>NC_079189.1:98185539-98518039 GCF_029499605.1 Hyla sarda
AGGCCCACCAGCATCAGTAAACCATATATTGGATAAATGACACAGCCTGGAGTTGGCTGAAGCATCAGGAGACCATATAGTGTCTGAATGGCACAGCCTGCAGTTGGCAGCAGGATGGGGAGACACTAGGGCTTCACAAAACCTAAGATTAAAAGACAAATTTTGACATTTTAATTGAAGATTTAGGGTAGCTAGTGCTACCATAAAATTTTTTTAGACCCAGGCCCAGCAGTATCAGTAAACCATATATTGTCTGAAAGACACAGCCTGGAGATGGCTGAAGCATCAGGAGACCATTGAAATGTAAGATTTTTAAATTTAAATGTAAAATTTTGAAATTGAAATTAAGGATTTTGAAATTGAAATTTCACTACTCTGCATGACATACTTATTCCGTATATGAGGGGAGTACAATACGCTTCACTACGCCTAAAACAGTATTTGTCTAGAACAGCATCAGGTGTGTACTATTGGCTGTCCTTTCACAGTTTATAGACCCATGACAGATTAACAGGTACAAAATAGTACTCTACTTAGATGTAGGTATGTGGTATACACTTATGAGGGCAGAAAAATGTGCTACAGTACGCTTAAAAATACTTATGTTTGCTTGTGTGCTAGATTCCAAAATTCCTTTATAATCAGAAAATGTCAGAATACCACCTGAAATTCAAAATAAGAAAATTATACATCTGTTTTCTAAAGAAAAGGATCCTTCATTAGATGACAATATGAGTATTGTGTGTTCCAGTGACATTAGCTCATTGGAGGAACAGGAAAACCCGATACAACTTAATTCTGCAACTGAAGAACCACAACAAAGAATGAAAGCCTTAATGCCTACTGGAACTGACGAACTTCAAAACGGTAAATCTACCACTTGGGATAGTCAGTCAATTCCAACAGCCGGTGGTCAGTATCCAGAGTTCCCTGTTTCTGCTAGTCCTTGGCAATATTCCTTTTATTACTGGCATCAACATAGCAATAATGCTGTGAGAGTAACTCAAGGATACCCACAAGTTTCCTACAATACACAGTCAATATATGGAGACCATATAGTGGCTGAAGCATGAGGAGACCATATTGTGCCTGGAGTTGGCAGAAGCATTGAAATTTAAGATTTTTAAATAGAAATGTAAGATTTTTAACTTGAAATTGAGGATTTTGAAATTTTAATTTTAACTCCCAAGTTTTAGTGTCCCGGGCCCCAGCGTGTGGGTACAAAGGACCAAATCTAACAAGAAGTCACATGTCACATGGCAGCACAATGACAAAGCCTGGAGGTGGCATCAGTATGAGTAGACCATATAGTGGCTGAATGACACAGCATGGAGGTGTTGGCAGCATGAGGAGACCGTATAGTGGCTAAATGACACAGCATGGAGGTGTTGGCAGCATGAGGACACCATATAGTGCCTGAATGACACAGGGTAAAGATGTTGGCAGCATGGGGAGACCATATACTGGCTGAATGACACAGCTTGAATGTGACTGAAGCATGAGGAGACCTTATAGTGGCTGAATGGCCCAGCCTGGAGTTTCTGGCAGCATGAGGAGACCATATATTGGCTGAATGGCACAGCCTGGAATTTGTGGCAGCATGAGGAGACCATATAGTGTCTGAATGTCACAGCCTGGAGTTGGTGGCAGATGAGGAGATAATAGGGCCTCACAATTTTAATGTTGTGCGGTAATAACTCAATTAAGATTTATGACTTATGGTCATAAAAATATTAAGTATGAAAAAGTAAACATTTTGAAAATGATTAAAATATCTAAATTATGGCCTAGAGAATTGTTGACAAAGCCAATCAATACAATTCACATCTGAGTCCGACTATTTCCTCAGATATCAACATGTTCTATTTATGACGGGATGACATTAACGCTTAAGGATGTAGTTTTGCAGTATACAATAATACAGTAACACGCAGTCTGACGGGAGGATATACGGGATGGAAACAATAATGTGGAGTCACTATGGGTAGAAATATATGGAGATAAAAATGCCCTGGTTGGCTGGAAAAGGTGGATACAGTACTAGGAGACTCTCTGCTAGGACTGTATCCACCTTTTACAGCCCATCGGAGCACCTGAAAGCTGAACTAATTTGTGCAGGCTAAAGTCAGCAACTGCCGAGATGTTCATGTCGAATTACTGTAAGTTCGTTCATCTCTAATAAAAAGAAAAAATTCTGATAGTGGTTTTCTATAAGCCACCAAACAAAATGGAAGAGTAGGCCCTTGATGAGGAAGAATGATGAGGAAGAAATAATAAATGGGGATCAGGAAAAAGCAAATATATGAAACAAATTCTTCTCCACTGTATTCACTGAGGAAATTGAAACGCCAGCGACATAAGGTAATCTCCCCAGTACAGGTCACCTGTCTAACCCAGGAAGAAGTACAGTGCTGTCTACAAAAAAATCAAAATAGACAAATCAAGGAATTAAGTAATGTAATAGACAGACCCCTATTTTTTATATTCTGGGACTCTATAGGGACAGGGACTGTTCCTCAGGACGGGTGCATGACAAATGTGGTGCCAATATTTAAAAAGGGGTCAAAAAGTGACCCCGGGAATTACAGACCTGTTAGTTTAACATCCGTTGTATGTAAATTGTTTGAGGGTTTTCTAAGGGATGCTATTTTGGAGTATCTTGATAAAAATAAATGTGACTCCATATCAGCATGGCTTTTTGAGGGATCGGTCCTGTCAAACTAACCTGAACAGCTTTTATGAGGAAGTGAGCTCCAGACTGGACCGGGGGAATCGCTGGATATCGTGTATCTGGATTTTTCCAAGGCATTTGATACGGTGCCATATAAAAGGTTGGTGCATAAAATGAGAAGGAATGTGCTGGGGGAGAATGTGTGGAAACAGAGGGTGGTTATTAATGGTACTTATTCTGATTGGGTGACTGTTGCTAGTGGGGTACCAGAGGGGTCCATTTTGGGTCCTGTCCTATTTAATATATTCCTTAATGACCTTGAAGAGGGGTTGAATAGTAAAGTAGCAATCTTTGCAGATTATACAAGACAGTGAACTGTTACAAATGGATCTGGATAGGTTGGAGGTTTAGGCTGGGAAGTGGCACATGAGGTTCAACACTGATAAATGTAAGGTAATGCACATGGGGAAGAAAAATCCGGGCTGGGATTATGTATTAAATGGGAGAACACTAGGGACGACTGACGTGGAAAAGAACTTGGGAGTCTTAGTTAAAGGGGTATTCCGCCCCTAGACATCTTATCCCCTATCTAAAGGATAGGGGACAAGATGTCAGATCACCGCGGTGCCGCTTTTGGGGACCCCTGGAATCGCCGCTGCGGCACCGCGCTATCATTACAGCACAGAGCGAGTTTGCTCTGTGCGTAATGACGGGCGATACAGGGGACAGAGCAGCTGACGTCATGGCGCCGCCCCTGGTGACATCACGGCCCGTCCCCTTAATGCAATTCTATGGGAGGGGGCGTGACGACCTCCACACCCCCTCCCATAGACTTGTATTGAAAGGGGTGGGCCGTGACATCACGAGGGGCGGAGCCGTGACGTAACGATGCTCCGGCCCCTGTACCGCCCATCATTACGTGCAGAACGAACTCGCTCTGTGCTGTAATGATAGCACGGTGCCGCAGCGGGGATCCCGGGGGACCCCAGCAGCGGCACCGCGGCGATCTGACATCTTATCCCCTATCCTTTGGATAGGGGATAAGATGTCTAGGGGTGGAATACCCCTTTAACAGTAAATTTAGCTGTAGTGATCAGTGTCGGGCAGCTGCTGCCAAGGAAAATAAAATCATGTGGTACATCAATAGAGGCATAGATGCCCACGACAAGGAAATAATTCTTTCACTGTACAAATCACTAGTCAGACCCCACATAGAATACTGTGTACAGTATTGGGCACCAGTGTACAAGAAAGATATAGTGGAGCTGGAGAAGGTTCAAAGACGGGCAACCAGGGTAATACGGGGAATGGGAGGACTACAGTACCCAGAAAGATTATCAGTATTAGGGTTATTTAGTTTAGAAAAAAGAAGGCTTAGGGGAGACTTAAAGGGGTATCCGCCCCTGGCATCTTATCCCCTATCCAAAGGATAGGGGATAAGATGTTAGATCACCGCGGTCCCGCTGCTGGGGACCCCGGGGATCGCCACTGCGTGACGTCATGGCTCCGCCCCTCATGACATCACGGCCCGTCCCCTTAATGCAAGTCTATGGCAGCGGGCGTGACGACCACCACGCCCCCTCCCATAGACTTGTATTGACGGGGCGGGCCATGACGTCACGAGGGGCGGAGCCGTGACGTAACAATGCTACGGCCCCTGTATTGCCCGTCATTAAGTGCAGAGCGATCTCACTCTGCGCAGTAATGATAGCGGGGTGCCGCAGTGGCGATCCCCGGGGTCCCATGCAGTGGGACTCGGTGATCTGACATCTTATCCCCTATCCTTTGGATCGGGGATAAGATGTCTAGGGGTGGAGTACCCCTTTAAAGGGGTACTCCGGTGCTTAGACATCTTATCCCCTATCCAAAGCTGTCACGCCCCCTCCCATAGGCTTACATTTAGGGGGCGGAGCCTTGATGTCACAACGCTCCAGCCCCGTGATCGACAGTAATCAGACCCGGAGCGAACACGCTCCGGGGACTGATTTTAAACGGGGTGCTGCGTGCAAGATCACGGGGGTCCCCAGCGGCGGGACCCCCACGATCAGGCATCTTATCCCCTATCCTTTGGATAGGGGATAAGATGTCTAAGCGCCGGAGTACCCCTTTAATAACTATGTATAAATATATCAGGGGACCATACAGAGATCTCCCCCATCATCTATTCATACCCAGGACTGTATCTATAACAAGGGGGCATCCTCTACTTCTAGAGGAAAGAAGGTTTCTACACCAGCACAGACGGGGGTTCTTTACTGTAAGAGCAGTGAGATTGTTCTCTACCAGCGGAGGTGGTCCTGATGAACTATGTAAAAGAGTTCAAAAAGGGGCTGGATGCATTTTTGGAGAATAATAACATCGCTGGGACAGAACGGGAAGGAATTTTTACCTAGAGTATGAAGGTTTTTTGCCTTCCTCTGGATCAACTCAGTAGGGACTCATTAGGGATATAGGTTGAACTTGATGGACTCTGCTCTTTTTTCAACCTTACAAACTATGTTACTATGTATAAAAGTATGCAGATGTATTGGTTATAAGGTTATAAACATACATGAGTAATAAACACAATGATACATACAAATGAATACCAGTTAGATATATTAGTAAACATTACAAGCTTGTTAATTGACTACATATAGTAGAACAATACATGTGAGTAGTAAGTAACTTGTTACAATAAAACAAGATCTACTAGGTTAGGATTATCATATAAGAAAAAAGTTACATATCACTGTGTTCAGAGGAAGCCTTATGATATCAAGATGGGCAATATCTAATCATAGACATCTCAACAAGGAATGCTAAATACACTTCTAACCAACTACAAATCACATGATTCCAAGAATGGGCAAATCCATCTAAGGATATATACATGGAAGAACACTTCTGCCCAATTCTGGACTATTTTCTATACATGACATTGTTAAGATTATTAAGACAATTAGCAATGATATATTTAGCAAATAGCAATGATATATGATCTTGCTAGACTATATTTTAGGAGGAAGAACTTGAAACAGGTTTCCTGTGGGGAAATATACTTATAACACTTAGTTTGGGATTAGGAATTCTATCAATATGTATAAGCAGTAATTTAATGCTTTGATAGATTATAGAGTCTTGATTCTTCTGCAGGTAGAATGAAGTCTCACAATACCCTAAAACGATAATCTCAATATGGAGATAATTAATTTTTTTATTTAATTAATTTATTTGCCGATCTAAATGGTATAATTCCATCCACATTATCTAAATTGGTCTTAATTAAATGGAATACCATTTTTGTGTCTCTTACCAAGCCTATGTAAGAACCTCACTTCTGCTCTTAGGAACACTGAACGACCCATCTCATCATCATGGATAGCCATTGGTCTGGTACAGTGTTATCAGTCCGGCTTGCTGGGATCTCACATGGCTTTTCCACCTGGACCTCTGTGTGTGGGAGAGAGTTTTTTGTCTTTCTTTCTTTTTCCCTTGTCTCACTTCATTTGTCTTTGTCTATACTACAGTCCCTAACGTCTGGTTTACCAGACTTTTTAATTAGTTAGACACACCCTCCTAAATTAAAATTTCCTAATGAATGTAGGTTGGGCGTGTACATATGATATTGACCATGACATCACTATAATACCCAGAATGCATTGAGTATATCACCCATAATGCCTTTCCTGTCGGTGTAACGTCAACTACCCAACCTCTAGGGGGTGCTATTGTATAAACAATTAGCATCAATACCATTAAGGGTTAACTGTCCAATGTTTGTTTCAAACCACACTTGAGGTATGGAGCCATAATAAAAAATTCAGGGATCATTTTTAAGTTATTAAAACCTGGATTCTCATAGACATCTTGGAGCTTGCCAAGACATCCAAATTTATTGGAGAAATAGGAATACTATGGAGGTCTCTTTCACACAGACGTGTGAATATCTCTCCGTTTCTAGTCTAGGTGATTCATTGTTAGTCAGAATAACATTCACAAGACTCGCTAACTAGCCCTCTTATCTGTCTTATCTAAAGAGCCATAAAAAAGTAAAGAAACAACAAGTATTCTTCTCCCAGACTGGCACTTTTGTAGATAACATTAGAATACACTGTGGTCTATTTAGAACATACAACATGGCAGACACATCATGTTATTATTCTATTAAACATAGTGATTCATTTTTTTAGGCCTACAATAAGAATAAAAGATGGATTTTCCATTGAAGATGTATGGTACCTATTGCTACCATAAACATATATAGGTAATGTCCTAGGCCCAGCAGCATCACTAAAGCATGTAGTTGCTGAATGACACAGACTGGCTGAAGCATCAGTAAAACAAATATTGGATGAATGACACAGCCTGGAGGTAGCTGAAGCATCTGTTTAAACCATATATTGGTTGACTGGCACAGCCTGGAGCTGGCTGAAGCATCAGTAAAACATATATTGGATGAATGGCACAGCCTGGAGGTGGATGAAGCATCTGATAAACCATATATTGGATGAATGGTACAGCCTGGAGGTGGCTGAAGCATTAGTAAACCATATATTGGATGAATGGCACAGCCTGGAGTTGTCAGAAGCATGAGGAGACCATTGAAATTTAAGATTTTTAAATATAAAATTGTTAAATCAAAATTGAGGATTTTGATATTGAAATGTTAACTCCCCAAGTTTTAGTGTTCCGGGCCCCAGCGTTTGGGTACAAATGACCAAATTTAACAATGAGTCACATGTCACATGGCAGCACAATGACAGAGCCTGGAAGTGGCATCACTATGAGGAGACCATATAGTGGCTGAATGACTGCCTGAAGTTTGTGGCAGGATGAAGAGACCATATAGTTGCAGAATGGCACAGCTTGTAGTTGGTTGGAGAATGAGGAGACCATGTAGTGGCTTAATCGAACAGCATGGAGGGGGCTGATGCATGAGGTTACCATATAGTGGCTGAATGAGACAGCCTGGAGGTGGCAGCAGCAGCATCAGGAGTCCTGAAAGTGGCCCTACTACAGATACATTTCTGAAACTGGGGACCAGCACCTTAATTATGTTTTGCAGTATCCATGGCAGCACAATGAGAGAGCCTGGAGGTGGTAGCATCAGCATGAGGACACCATAGAGCAGCACAATTAGAGAGCCTGGAGGTTGCAGCATCAGCATGAACAGACTATAGAGCAGCACAATTAGAGAGCCTGGAGGTGGCAGCATCAACATGTGGAGACCATATGGTGGCACAATGACAGAGCGTGGAGGCAGTAACCTCAGCATGAGGAGACCATAGAGCAGCACAATGAGAGAGCCTGGAGGTGGCAGCATCAGCATGAGGAGACCATATGGTGGCACAATGACAGAGCCTGGAGGTGGCAGCAGCAGCATGAGGGTCATGCCAAGTGAGGGTTGAGTCTGAGGAACCCACCGACTGTTGACTGGGGGTATCTGATGTCTCTTGGGAGGAAGTGGATGACCAAGTGAACCGATCAATCACGGCTGCTGGGTTGTTGGTTCAGACATGACTGCTAGCTGACACCGGGTGCTCAGCCCTCTCGCTGCGGCTCCAGCTGCCACATGCCCCTACTCTACTGCGACCTCTGCTTGCGCCTGATGAATTTAGGCCTCTGCCACTACACTGTGCACGTCCTGGCACTACTCTGCCAGACATACTTATTGCTTATATCAGGGGAGTAAAATATGCTTCTCTATGCTTCAAACAATATTTGCCTAGAACAACAGCAGGTGTGTACTATTAGCTGTCCTTTCACAGTATCTAGGCCCTTGACAGATTAACAGGTACAAAATAGTACACTACTTAAATGTGATATACACTTATAAGGGCAGAAAAATGCAATACAGTACACTTAATTAACATATTGGAGTAAAACACCAGCCGGTGATTACTTTTGGCTATCCTATCACAGTATGTAGGCCCTTGACAGATTAACAGGCACAAAATAGTACACCACTAAGATGTAGGTACGTAGTAAGCACTTATGAGGGCAGAAAAATGCAGTACAGTACGCTTTAAAAAAAAGTATTTTTGCACAACACCAGCAGAACACAACAGTGTGCAGCACAAAAAAAGCTGTGTACTAAATATAAATATAAAATTTCACTCTGTCAAAGACTATTAGGAGTACTGGGTATCATACCGTCTACAGACTAGTATAACCAGCAGATGATTTGTTATGGAACAAAGATACAGAATTGCGCAGAAAAATTATTCCTGCCTCCTCTGCTAAGGTTTATGAAGTTGAGGCAGCTTGTTGAAATGTATGAGGCAAGGCACAGCTATCTGCCCCTCTCTGTAATACTATGCTGAAGAAAGTAACTGGGAGGTTTATGGCTGCAGTAGAAATCCTTTTCAGTGAAAAAAAATAAACACTGCTCTCTGTCCACCAGAACGCTGATGTGACTAGTATGTGAAATGCTGCTGAAATAAGCTTTTCTGTGTCACACACACACAGCGATGTCCGTCCTATCTGTATGCAGTGTAATGAATGATATGACGAGCCGCAAAATTGCTGCTGAATATATAGGGCTGTGAAATCACAGTGACTGGCTGCTGATAGGCTGCATCCTGCATGTGATTCAGGGTCATCCTGACTACTTTCCTTCCCACCTTGCCTTCTTGCCTTCCTAGCATTCCTTGCCCCATGTACTGACATGTGGCTCCTCCATTTTAGATGCCCTGAAGCCTGGACCACAGTAAATGGAGTTTAATGAAGGGATTTGCACAATAGAATCACAGTGATATTCGCATTCATTGAGAATTGATTATTTCATGAAATTCGTAACAAATTCAGGTTAGTCAGCTTCGATTCGCTCAACTCTAATAACTACATAATGTTAAAATAATTCTGCTAGTAGTGCATTTATTGTGAAGCCATCAGCTCTATTCCGTATTGCAACCACAACTCACTGAATCTTATAGCTTCTCCTGTTTGCACAGTAAGTTTTACTATTAATTCCTTTGAGACTCACTTAAGTGCGCTCATAAAAATGACTAGGAAATGGCTGATTTTAATTTACTAAATTTACATACATCATGAAGTAATGGGCCAGAAGATAGACATTTTTGCGAAATTGCTTTATTAAGTAAAATGACCATTGGTTAGTGGGAAGTGAAGAAAGACAGGGACAGTTGTGAATACCGTTGCAATCTAAATGTTTCCATTTTTTTATGTTTATTTTACAAACTTCCAGCTGTTTGCAAAAAGGAGGACAATGTAAATGGCTAAACATAATTATTGATTTCTCCAAATATCACTTTTAATTACTACTGCAGTCTCAGGATTCCTCATTTACAATTGGTGATGGGCAATAAGTCTCCACCTTCCTCCTTCGTGTACAGGTCTTAGAGCAGGCCTAGACAACTTTCACTTACATATCTATGACTCAGCTCCAGACTATTGTTTCATATGGTCCATGAGGCTGATGTAAAGGATATTTTTAATGCCCATAACAGAGCAGAGAGAAGCTCATGAAATGAACAAAATAATATAAGTAATGAAAAATAAAATATTATTAATGAACAAATAAATAAAAAAGAACTACAATCAAAGTAGAAACTGATCATCCATAAAGTTCAACCTAAAACCCTACTGTGTTGATATAGAGAATGGAGAAAAATAAATAAATGAGTGTTTAATGTTTAATATGGTATTCACTTTTTTCTTTATTTGATTGTGTCTTATTGTCATTGTCATTGCGTGTTTGTCTTAATTGCTTTGAGCTTCTTGGGGGTTTCCCTCCCCTACCTTTGATGCTTGTTCCTGTATTGGAAAATCTTGAATGGGCACTCTCATTAAAACTAACTTTTGCTATTGCACTCATTATGGCAAATAAAAAATATTTCTCATGTACTTAAAAAAAAAAAAGAAGTTTTCTATGTTATATTTGTGTTTTAAAAAGCTGCCACTAGGTGTCTCCCTACTTGTCCAGAGCACATCCCCCCCCCCCCCTCTTTTGCGCAAACTTTGGACTCCAGTCTGGAGATGCAGTCTGGAGTACTGGTCTCCACTGAACTGGTCTGGGCTGTGTGTAGCAGAGTAAGGGAGGAAGTTCTCCCCTGTATGGCTTCAGATGCTGTCACACCTGCTGGGTAATGCCCCTTCCCAGTTTGTGAATCTGACGGAGACTGAGCAGAAAATACAGAGTTATATCAAGATAGAAAAACAAAAAAAAAAGTTATAAAAATATAGGCAGGGGGTGGTTTATCATGATGGGGGCAGTGAACTGGGAGGATTATAACATTTTACAAGATCATGAGAGGTACCCTTCAATAAAACCTTACTATTAAAAATATATATATAAAAAAAACAATGAGGCTTATACCAACTTCTCCATGTTAGGAAAAATCCCTTCCCAACTCTAATAAGGCAATCAGAATAAATCCCTGGATCAACGTCAAATCCCTGTAAATCTAGTATCCATAACCTCATTTGCTAAGCATCCTGAGGAACAATCCCTGTCATTATAGAATCTATAAATATAAGGAATAAGGGTTATTCTTTAGATCAGCTCACTCAATATGTTGGCATAGCACATAGACAAGTGTTGTCCCACACTACAAAGTCAGCAATAGTAGAAATGAAGAAGTAGACCAGCGCAAATCAAGAGACTCTTTTAGAAAATAAAGATATATAAAATATATATAAAACTGGACAACAGATAAAAAACGGTAACATGTTTGCCGTGTGACTTAGTGGTCTTAGTCGTACTCTGCAACTTGAACGACTAAGGGCAGTAATGTCATGCTGGAAACCTGTTACTGTTTTTTCTAGAACCTAGAAGACTTACTTCTCATTTATTTAATTTACAATAACTTCTTAACCTCTAAAGCATGCAGAGTATACCTGTACGCCCTGCGCCTGTTCCTGGTATAAACCACGGGGTCATATCCTGACCCCGCATCATACTGGGTCGGTCCCGGCGGCTAATGACAGCCCGGACCCTGGGCTAATAGCATGCAACACCGATCATTCTGCCGCGCGCTATTAATCCTTTAGACGTGGCGTTCAAAGTTGATCGCTGGGTCTAAAATTAAAGTAAAAGCTTCCCGGAAGCTCAGTCAAGCTGATCGGGACCATTGCTGTGATTTTCCTGCATGAAGTTATGATTTTTTCTAGAAGTAATACAAAATCCAAAATTTTAACCGCATGGACCTACAGAATAAAGAAAAGATGTAACTTTTACCAAAAAATGCAATGCATAGAAACGAAACCCCCAAACCCCTTAAGGACGCAGCCCTTTTTCGCAATTCTGACCACCATCACTTTACGAATTAAAAACGCGAAAACGCTTTTACTGAATATTCTGATTCTGAGATTGTTTTTTCGTGACATATTCTACTTTATTTTGGTGGTAAATTTTCAGCGTTACTTGCATCCTTTTTTGGTGAAAAATCCCAAAATTTTATGAAAATGTTGAAAATTTTGAATTTTTCTAACTTTGAAGCTCTCTACTTGTAAGGAAAATTAATATTCCAAATAAATTTTATTTTTTTTCACAAATACAATATGTCCACTTTATGTTGGCATCATAAAATGGACAAATTTTTGCTTTTTGAAAAAATTAGAGGGCTTCAAAGTAGAGCAGCAATTTTCAAAAATGTCATAAAATTTGCTAAATCTGAAGGGACAGATGTTGCAGAACTACAACTCCCAGCATACCTGGGCAGTCGAGGCATGCTGGGAGTTGTAGTTTGGCAACATCTGGAGGGCTACCGTTTGGGCACCACTGTAACAGTGGTCTCCAAACTGTGATCCTCCAGATGTTGCAAAACTGCAACTCCCAGCATGCCCAGACAGCCTTTGGCTGTTTGGGCATGCTGGGAGTTGCAGTTTTGCCTTCCTAGTGGTTGCCACAGTAAAGATTGTTTTACTTTCACTTTCAATTCCCCCCCACCTTCGATTCCCTACCTGATCCAGCAGGCTCCAGCGAAGATCCCGGGTCCCCAGGCATCTTTTCCTTAAGGTACGGACTCCATCTTCCCCTCGACATCCAGGGGCGGGCAGAACGGGGGGTTGCCATGGCAAACCCCTGTCCTGCGCTGCCATTGGTCAGAACTCCGTTCTGACTAATGGCAGGGTATAGGAGGAGATCGCAGCCCTGCGACCTCACTCCTATCCCTTAGGCTGATCGGGGCTGTTGCTGACAACTCCGATCAGCCCTATTTTCCAGGTGATCGGGTCACCAGAGACCCGATCAGCCCGGAATTGGAGAAAATCGCATGTCTGAATTGACATGCAATTTTCTCCGATCGCAGACATGGGGGGGTCTCAGGACCCCCCTGGGCGATGTGCCGGGGTGCCTGCTGACTGATTTCAGCAGGTATCTGGCTCCGGTCCCCAACCGGCTAGCGGTGGGAACCAGATTTCCCACGGGCGTATGGATACACCCTGTGTCCTTAAAGTCTCCATACGCCCTGTGTCCTGAAGAGATTAAAGGGGTATTTGAGTGGAATTTTTTTTTTTTTTTAAATCAACTGGTGCCATAAAGTTATACAGCTTTGTAAATGATTTCTATTCAAAAAAATCTTAATCCTTCCAGTACTTATCAGCTGTTATATGCTCCAGAGGAAGTTGTGTAGTTATTTCCAGTCTGACCACAGTGCTCTCTGCTGACACCTCTGTCCATGTCAG
The DNA here is from genome assembly GCF_029499605.1 of Hyla sarda. Taxonomy (NCBI): domain Eukaryota; kingdom Metazoa; phylum Chordata; class Amphibia; order Anura; family Hylidae; genus Hyla; species Hyla sarda. Next base: position 98,198,840 of record NC_079189.1, read on the forward strand.
GAACTGTCCAGAGCAGGAGAGGTTTGCTATGGGAATTTGCTTCTTCTCTGGACACTTCCCGATGTGAGTAATGTGCAGAGAGCAGAGAGTACTGTGGTCGGACTGGAAAGAACTATACAACTTTCCCTGTAGATAGCTTTGTAGACAACCTTCTCTGCATAAAACAGCTGATAAGTACTGGAAGGATTAAGATTTTTAAATAGATGTAATCTATAAACCTGTTTAACTTTTTGGCACCAGTTGATTTTAAAATCAACTGGTGCCAAAAGAGGCAGTCTTAGTAGGGAACAGATAAATATATTTGGTGAAAAGATACAGTTATTATTTGTAATTGTACCTATTTGTAAAGTATCTTTTGTAGAGTCTCTGATATTGGTTTGACTGTAATATTCTGGGGGAACAGGGGAAAAATGGACATCCTTGACGTGTTACTTTTTGGAGGGGGAATTTGGTACTGTAAACCCAACAGTGTAGACTGATCCCTGCAAGGAGCCACATAGATTGTCAGGTAGAATCTAAAGGAGACCTGAAATCCTAATCAGTCCATGGGTAGGCCTATAGACACATCTTAATCTGCAGTGTCCTGTTTAGCAGTCCTACGTTGAGGTAATATGGTTGTCATGTAGCAGTAGATTCCTTACAGTATGTGTTATCCAGTATAGGTAGTGTGAGTCAGAACATGTCCAACATGTGTTATACTGCGCTGTATTACTTGTCATGTGCATATACTGTAGTTTATATGTGGTTTACATTCTTTTTGCTGCCCCCTTTGGCAGATCACATGTTTTTTTTTTTTTTTTTTTGCACAGGCTACTTATAGAAGTCACTAGAACATTTTGTTGAATTAATCACAAGTCCAACCCTTTTACCACAGAGGGCTGAAACCAACTAGTCAGTGTCATATGGCATTGGCCAGAGACAAGTGAAGTTGTGTCTTCCAACTCTGCGGCTGAGCAGATAGTTAGGCCTGGCTCTGTGCAACATCAAAGTAAAGTAAAAGGGGTACTCCACTGGAAAACATTATTATTATTTTTTTAATCAACTGGTGCCAGAAAGTTAAACAGATTTGTAAATTACTTCTATTACAAAATCTTAACCCTTCCAGTACTTATCTGCTGCTGTATGTTCCAGAGGAAGTTCTTTTCTTTTGGAATTTCCTTTCTGTCCGACCATTTTTTAAATAGAAGTCATTTGTAAATCTGTTTAACTTCCTGGCACCAGTTGATTTAAAAAAAAAAAAAAAAAAAATTACAGGGGAGTACCCCTTTAAGCTGCTATTAGTTCATACTGAAGGGACATTTTCTGAAATCTATAATCTGACTCCAAAGGGAAGAAAATCCCCAAGTGCCCTCACGCAACTAGTTGACTACTATTGGGCCTATGGTCAGAGTGAGTGCTACATGACTTTTCCCCTTATCTCCCTTTATGGCGTTATAGTGCTCAAAACCATGAGTAACAAAAGCTAAATTGTCTTTGTCCATAGGGAGCCAACCTGAAAAGGTCTCTTTAAAGCAAGTTTCAACCCTACAAGTCCTAGAGGAATAAATTCAGTCTTAATCACTCTAAGAGGCTCTCTAAACTTATATCTAAGATACAAAAGGGAGCACTGCCTCCTTTCATTTGCTAAAGGAAATCTGTTCCTGAACAACCTTTTGCTGTGCCTTCCAGACACTGCTCCCTTAGTAAAGCTAATGTTATGTGTTCAATTTTACAAGAGTGTCTGTCTGCCGTTGTTTGCAATACATACAGTGAAATCTCTTTGAAAAGATCACCAAAATTAGCAAAAAAGGTCACTATCCATAATGTATGATGGATTGAAAATCTTTCATTGAAGAAGATCTGGTCTAGATAAGAGGGGAATTTTCTCAAAGAGGTCATCTTTTGGAGAGTTTTTTTTTTTTTGTGTAACAGAAGAAAGATAAACAGATGCTATGTCAGTTACCCTCCAGCCAGCAATAATTCCTGTTTATTGGAGTTGCAGTAACAAAACCTAATAAAGAAAGAAAAAAAAACAGTCTATGCCCATTTAATGGAAATCTGTCAGCTGTATTTGCTGCTAAAAGCTACTGATACCATTGGATAACTGTTAGGATATAGAGTTGATGGAGCTGATGGTGGCTGCAAAACTTTTAAAATTGCTTTTTTATTTCTCAGCCAAGTGTCAAGAAGGTGGAGCCAAGCTGCTCAGGTGCCACATCCTGGCTATCCTTGCTGGATTTCACCTCCTAGCCCGTATGTTACTGATGTACAGAGCCCTGTACATTAATCCAGGTGGGACTGAGAGGTGAGGGTGAGCAAGTAGGAGAGTCAATCTGTGAAAAATTTGGAAACTTTCTGAACCCCCCTGTAACAATATTATGGCAGCTCATCCACTTATACGTAATGTATGGTTCAGAACTCCAATGTAGCAGAAGAATAGAAGATACCTAGAACTCTGGTCTTCTTGGTAAAATTTAACTTTATTGACACATTAAACATCCATAAGTGTGCATTCACACCACATTTTAGCGATCCAGCTGCCAGCTGTAGACTATCTGTTTCGGCGCATTTAACCCCTTAAGGACCCGGGCTTTTTCAGTTTTTTCATTTTCAATTTTTCCTCCTTAACTTTAAAAAATCATAAATTTTCACCTAAAATTATATATAATGGCTTAATTTTTGCGTCACTAATTCTACTTTGTAATGACATTAGTCATTTTACCCAAAAATCGACGGTGAAACGGGAAAAAAAATCAATGTGCGACAAAATTGATGAAAAAACACTATTTTGTAAGTTTTGGGGGCTTCTGTTTTTACGCAGTACATTTTTTTGTCAAAAATGATACCTTATCTTTATTCTGTAGGTCCATACGGTTAAAATGATACCCTACTTGTATAGGTTTGAATTTGTATCACTTCCGAAAAAAATCATGAATACATGCAGGAAAATTTATACATTTAAAATGGTAATCTTTTGACCCCTATAACTTTTTTAATTTCTGTGTTCAGGGCGCTTTGAGGACTCATTTTTTGCGTCGTCATCTGAAGTTTTTAGCGGTACCCTTTTTGTTCTGATCAGACTTTTTGATCACTTTTTATTCACTTTTTTGTGGTATAAAAAGTGATAAAAAATGCGCTATTTTGGACTTTGGAATTTTTTTGCGCGTACGCCATTGAACGAGCGGTTTAAAAAGCAGTATATTTTTATAATTCGGACATTTCCACACGCGGCGATACCACATATGTTTATTTTTATTATTATTTACATAATGTTTTTTTTATTTTTGGAAATGCCGGGTGATTCAAACTTTTATTAGGGGAAGGGATAATTGAAAGGGTTAATGATTTTTTTTACACTTTTCTTATGCAATATTATAGCTCCTATAGGGGGCTATAACATTGCATGTACTGATCTTTTACACTGATTGATCCATCTCCATAGGAATGGATCAATCAGTGTTTTCGGCGATTGAATGCTCAAGCCTGGATCTCAGGCTTGAAGCATTCATTCGGCGATCGGACAGCACAGGAGAAGGTAAAAAGACCTCCTCCTGTGCTACAGCTGTTCGGGATGCCGCGATTATACTGCGGCGATCCCGAACAGCTCCCTGAGCTAGCCGGGCACTTTTACTTTCGTTTTTAGCCGTGCGGCTCAGCTTTGAGCGCGCGGCTAAAGGGTTAATAGCGCGCGGCACAGCGATCAGTGCCGCGCGCTATTAGAGGCGGGTCCCGGCTTCACTATGACGCCGGGCCTGCCGCGATATGATGCGGGGTCACCGTGTGACCCCGCGTTATATCGCAGGACCGGGACTCATGACGTACGCATACGTTATGGGTCCTTAAGATGTTAAATGAATGAGGTTTGGCTCTGGTCCGGTGGGGATATGGCTGTGGCTAGTTTTAAAATGCCTCCGCAGGAACAGCGCCAAATCTCCCATTCATTTAAATGTGCCAACCGGAGTCCCATAGTGACTACGGTAGGCTCATTTTTGCACCGTATCTGGTTTTGTGGCTGGATTGAAAATCGTGGGAATTCGGTCAGCGCATTTAAATTAATAAGATTCTGCATAGGTTCAACGGGGATATGGCTGAGGCTGGTTTTGAAATTTCCCCTCCAGATCACTAAAACGTGACATTTCAGTCCTCTAGGAGCATTACTCTGGCTATTTATACACCTTGAAATGTGTTGATCTGCATCCGACATGGAAAACCAAAAAAAAAAATAATAATAATACGATTAGATGGAACAAAAATTTAAACCAACTATATTCACTATGGAATGAACAGCATATTAGTACAATATATATTATATTAGACCTTTGATTTAAACTTCTTGAATGTAATGTTGCTAACATAACCTTTTGGAATGTTTCCCAGCTTTGTTCCAGGAAATACTGTAGCAATCCCTTAAAGGGGTAGTCCAGTGGTGAAAAACTTATCCCCTATCCTAAGGATAGGGGATAAGTTTGAGATCACGGGGGGTCCGACCATTGGGGCCCCCTGTGATCTCTCTGTACGGGGGCCAGGCTCTCCAGCCAGATAGCGGGTGTCAACCACCGCACGAAGCGGTGGCCGACACGCCCCCTCAATACATCGCTATGACAGAGCTGGAGATTGCCGAAGGCAGCGCTCCAGCTCTGCCATAGAGCTGTATTGAGGGGGCGTGTCGGCCGCCGCTTCGTTTGATGGTCAAAGCACCAAAAAAGGGGGAGGAGATATGCTCATAGATGTATAGGGTCCTGTGGTAAATACTCTAAATATGAAACCAAAAGAAAAAGAAACCACTTGAGAACGGACCATGTATAAACTAAAATGAGTTTTATTGAGAATAATATCAAGACATATAATGATTACACACACAGCGTGGACAAACAAAAAGTGGGAACCAGGGAGCAGGGGGAGATAAAAAGAAAGTAACAATAGTATATATAGTGTCCAAGTGTGCTGAACAATTTAAAGTGCCAGCAACGTGCCATGAGTAAATAGGACCAATATCTTAAAAACGCACACAAAACGGATCACAGAGAAAACCAGATATAATAGTGGCATAAAACAGTGAGACTCCCTCCGCTCCCCAGTTACCCACCAGACCTCCAACGCGTTTCACCCAACGGGGCTTTATCCAGGAGTGGTGGGCAACTAGGGTGGGGTACCTTATATATGCACAGCCGACCAATCGCAATGGTTACACAAGAAGAGATAATTACCTGAACGCCAGTATGCACTCCGGCGCCATTACTGTCCTCGACCGCCGCTACACTGCACCACATCCGGGTATGATGTTTAGAATGTAAAAAAGAGCTACGGCAAAATGGCCGTCCCTAGACCCTAGAGGCCAAAAATGCTTGGGACTACAAAAAAATGGCCGCCGCGCATGGGCAGTTTATGAAGTGCTATGTTAGCACAATAGACATCAGAAATATGGCCGCATACATACAAACAGGTAGGCTACATAAAAATGGAGGTCCTGCATGAGAAAAGTGATATACTAGATTTCTGAGTTTTATATATAAATAAATAATTGTAGCAGCGGTAATTGTAAGGGGGACATAAAGTGCAGAAGTGCATATAGTAGGCATGGAATACATACAAAGAAATGACTAATATATATATATAAAACCACATAGGAAAAATATAGGAATTTCATGATAACAAATATGTAAGGTAAAATACGGGAATATATTAACAAATAAAAAATGTAATAAATAAGATATAAAATATGCAACAAGGGACAAAATATACATATATTAAGAAATATATATGAAAAAATTATTTTATATATAATAATGGGCAGTGAATGTGCTGCAAAATGGATATGCAATACAGTGTAATAAGAAAGGGAAAGAAAAAACATATATATGTACATGTAAGTATGTAGGTGCAAACACATCACCTACATATGTGTAGAAAATCAGTGAAGGTGTTAAAGCGTGAGAACTGTGTGAGCACATATGTGTGAAAGAGTGATAAATTGCGTAGTGCAATTAATAAATATTGTGAAATAATATATAAATAGATGCATACTGCAAAATTACATATAATGAAAAATGTGATAGGATGACACCAATACTTGCAAAAGTGAAGGGAAGGTATAGACCACATGATGGTGCAAGTAGTAAAATGAAATAAAGTGAAATACAATTAAGAATGTGACAAATGTGTGAATGTGCATAAAAACCAGTGTATCGCTGAAAAATATATAAAAGAAACTATATCAATTCATAACGCTAAAAAAGCCACAGTTTAGCAAAAGGAGGACAAAAAATATATATGAAAAAAATATATACAAATAAATATAAATAAATAAATAACATGAAACAGAACAAATAAATAAATAAGGTGCAAGTGCGAGAAAAATGGGGGGCCCCCCAGTGCAAAAGTAAATGAAAAAAGTAAAATAAAAATTAAACATATACTATGTCAACAAATGGACATAACCAGGTCCATTTAACGTATTATCCCGTATTATAATTCCTATATAATTGCAACTGAACATATATGTGTTGAAGTTGTTGTGAAGAAATCCTATATTAAGGGGATGCTTGGTAATCAAGAAGGGGTGTGTCGTAGTTGTTGGTCAGACGGCCTGCAAAACAAAGAAGAAGCAAAGAAGAATGGAGAAATAGGAAAAACCAATTCGTACCATATGGAGAAAACATATAATTGTGAGTATGGCATAAACACACCATATAACAGTAAGAAGATATGAAAACCACCCAAGTGAACTGTTAAAAAATGAGAATAAAATAAAATGAGGGGCAAGACAGCCCGACCCACCAAATAAGCCAAACTCAGAATGTGTATAATACTATAAAAAACACGTGTGTACACATATACACACACACACGTGTATATATATATATACACACATATACATATATACACACACACACACACACATAAGAGGTGTTAAATACAAGGAAAATCAACTTCGTAAGTGTGAGTAAATAATAATTAATCAACCCATGACAACAGTCATACATAGACAGAATCCCCAGCAGAATGGAACCGTATAAAAGTGCCAACTAAGGTTCCCAGAGGCTAACATAACAGAAAGAAGCATTGTTAAAATACTTACCAGGTGGCAAACCAATAAGAAGCCATATCACAGGAAAGGGGCAAAGCTGTTATACTCATTTAGTCCACTTTTGGCACTTTTATACGGTTCCATTCTGCTGGGGATTCTGTCTATGTATGACTGTTGTCATGGGTTGATTAATTATTATTTACTCACACTTACAAAGTTGATTTTCCTTGTATTTAACACCTCTTATGTGTGTGTGTGTGTGTGTGTGTATATATGTATATGTGTGTATATATATATATACACGTGTGTGTGTGTATATGTGTACACACGTGTTTTTTATAGTATTATACACATTCTGAGTTTGGCTTATTTGGTGGGTCGGGCTGTCTTGCCCCTCATTTTATTTTATTCTCATTTTTTAACAGTTCACTTGGGTGGTTTTCATATCTTCTTACTGTTATATGGTGTGTTTATGCCATACTCACAATTATATGTTTTCTCCATATGGTACGAATTGGTTTTTCCTATTTCTCCATTCTTCTTTGCTTCTTCTTTGTTTTGCAGGCCGTCTGACCAACAACTACGACACACCCCTTCTTGATTACCAAGCATCCCCTTAATATAGGATTTCTTCACAACAACTTCAACACATATATGTTCAGTTGCAATTATATAGGAATTATAATACGGGATAATACGTTAAATGGACCTGGTTATGTCCATTTGTGGACATAGTATATGTTTAATTTTTATTTTATTTTTTTCATTTACTTTTGCACTGGGGGCCCCCCCCATTTTTCTCGCACTTGCACCTTATTTATTTATTTGTTCTGTTTCATGTTATTTATTTATTTATATTTATTTGTATATATTTTTTTTCATATATATTTTTTGTCCTCCTTTTGCTAAACTGTGGCTTTTTTAGCGTTATGAATTGATATAGTTTTTTTTATATATTTTTCAGCGATACACTGGTTTTTATGCACATTCACACATTTGTCACATTCTTAATTGTATTTCACTTTATTTCATTTTACTACTTGCACCATCATGTGGTCTATACCTTCCCTTCACTTTTGCAAGTATTGGTGTCATCCTATCACATTTTTCTTTATATGTAATTTTGCAGTATGCATCTATTTATATATTATTTCACAATATTTATTAATTGCACTACGCAATTTATCACTCTTTCACACATATGTGCTCACACAGTTCTCACGCTTTAACACCTTCACTGATTTTCTACACATATGTAGGTGATGTGTTTGCACCTACATACTTACATGTACATATATATGTTTTTTCTTTCCCTTTCTTATTACACTGTATTGCATATCCATTTTGCAGCACATTCACTGCCCATTATTATATATAAAATAATTTTTTCATATATATTTCTTAATATATGTATATTTTGTCCCTTGTTGCATATCTTATTTATTACATTTTTTATTTGTTAATATATTCCCGTATTTTACCTTACATATTTGTTATCATGAAATTCCTATATTTTTCCTATGTGGTTTTATATATATATATTAGTCATTTCTTTGTATGTATTCCATGCCTACTATATGCACTTCTGCACTTTATGTCCTCCTTACAATTACCGCTGCTACAATTATTTATTTATATATAAAACTCAGAAATCTAGTATATCACTTTTCTCATGCAGGACCTCCATTTTTATGTAGCCTACCTGTTTGTATGTATGCGGCCATATTTCTGATGTCTATTGTGCTAACATAGCACTTCATAAACTGCCCATGCGCGGCGGCCATTTTTTTGTAGTCCCAAGCATTTTTGGCCTCTAGGGTCTAGGGACGGCCATTTTGCCGTAGCTCTTTTTTACATTCTAAACATCATACCCCGATGTGGTGCAGTGTAGCGGCGGTCGAGGACAGTAATGGCGCCGGAGTGCATACTGGCGTTCAGGTAATTATCTCTTCTTGTGTAACCATTGCGATTGGTCGGCTGTGCATATATAAGGTACCCCACCCCAGTTGCCCACCACTCCTGGATAAAGCCCCGTTGGGTGAAACGCGTTGGAGGTCTGGTGGGTAACTGGGGAGCGGAGGGAGTCTCACTGTTTTATGCCACTATTATATCTGGTTTTCCCTGTGATCCGTTTTGTGTGCGTTTTTAAGATATTGGTCCTATTTACTCATGGCACGTTGCTGGCACTTTAAATTGTTCAGCACACTTGGACACTATATATACTATTGTTACTTTCTTTTTATCTCCCCCTGCTCCCTGGTTCCCACTTTTTGTTTGTCCACGCTGTGTGTGTAATCATTATATGTCTTGATATTATTCTCAATAAAACTCATTTTAGTTTATACATGGTCCGTTCTCAAGTGGTTTCTTTTTCTTTTGGTTTCTTTCTTCGTTTGATGGTCGACACGCTCCCTTCCCGCGGGCTGTCGGGGCCCTGTACAGGAGATCGCGGGGGGCCCCAGCGGTCGGACCCCCCGCGATCTGCAACTTATCCCCTATCCTTAGGATAGGAGATAAGTTGTTCACCACTGGACTACTCCTTTAATGGAAAAACTCTGACAGAGGGTGCGTTCACAAGCTAGTAGCTAGCAGCGAGTTCCCCGCTGCGGGAAACCAGCTGTGAGTTACGCTACCATTGATTTAAATGGTCCGCGGACAGTCCGCAAATCTGACACTATTACGGACTATCTGTGGACCCCTTCAAATCAATGGTAGTGCAACTCGCAGCAGGTTTCCTGCAGCGTGAAACCCGCTGCTAGTAATAGTGTGTGAATGCACCCTAAGGGTAATTATTTTCCTCAACTAATTTTGCTGCCCATAGAGTTCAATAGATAGCAAAATCCGCTGCTGAATCTCTGTTGCAAAATAAGCAGCGAAAAATGCTTGTGTGTGCATACCCTACCCTTTATTGAGGCAAGTGCAGTTTGGTTTACCTCGAGTACTAAAAGTGCATGTACCTCCTTAGGCTAGCTAAAGTGATTTTAATGTGTGAATTGCATACTCTTGTAAACTTACTGCAACATTCACGATTTTAGTAGAATGGAACACAGATGATTGTGGATCCGTTGGATCTGTGTGGTAGATGACTCGGACCATACCAGGGAGTAGAATCTAAGGTGCTGCTGGTTTTCACCAGAGTCCGCCACAAAGCGGGTTGGACTTGCTGTGGCAGGCGATACACAGGAATGCTTTCTCTAAGACTCTAGGGCAACAAGGATCTGGCAGGGAAGTGTGGGAGGTGGAGGAATTTATCAATGAGCCACAGGTATTACTTCACTAATGGGCGCACTGGCCCTTTAAATCTTAAAGTTGCGGCGAGCATACGCCCTAGGGGACGGAGACACGCGCATCGTTGCGGGGGCAGGAGAAGCACCAGGTGAGTGACGGGCTGGGATTCGCATGCGGGCACGTCCCGCGATGCGAGTCCCAGCCCCGCCGGCAGCAGCAAGTAACGGAACCATGCACTCACGGCCAGCTGTGCGGCCGGACCACATAACGTAACACTTACCTAAGTATACTTATGTAAGACTACTCTGATACAAAAGTTTTGAGATATGTAAACACAGGTGAAATGGAAATTTTGCTAAGGGAATTTTTTTTTTCTCATTCCAGTTAGCAGCTTTTAAGGGCAAACCAATTTGAAGCTTACAATACACAATTTGCAGCCTGCAAGTTAAATGTGGTGACTTTTCCTCTTCAGCAGCTTTTCCAGTCCCAGAGGATAATATGAAATATTGATCATAATGACTGAGAGGATCTGTGCTGGAGTTTATAGTGATTGAACAGTCATTGGTTCATGACAGCATGACTAAATGTCAGTAAATTATGGAAAGACAAAAAACATTACCATAATAGAAAAAAAAATGCATCAATGATTTTGAACATCTGGGAGATTATGTAAGTTATTGTTTTTGCAACTTTATTTAACCAAATTTTGATATCAAGAAATGAAACCCAGAACTTCAAGCAAGGTAAAAGCAAATTACTTTATTTGTACCGACATCCAGACAAAACAAATAAAGTTAAAGGGGTACTTCAGTACATAGGTTCTCATCCCCTATTCACAGCCCCCTGTGATCTCCTGCCCGGCACCCTGGCTCTCCTCATGCATGGAGCAACCTCAGATGATTACTGTAGACCATCGCATAGAGCGTTAGCACCACACCCCCTCTATGTATCCCTATGGAGACCCCCCGCAATCAGACACCTATCCCCTATCCTGTGGATGGGGGATAAAAACTTATGTACCGGAATTACCCTTTAACTGCTTTTACTATGCTTGGATTATTGGGATTCAACTGATGACCTACAGCTTTCCAATCACCAGCATAGGTCTTGGATAAGACCATCTGTGGAATTTTTATATATTAGTTTAACAGTTCACATAAAATGCCATGCTAGACATATATGTGATATTGTTTTTTAATGTTTCTTTTTTTATTTGTCCACAAACATTTTGTCTGGGATTTTTTCCAATTTTTGACTACAGTCATGTTGATTTTGTCACTTAATAATCATTGAATATTTGATATTTTACATAAATATCTCTATTATCTCTAAAGTTACTGAAAAGACAGTTGTTTCATTACTTTGGAAATGTTACTGTCCATTTTTTTCTATTGTGTTTACTTGGTTTATGGTAGGTGTTACACTCTGTGCTCCGGCCACGAACGCAGAGTCCCTGTGTCCCCGTCTGCCGGCGGGATTTGCATTGCGGGACGCTCCCACATGCGAATCCCAGCACGTCACTCACTATGTTCCTCTGCCGCCTCTTGTCCTGTGTCTCAGCTCCGGCGCGTGCGCCCCCATCTCCTAGGGCACGCGTGCGGTGGAGCTCTGAAATTTAAAGGGCCATTATGCCCATATTTACTGTTTGCACCTGACACTACATTATAAAGTCCCTGCACCTCCCACACTTCCTTGCCGGATCTTCAGTGCCCCTAGCCTGAGATTAAGTGTTCCTTTTGCCTGTTTGCCTCTTCCTGTGTATCCAGACCTTCCAGCGACGTTATTTGACTATGCACCTTTGCCGCCTGCCCTGACCTCCTGCTAAGTTTGACTGCGCTTCTGCATCATCCTCTGGTACCTCATCTGCCCAGCTACCTGTGTGGTCGAGCCGTGTCGGGGGTAGCGACCTGGGTGTCACCTGCCGCAGCAAGCTCATCCTGCCTTGCGGTGGGCTCTGGTGTAGACCAGTGGCACCTTAGACTCCGCTCCCCAATACGGTCCGAGTCATCACCACACAGGTTAGTAGGATCCACATCCAGCTCTGTTACAGGAAGATCCGGCCATGGATACTGCTGGGGTTCATCTGCCTGATAGTCCAGATCTCGCTTCCATCGTGGCACTCCAGTCACAGCAGTTGGCCCATCAGGCACAGCAGTTGAGCCAGTTATCTGCCATGATGCAGCAGCTGCTAACAGCACAGCAACAACCACCATAACCACAGTCCCCTCCTGCTCCAGTGGCACCACCTGCTCCTGCAGTCGTCTCCAGATCAAGACTCCGTCTGTCTCTTCTGGAGAAAATATGAGGGTGATCCGAAGTCCAATCGTGGTTTCGTTACTCAGTGCTCCATGCACATTGAACTCATGGTGGATCAGTTCCCTATGGAACGAGCAAAGGTGGCCTTCATCCTCAGTCTTCTAACTGGAAGGGCTTTGGCCTGGGCAACTCCGCTTTGGGATCGCAGTGATGCCCTCACAACCAATCTCCAGGCATTTATCAACGAATTTTGGGGTGTCTTCGAAGAACCTGCTAGAGCTTCCTCTGCTGAGACAGCATTGCTGAGTCTTACTCAGGGAAACTCCTCTGTGGGTGAGTATGCAATTCGGTTTAGTACCCTGGCATCAGAGTTAGCATGGAATGATGAAGCTCTTTGTGCCACCTTCAAGAGAGGGCTATCAAGTCAAATCAAGGATGTCCTTGCTGCCCGGAAATTGCCATCTAATCTGAATGAGCTTATACAGTTGGCATCCCGGATTGATATCTGTTTCTCAGAGCGACTTAAGGAACTACGCCAAGAAAGGGAGTCTGCATGACCTTAGTGCTTTCCTTGTCTGGCACCTGTCTTCCAGCAGCCACCGCAACCTTCTATGCTGCCTCTTGCAGTGGAGGCTATGCAGGATGATCTGTCTCGCCTGACCCCGCAGGAAAGAACTCGCCGACGAATGGAGAATCTGTGCCTATATTGCGCCAGTGCGGATCACTTCCTAAAGGATTGTCCTCTGCGTCCTCAGTCACAAGGGAACGTTCGCACCTAGGGCTTGTGGGAGCGGCCTGCCTAGGTGTAAATACCACCTCTCCATGCTTAAATATGACGGTCCAGCTTTTCCTGCACTCCAAAGAGATCTTGCCTTTTTGAACTCTGGCTCCGCAGGAAATTTTATTGATGCTTCCCTTGTACATAGGCATCGTCAGCCTGTGTCCCGCCTGTTAAAGCCTCTGTACATCTCCACGGTGAATGGAGAAAGACTGGACTGTACTGTGCTCTATTGCACAGAGCCATTGTCTATGCAGGTCGGAGTCTCACATAGCGAGAACCTGTCCTTCTATGTTCTCCCACGTTGTACTTCTCCTCTTTTGCTTGGCCTACCATGGTTGCTACTCCATGCTCCACAACTGGATTGGAAAACTGGAGAAGTTCTTCGCTGGGGTCCGCATTGCAACAACCACTGTATCCATGTATGAGTCTCAAAATTGGAACCATTATCTCTTCCTATGACCGGTTTGCCTTTCTTCAGAACTATGCTGATGTCTTCAGTGAAAAGCAAGCCGAAGTGTTACCACCAAATCGTCGCTACGATTGTCCAATTGACTTGCTACCTGGCACCACGCCCCACAGGGGCAGAATCTACCCTTTGTTGGTTCCTGATGTCTAATTACATCAAGGAGAACCTTCAGAACGTATATTATCTTTAGGTAGCGGAACATACCACACATATGTCTCTAAGTGGCACTATTGGCTTAACTCAACTTACTACGTGGGGGTAGTTAACAATTTAACCTTCTTTCTCTACAAGAGTTTACAACAACCTTATTGCAGCCTTCTGCTGTATACGCTAGACTTAAGCACCAGCTATGCTTGCCACAGCAATGCCAATATAGTTCTATCAATTTTGTGAAGGTACTCACTCAGTCTTATTTATTGAGTCATATTATGCAACTGTTCACCGAAGTTGTTACACTTTGTTAATGATATTGTGATATTGTACACGGTTAGACGGGTATACCTGGTTTGTTTTGTCATTTTGTTCTTTTCAAAAACTTTTAATAAAAAGTATTCATAAAAAAAGGAGAACCTTCAGAAGGCATTCATCAGGAAGTCCTCTTCCCATGCCAGAGCCGGCTTCTTCTTTGTGGGAAAAAAAGACGGGTCATTGTGACCATGCATTGACTACAGAGGTTTGAATAAAATTACAGTAAAGAACCACTATCCACTTCCTTTAATCTCTGAGTTATTTGATCTTCTGCGAGGAGCCAATATTTTCTCTAAACTAGACCTTCGTGGGGCCTACAATCTGATTCATATATGTGAAGTAGACAAATGGAAGACTGCATTTAATACTCATGACAGACATTTCGAATATCTAGTGATGCCATTTGGACTCTGTAATGCTCCAGCAGTCTTCGAGGAATTTTTCAATGACATTTTCCGTGACCTCCTGTACTCCTGTGTCGTCTATTTGGATGACATACTCATTTACTCCCCCAATGTCCAGTCTCATCATTCTCACCTCCTCCAAGTGTTACAGCGTCTTTGTGAAAATCATCTCTACGCTAAACTGGAGAAGTGTACTTATGAAAGACCTGCCTCCCTTTTCTGGGCTACATTGTTACCAGTCAAGGTCTTCAAATGGATCCCAACAAGTTATCCGCAGTTCTGGACTGGCCACAACCTACTGGTCTGAAAGAGATTCAGCCCTTCCTTGGCTTTGCCAATTACTATCGGCAATTCATTCCTCACTACTGTTCTCTACTCTGGATCCCCCATTGTTGCACTCACCAAGAAGACTGCTAATCCAAAAGTTTGGACTCCTGAGGCTGAATAAGCATTCAGACAGTTAAAGTCTGCCTTTGCATCTGCTCCTGTTCTATCTAGACCCGATTCTAATAGGGCATTTATGGATGCTTCTTCAGTTGGAGCAGGTGCAGTGTTAACGCAAAAGTCTACTAAGGGGAAAACTGTAACCTGTGGATTTTTCTCTAAAACCTTCTCCCCTGTGGAAAAAAAATTATACCATCAGAGATCGCGAGCTCTTGGCCATTAGGTTGGCGTTGGAGGAATGGCGTCACCTCTTGGAGGGCTCTGTACATCCTGTTACTATTTATTCAGACCACAAAACTTGCTCAATCTTCAGACTGATCATTGACTCAACCCACGGCAGGCCCGGTGGTCTCTATTTTTCTCCAGATTCGACTTCTATATCCACTTCCATCCTGCAGAAAAGAATTTACAAGCAGATGCTGACACAGAGGATCCACCTCCAGCCTGCCGAATCCTGAGAGTAGATCCGGCCATGGATCCCGCTGAGGTCCCGCTGCCAGTTGTCGCTGACCTTACCACGATGGTCGCCCAGCAGTCGCAACAGATAGCGCAACAAGGCCATCAGCTGTCTCAACTGACTGTTATGCTACAACAGCTTCTACCACAGCTACAGCAACCATCTCCTCCGCCTGCCAGCTCCTGCTCCTCCTCCGCAGCGAGTGGCTGCTTCCAGCCTCCGCTTATCTTTGCCGGACAAATTTGATTGGGACTCTAAACTTTGACGTGGTTTTCTCTTGCAATGTTCCCTGCATTTGGAGATGATGTCGGACCAATTTCCAACTGAACGGTCGAAGGTGGCTTTCGTGGTTAGTCTCCTGTCTGGGAAGGCCTTGTCATGGGCCACACCGCTCTGGGACCGCAATGATCCTGTCACTGCCACTGTACAGTCCTTCTTCGCTGAGGTTTGTAGTGTCTTCGAGGAACTAGCCCGAGCTTCTTCTGCCGAGACTGCCTTGCTGAACCTGGTCCAGGGTAATTCTTCTGTAGGCGAGTACGCCATCCAATTCCGTACCCTCGCCTCTTAATTATCTTGGAATAACGAGGCCCTCTGCGCGACCTTCAAAAAAGGCCTATCCAGTAACATCAAAGATGTGCTGGCCGCATGAGAAATTACTGCCATTCTGCATGAACTTATCCATTTGGCCACCCGCATTGACATGCGCTTTTCCGAAAGACGCCAGGAGCTCCGTCAGGATATGGACTTTGTTCGCACTAGGCGATTTCTCTCCCCGGCTCCTCTCTTCTCTTGTCCGCTGCAATCTGTTCCTGTGCCTTCTGCCGTGGAGGCTATGCAAGTAGACCGGTCTCGCCTGACACCACAAGAGAGGACACGCCGCCACAATGAGAACCTATGCCTGTACTGTACCAGTACCGAACACTTCCTGAAGGATTGTCCTATCCGTCCTCCACGTGAGGAAAGACGCACTCCGATTCCGCACAAAGGTGAGACAGCTCTAGGTGTGAACTCTGCTTCTCCACGTCTTACTGTGCCTGTGCGGATTTCTTCTCCTAACTTCTCCTTCTCAGCTGTGGCCTTCTTGGATTCTGGATCTGCAGGAAATTTTATTTTGGCCTCTTTCGTTAACAGGTTCAACATCCCAGTGACCAGTCTCGCCAGACCTCTCTACATCGCTTCAGTTAATGGAGAAAGATTGGACTGTACTGTGCGTTACCGCACAGAACCCCTGTTAATGTGCATTGGACCTCATCACGAGAAAATTGAATTTCTGGTCCTCTCTAACTGCACTTCTGAAATTCTTCTCGGACTGCCTTGGCTCCAACGCCATTCTCCTACCCTTGACTGGACCACCGGGGAGATCAAGAACTGGGGTGCTTCTTGCCACAAAAAATGCCTCACGTCTGCTCCCAGTTCCGCCAGTCAAACCATGTGGCTCCTCCTATACCAGGTCTCCCCAAGGCCTATTTGGACTATGTCGATGTTTTTTTGCAAAAAACAAGCAGATAGTTTGCCTCCTCACAGGCCTTATGACTGCCTTATTGATCTCCTTCCTGGCACTACTCCACCTCGGGGCAGGATCTATCCTCTGTCAGCTCCTGAGACACAAGCCATGTCGGATTACATCCAAGAAAATTTAAAGAGGGGATTCATCCGCAAGTCTTCCTCCCCTGCCGGAGCTGGGTTCTTCTTTGTCTACAAAAAAGACGGTTCCTTACGGCCATGCATCGATTGCCGCGGTCTTAATAAGATCACTATAAAAAAACGCTATCCCCTGCCTCTTATCTCGGAACTCTTTGATCGCCTACGTGGCGCTAACATCTTCACCAAATTGGATTTAAGAGGTGCATATAATCTCATCCGCATCAGGGAAGGGGATGAGTGGAAGACCGCATTTAATACCAGAGACGGACACTTTGAATATCTGGTTATGCCCTTTGGGCTCTGCAACACCCCTGCTGTCTTCCAGGACTTTGTGAATGAAATTTTTCGAGATCTCTTATATACCTGTGTTGTGGTTTACTTGGACGACATTTAGATTTTTTCTTCTCAGCTCGAAGAACACCGCCGTCATGTCCGTCTTGTGCTCCAGAGACTCCGTGGCAATCAATTATATGCCAAGATGGAGAAATGTCTCTTTGAATGCCAATCTCTTCCCTTCCTAGGATATTTAGTCTCTGGCCAGGGACTTCAAATGGACCCAGACAAACTGTCAGCCGTGTTATATTGGCCACGCCCCTCCGGACTCCGAGCTATCCAACGCTTCTTGGGGTTTGCCAATTACTATCGACAATTTATTCCACATTTTTCCACCATTGTGGCTCCAATTGTGGCCCTAACCAAGAAAAACGCCAACCCTAAGTCCTGGCCTCCCCAAGCGGACGAGGCATTCAACCGTCTTAAAACTGCCTTTTCTTCTGCTCCCGTACTCTCCAGACCTGATCCATCTAAACCCTTCTTGCTGGAGGTAGACGCCTCCTCGATGGGAGCCGGAGCTGTACTCCTACAAAAAAACTCTTCTGGAAATAACATTACTTGTGGTTTCTTTTCTAAGACCTTCTCTCCGGTGGAGAAAAATTACTCCATTGGTGATCGAGAACTGCTGGCCATAAAACTAGCCCTCGAGGAATGGAGGCACCTGCTGGAGGGTTCCAAATACCCAATTATCATCTACACGGATCACAAGAATCTCTCTTATCTTCAGTCTGCCCAACGGCTGAACCCACGCCAGGCTAGGTGGTCGTTGTTTTTTGCCCAGTTTAACTTTGAAATTCATTTTCGCCCTGCTGACAAAAACATCAGGGCTGACGCCCTCTCTCGTTCCTCTGATGCCTCCGAAACGGAAGCCCCCCTGCAACACATTGTTCCTCCTGAGTGTTTGATCTCCTCTTCCCCAGCTTCCATCAGACAAACACCTCCTGGAAAGACTTTCGTCCCCCCATGCCAGCGCCTCAAGATCCTAAGGTGGGGACATTCCTCGCACCTCGCCGGCCATGCTGGCATCAAGAAGTCCATCCAACTCATCTCTCGATTTTATTGGTGGCCTACCCTGGAAGCAGATGTTGCTGATTTCGTTCGGGCTTGTACAGTCTGTGCCCGGGACAAGACTCCTCGCCAGAAGCCTGCCGGCCTCCTTCATCCTCTACCTGTCCCTGAACTACCATGGTCTCAGATTGCCATGGACTTTATAACGGACCTGCCTTTATCCCATGGCAACACAGTCATTTGGGTGGTCATTGATCGTTTCTCCAAGCTGGCACATTTTATTCCACTTCCAGGCGTTCCTTCTGCGCCACAGTTGGCAAAACAATTTTTTGTGCACATTTTTCGCCTTCACAGGCTTCGCCTTCGTCTCGGATAGAGGCGTTCAATTTGTGTCGAAATTCTGGAGAGCTCTCTGTAATCAACTAAAAATCTAATTAAATTTCTCGTCTTCCTATCATCCCCAATCCAATGGGCAAGTAGAGAGAGTTAACCAGGTTCTTGGTGACTATTTGCGACATTTTGTTTCCTCCCGCCAAGATGATTGGGCCGATCTTCTACCCTGGGCTGAATTCTCGTACAATTTCAAAGACTCTGAATCCTCCGCTAAATCCCCGTTCTTTGTGGTGTTCGGCCGTCACCCTCTTTCCCCCCCCTCCCCACTCCCACGCCTTCTGGTTTGCCCGCTGTTGACAAAGTTACCCGGGACTTCTCCACCATCTGGAAGGAGACTCAAAAATCCCTCCTACAGGCCTCATCCCGGATGAAGAAACATGCCGACAAAAAGAGAAGAACGCCTCCTGTCTTTGCTCCTGGAGACAAAGTGTGGCTCTCCGCCAAGTATATCCGCTTCCGTGTCCCCAGTTATAAACTGGGACCACGTTATCTTGGACCCTTTAAAATCAAGTGCCAAATCAATCCTGTCTCCTACAAACTCCTTCTTCCTCCTTCTTTCCGTATTCCTAACGCTTTTCATGTTTCTCTCCTTAAACCGCTTATCCTTAACCGCTTCTCTCCCAAGGTTGTCGCTCCTACTCCTGTCTCCGGGTCCTCAGATGTCTTCTCGGTTACAAAAATTCTTGCGTCTAAGACGGTCAGAGGTAAAAAAAAAATCCTCGTAGATTGGGAGAATTGCGGTCCTGAGGAGAGGTCGTGGGAACCCAAGGATAACATCCTCGACAAGGACCTCATTCACAGATTTTCGGGTTCCAAAAAGAGGGGGAGACCCAAGGGGGGGTACTGTTACGCTGAGCGCTCCAGGTCCCCGCTCCTCCCCAGAGCGCTCGCAGCGTTTTCCTGTTCGCAGCGCCCCGGTCAGACCCGCTGACCGGGAGCGCTGCGATAATGTCCCTTGCAGGGATGCGATCCGCAATGCGGGACGCCCCCGCTCGCGGTTCGCATCCCAGCCCGCTTACCAGACTCGTTTCCCGTCTGTACAGTCCCGGCGCACGCGGCCCCGCTCCCTGGGGCGCGCGCACGCCGTCTCTCTGCGATTTAAAGGGCCAGTGCGCCGCTGATTGGCGCCTGGTTCTAATTAGTGAAATCACCTGTGCACTTCCCTATATAACCTCACTTCCCCTTCTCTTCCTTGCCGGATCTTGTTGCCCTTGTGCCAGTAAAAGCGTTCTTTGTATGTCCAAAGCCAGTGTTCCAGACCTCCTGCCGTTGCCCCTGACTACGATCCTTGCTGCCTGCCCTGACCTTCTGCTACGTCCGACCTTGCTCTTGCCTAATCCCTTGTACCGTGCCTATCTCAGCAGTCAGAAAGGTTGAGCCGTTACCGGTGGATACGATCTGGTTGCTACCGCCGCTGCAAGACCATCCCGCTTTGCGGCGGGCTCTGGTGAATAACAGTAGCAACTTAGAACCGGTCCACCGGTACGGTCCACGCCAATCCCTCTCTGACACAGAGGATCCACCTCCAGCTGCCGAATCCTGACAGATGCCCTTTCCAGGTCTTCTGATGTGCACAACCATGAATCTCCTCCACAGCATATAATTTCTCCAGAACTTCTCATCTCTGTAGCTCCGGCAAGTCTTCAGAATCTGCCTCCCGGAAAGACTTACGTATCTCCTCGTATGAAGCTCTGAGTCTTGAAGTGGGGGCATTCTTCTCTTCTGACTGGCCATTTCGGTATTCATAAATCCCTATAGTTAATCTCCAGAAAATACTGGTGGCCTACCTTAAAATGGGATGTCATTGACTTTGTCCGGTCCTGTTCAGTCTGGGCTCAGGACATGACCCCTCGTTCCAAGCCAGCTGGACTTCTTCAGCCCTTGCCGGTTCCAGAGCTTCCCTGGGCCAATATTTCCATGGACTTCATTACCGACCTTCCATCTTCCCGTGGTAATACAGTCATCTGGGTAGTAGTAGATCTCGGTTTTCTAAAATGGCTCATTTTGTACCATTACCCGGACTTCCTTCAGCACCACAGCTTGCTAAGCTTTTTCTCCAGCATATATTTTGCTTACACGGACTTCCTTCCCATATAGTATCTGACCGTGATGTCCAATTCGTTTCTAAATTCTGGCGGGCCCGCTGCTCACCCCTTCAAGTTAAGCTGGATTTTTCCCCCCCTTACCCCCCCCCCCCCCTCAATCTAATGGACAGGTTGAGAGGGTGAATCAAATTTAGGAGACTATCTACGCCATTTCATCTCTGCGCGTCCAGACGACTAGGTTGATCTGCTTCCCTGGGCAGTGTTCTCCTACAATCCTAAAGATTCCGATTCCACTGGTACCTCACCCTTCTATGTGGTCTAAGGACGTCACCCTCCTCCTCCTCACCCCTTATCTTCTTCTTCTGGAGTTCCTGCTGTTGATGAACAACTGCGAAATTTTTCTTCCATCTGGAAGAAGACACATCGCTCTCTTCTCCATGCTACTTCTCGCATGAAATTCCAAGCAGACAAGAGAAGACGTCCTCCTCCTGAATTTTCTCCGGGTGACAAAGTCTGGTTATCTACTAAATCTATCTGGTTCAAGATACCCAGTTATAAACTTGGTCCTCGCTATTTGGGTCCCTACAAAGTCAAGAAGAGACTTAATCCTGTGGCCAATTCCCTCCATCTGACCTTCTCCCTCAGGATCCCGAATTCCTTCCATGTTTCCCTCTTGAAACCAGTCATTTATAACCGATTTTCTCAAAAGGACATCTCATCTTCTCCCATCTCTAGGACCTCTGATGTTTTTGTTGTTAAGGAGATCTTTGACTCCAAATTTGTCAAAGTGTTTTTTTTCTTGTAGATTGGGAAGGATTCGGTCTGGAGGGGAGGTCATGGGAGCTGCAGGACAACATTCTGGACCAGGACCTTCTCAGGAAATTCCTGAACCACAAAAGGAGGGGGAGACCAAAGGGGGAGGTACTGTTACACTCTGCGCTCCGGCCGCAAATACCCGGCCACGAGCACAGAGTCCCTGTGTCACTGTCTGCCAGCGGGGGCGGGATTGGCATGGCGGGACGCGCTTGCATGCAAATCCCGTCCCGTCACTCACCATGTTCCACTGCCGCCTCCTCTCCTGTGTCTCAGTTCCGGGGCACACGTCCCCGTCTCCTAGGGCACGTGCGTGCCGGAACTCTGAAATTTAAAGGGCCAGTACGCCCATAATTACTGTTTGCACCTGACACTACATTATAAAGTCCCTGCACCTCCCACACTTTGCTGCTGGATTTTCAGTGCCCCTAGCCTGAGATTAAGCATTCCTTTTGCATATTTGCCTCTTCATGTGTATCCAGACCTTCCTGCTAAGTTTGACTATGCTTCTGCCTCATCCTCTGGTACCTCGTCTGCCCAGCTACCTGTGTGGTCGAGCTGTGTCAGGGTGGTGAAGACCAGTGGCACCTTAGACTCCGCTCCCCAAAATGGTCCGAGTCATCGCCACACAGGTTAGTAGGATCCACATCCAGCTCCGTTACAGTAGGTTATTAGCAGGGCTCAAGTTCTGCAGGAACACATGGGAATGGAGTTCCTAGTGAGTGGAAATTTCGGGTGAGTTACCACACTTTTTTTTTCCCAGGACTTAACCCCTGGTAGTTAGATTATATTTAGAAAAAACATTTAGTTCAATAGTAAAATGACATAGGAAATTGGTCTTTTAGCCTTTTGAGATTCCTAATCTGGGCAAAAACAATCAATAGGTAATATATATTTGCTATGCTTAATTTTATAGAATTGATGTACCAAAATGTACATATTCATATGGTAACTAAATATTTGGTACACAAAAGGATGTAGCAATAGAGGGAGCATAGATAGCATTTATATGCAGGCTCTGGAATCTGAGGAGACCCTATGGCCTTTCTTCCACATGGAAAGACATTGGTATTCTAAATGGCACATGATGGGGAGGAGGGAGGGTACCTGGTACAGATATTGCATTAGAGCACCTGTCAATCACAGGACCAACACCATTTAGCCATTTATGGTGTATCCTGTGGATATGTTATAAATCCCCAATATGTTAACACCATTTAATACAGGGGACTGATCACTGCAATAAAAAAAAAAAAAATTGTAAAAATTTAGAATGTGTTTTCAAGTAATTTGATCAATTTTTTTTTCAGATCAGTCACCTAGTGGTGGGAATTTGTGACCAAGATTGGTGGCCAGAAACTGAGCCCCCTAGCTTTACAAAGTACTATATATTACAAAATTGTTAAAATTTTACCTTTGGAACATGCCTGCCAGACAGTAATGGACATGCTTAGGAAGGCTCCTTGCTTGTCTTGGAGCTAAATAGCTATGTTGAAAAATTACCATAATGCTAAGGCTATCTTTTTGTGAACTGGCTATTTCCTGTTGGAGTTCATTACCTCAAACTATAAGTCCCATGATTCCTTGTTTGAAAGTGTGAGGTCATTTTTCTCCCTCCCACACATCAGCTTCCCCACCCATTGAAACACACCTATGACCTATTCCAAGCAATAGACCAGTTTTTTCTGACCAGGGTGCCTCCAGCAGTTGCAAAAATACAATTACATGCAGAATGATCTCCCTCCCACCCAGTGGTCACTCCACCCAATGAAGCAAAGCCAGGCTCCCTCTGAACACTCTGACTAGTGATGTAATGTCTCCTGAGACATGAGTCATTTTGTATGCTGTTAAAAATAAATATTTGGGGCAAAAATCACAGAATTGCAAGACCACCATGAAACACAGGTACAGACACTATATTATGAACTACCCTAACTTTACAGCCCCTCTGTAATGTCCGTTCATTTGTTTTTGTATTTTTCTGTTTAGGTGTGTATTCACACACTAGGATGTTCAGAGCAGTTTTCTATTCTTCCTAGGTAGGGAATGGTTAATGCTCTGAACGAATGAAAACTCGGATGTGTCTATTTTAAGCCAGACTTCTCCTGCATTCTGTACTGGTTATTTAGTTTAATGCCACTATGTCTGTTTGTGCAATATTCTGACTATGACGTTACATAAGATGTATAAGAATAATACATTTGCTGAAAAAATGTCAGAGATTCCCAGAGAGGGAGATATCCCAGCTACAGTAGGACCTCTCGGTTTTTCACCAATCCTAGATATGACCTCTAAGGACAGAGATACTCTTAACACACCATGTGAGCTGGCATATGACAACACACCCAGCACCAGTCTCACCCGGACTGAGGTGCCCCCATTCAGAGGTGGTAACCCGTCTACTTTCTCCCCGTCCACCCCAGCGAGAAGTCCCATTCACGGGCGGTGACAAGGGATGTGAAAGCGTTGCTCAACCCCGTCCTGGGGTAAACCTCACTCCGGGTGAAACTAGAGCTTTTAAGTGGTTGGCGTCCAGAGCCGACCTCAAGGTAGTAAAAGCTGATAAAGGCAGCAGCACTGTGGTATTGACCACTGCTGCCTATGACAGAGAGAAGCACCGTCTCCTTAGTGATGCCACCACTTACAGACCTCTATCAGGGAATCCGACGAACAAAACCCTAGACCAGCTCAGAAGTCTCCTCCGTATTAATTGTGAAAAGGGCATTATCTCTAAAAAAAACTGCAGAGAAACTCCTCCCTAAGGCCCCACACCACCCAAAGTGGTATTACTTACCCAAGGTGCACAAGTCAGAGTGTATAGTAGCGGGGATCGGTTCTGCGAACGAATACTTTTCGCAATACTTAGAATGGTTACTTAAACCTCTCTTGTCTTCCTCCCCCACGTACATCAAGGACACGGGAGCCCTACTCAACATCCTCACTGACTTCCACTGCACGAGACGTACCAACTCGCGTCTGTTGATGTCAAGAGCCTCTACACCCGCATCCCCCATGATGCGGGTGTACAGGCTGTCCGTGAGTTCCTGTCCGAAACAGATAAAACAGAGCAGTTCATATCCTTTGTTTGTGACGTATTAAGGTTCATCCTCACCCATAGCGAATTCAAGGACGGCGAGGACTGGTATAGGCAGGAGACCGGCACAGCCATGGGCACGCCGGTCTCCTGCACTTATGCCAACTTGTTCCTCGCCATCTTTGAATGCAGGTATGTTTTTTCACCTTCAAATCCCTTCTGTAAGCACATAAAAACTTTTTTACGGTATGTTGACGACATACTCGTAGTCTGGAACTCGACGGAGGATGAGTTTTTTAAATTAGTTGACTATTTAAATCAGTCCAACAAGGAAAATATGCTGTTCACCGCAGTGTTCGGGGGTTGCGAGCTTGACTTTCTTGATGTTAAGCTTAAGGCAGTGGAAGACATACTTACCACTGAAGGTTTTCAGATACCCACTGCCAGGAATGCACTACTACATTTTAAGAGCTTGCACCCCCTCCACATGAAGAGGAGCATCCCTTTCTCCCAATTCCTCCATCTCCGCAGGATTAATAGTAATGATGAAGTCTTTGAGAATCAGGCCCAAGACCTCAGAAAGCATCTAATAACATGTCAGTATCCCATTAACATCATTGACACTGCTCTCCAACAGGTCAGACACAGGAGTAGATCTGACCTCCTGTTTAACACACATAAACGTACTGAATCCCCAAAACGTTTCTGTTTCTTTCTTGAAAACTTCAACATGAACCAACAGGTGGCCAGTGCTATACGGCGCCATTGGTTCATTTTGGAGTCTGATCAAGACCTAAATGAAGTTGCCCAAAACTCCCCTTTAATTACCTATAGAAAGAATGTCACTATAGGAGAAAAATTAAAGAAATTGAAGAGCGGCACTAACCAGAATTGTCCAACTAATAATTGGCTCACCAGCAGTCCCCTCAAGGGTAATACCCCTGCTAGACATGCCACTATTGTAGGAACATGAACACGGGTAGCACCCTAACAATAGGAGGATGGCACCATCTGGTCAACGAAATGATCACCTGCAGATCCACCTACGTGGTCTATGCCCTTCTTTGCCCTTGTGGTAGGTTCTTTGTGGGCAAGACCATTCGGCAGCTCCAGGTGCGGTTCCGTGAGCATGTTCGCTCCATTCGGACCAGACTTGGCGCCCCTAGGTTTATTGCCCACATGAACCAGACACACAATGGCAAGCATGATGAACTTACATTTTTGGGCTTGGAAAAAATATTACCATTGAAAAATGGATGGGATAGAGGAAGATTCCTCCTCCAGCTAGAAGACCCCTGGATTGCGCGACTTAATGCTACAGGCAACGCCGGTCTTAATGACCGTAATGAATTTGGTGTATTTTTGTAAATTTCACAATTTGATCTATTGATAGAATACTTGTCTAGTTGTATCTTCACTATAATTTGTTGTAGTACTCACAGCAGCAGTTATGTATGATGTGCTGGTGTTCCGATCATGTGACCACGATTGCGGTTCGGACACTCACCATGTTGCCAGGCGACTGTCGGACGCCGCCCCTATATACAGGAGCTGCGCCGGAAGACGTAATTTCCGCTAGAGTAAGTGCGCATAGATGCACAAACAACTTGTTCCGGGTCCCCGTCCTCCATCCACTCCCCCGCCTGTAACATCATGCCTATAACCCAAAGAAAATAAAGCCCTGGATGGTGAGTGCGGCTCCTGTTTGTTCTTTGTCTTCGCTTCATGCTTTCTGTTCAAGCTTCGGACCTCCGCTACAGGCTATTTGCCAGTCCAGCTCCGTCCAGTGTGTCACTGCATGTCTCCAACAGGTCAGACACAGGAGTAGATCTGACCTCCTGTTTAACACACATAAACGTACTGAATCCCCAAAACATTTCTGTTTCTTTCTTGAAAACTTCAACATGAACCAACAGGTGGCCAGTGCTATACGGCGCCATTGGTTCATTTTGGAGTCTGATCAAGACCTAAATGAAGTTGCCCAAAACTCCCCTTTAATTACCTATAGAAAGAATGTCACTATAGGAGAAAAATTAAAGAAATTGAAGAGCGGCACTAACCAGAATTGTCCAACTAATAATTGGCTCACCAGCAGTCCCCTCAAGGGTAATACCCCTGCTAGACATGCCACTATTGTAGGAACATGAACACGGGTAGCACCCTAACAATAGGAGGATGGCACCATCCGGTCAACGAAATGATCACCTGCAGATCCACCTACGTGGTCTATGCCCTTCTTTGCCCTTGTGGTAGGTTCTTTGTGGGCAAGACCATTCGGCAGCTCCAGGTGCGGTTCCGTGAGCATGTTCGCTCCATTCGGACCAGACTTGGCGCCCCTAGGTTTATTGCCCACATGAACCAGACACACAATGGCAAGCATGATGAACTTACATTTTTGGGCTTGGAAAAAATATTACCATTGAAAAATGGATGGGATAGAGGAAGATTCCTCCTCCAGCTAGAAGACCCCTGGATTGCGCGACTTAATGCTACAGGCAACGCCGGTCTTAATGACCGTAATGAATTTGGTGTATTTTTGTAAATTTCACAATTTGATCTATTGATAGAATACTTGTCTAGTTGTATCTTCACTATAATTTGTTGTAGTACTCACAGCAGCAGTTATGTATGATGTGCTGGTGTTCCGATCATGTGACCACGATTGCGGTTCGGACACTCACCATGTTGCCAGGCGACTGTCGGACGCCGCCCCTATATACAGGAGCTGCGCCGGAAGACGTAATTCCCGCTAGAGTAAGTGCGCATAGATGCACAAACAACTTGTTCCGGGTCCCCATCCTCCATCCACTCCCCCGCCTGTAACATCATGCCTATAACCCGAAGAAAATAAAGCCCTGGATGGTGAGTGCGGCTCCTGTTTGTTCTTTGTCTTCGCTTCATGCTTTCTGTTCAAGCTTCGGACCTCCGCTACAGGCTATTTGCCAGTCCAGCTCCGTCCAGTGTGTCACTGCATGTCTGAGTGGCTGCTTAGTTCCTGCTTGTCCCCTTTTTGCTCACTAATATTCTGACTATGTCTGCTTGAGCATTTACCTTGTATTTATCTTTTCATTTTATCTGGGTTTTTAGCCATGGTCATATAGCATGCTCCTTGTATTTTAGTCTGTGCTACATTAGTCAGTTTTAGGATTATGTTTGTTCGTTCTGCTCTGTCTATGTTCACACTGTGTCTGAGTCTTGATTGTACCCTGTGCTCTGTATGTTATATTCCTGTTTGGTATTCTGGAGTCTATTCAGACTCATCCAGTTCTAGTCTGTTTCATGTATTATATTTCCGTTTCCTACTGGGTCAGCATTGTGTCCACACGGTGGAGTGTGGACTATTTTGCTTTATAATTGGAGTTGTGATGTCACGCTACTCCGGCCCCGTGGTCGCCACCAGGCTGTTTGTGAGCTGGTACCATGGCGTGCAGTTCAAACAGGTGGGTGGCGAATACAAGATTGCGGGGGTCCCCAGTGGCTGGACCCCCGCAGTGAGGCATATTATCCCCTATCCTTTGGATAGGGGATAAGATGTCTTAGGGCCGGAGTACCCCTTTAAGGACTCAGACAATTTTATTTTTACATTTTTGTTTTTTCCTCCTCGCCTTAAAAAAATCATAACTCTTTTATATTTTCATCGACAGACTAGTATGAGGGCCTTTTTTTTTGTGCAACTAGTTGTCTGTTGTAATGCATCACTCATTTTACCATAAAATGTATGACACAACCAAAAAAATACTATTTGTGTGGGGAAATTAAAAAGAAAACCGCTTTAAAAAAAATCGCAAACTTTTTAACCAAATTAGTACGTTTAAAATCCCCCTATTTGAAGACCTATAACTTTTTTATTTTTCCGTTTAAGCGGTGGTATAAGGGCTCATTTTTTGTGCCATGATCTGTACTTTTTATTGATACCATATTTGCTTATATAAAACTTTTAATAAATTTTTTATAATTTTTTGGGGAATAAAATGTTATAAAAAAGCAGCTATTTTGGACTTTTTTTTTACGTTCATGCCATTCACGACATTTTATTTTAATAGTTTGGATATTTACACACGCTGCGATACCAAATATTTATATAAGATTTTTTTTTTTACACTTTTTGGGGGTGAAATAGGGAAAATGGGACAATTTTTATTGGGGGAGGGGGTTTTTCAAGTTTTTTTTACTTTAATTTTTAATTTTTTTTTTACTCTTTAGTAGTCCCTATAGGGGACCATTTATACCAATCATTTGATTGCTAATATTGTTCAGTGCTATGCATAGGACATAGCACTGATTAGTATTATCGGTCATCTTCTGCTCTGGTCTGCTCAATCGCAGACCAGAGCAGAAGACACGTGGAAGGTAGCGGAGGCAGGTGAGGGGACCTCTGTCTGCCGTTCTGGATGATCGGATCGCCACAGGAAGCGCTGCAGGTGATCTGATCATTCATTTTAGTGACCGCAATGCTGTAGATGCCGTGATCTGTATTGATCACGGCATCTGAGGGGTTAATGGCGGACATCCGCGCGATTGCGGATGTCCACTATTACCAGCAGGTCTCTGGCTGCTATGAGCAGCCGGGACCTGCCATGCATGACCCGAGCATCGCTCTGATGCTCGCGGTTATGTATAGGACGTAAATGTACGTCCTGGTGCGTTAAGTACCAGCTCACCAGGACGTACATTTACGTCCGGCGTAGTTAAGGGGTTAATATTAGATAAGCATAATGCAGTAAACGAAAGTCACCAGAAAAATCGATGACAGCTATTGAAAAAAAACTGTGAAAAAACATCCAGTAAACTGTGCTATAACAACCGCAACATAGATTATACTGAAGGTAAAAAAAAGTAAGGTCTGGCAGTCAAAGCAACAAAATATGAATCTGTTACTCCATATTCTAGTCAATGTTCTACATCAAATATAGTTTCCTTTGGTTCCTTAATAGCAACTGAAATTGTGGAAACCACCTCTTAAGAAAACATCAATGCAATGCATCTTTCTGTAGCATCCTAGTAGCTATGTTCCAGCTACCATCCGGAAGACGTTGTGTGGCTGTGAGAGAAATCTCTGAAAACTACAGAAATATGTTTGAGGTACAGTGAGTTTTCTTGCAAAACTATCTTGGATATTAATTTATGGCACACACTGAGGTGAAACAAGAGTGTAAGTGTTAGAATTTGCCTTGGTCACGTGATGCTCCCAAAACTTAATACTGTAGAAGGAGTCCCTAGTCTAGCCTTCTCTACCAAGAGAAAGATATCCAAAAACATGTTTAGGTCTGGCTCTTGTCAGAAACAAGTCTCCCAGCTCTGCTTCTGCTAGACAGACTGGTCAGTCAGTCTACATAGTCAGAGTCTGGCTCAATCCAGCAAGTGTGAAAATCTCATAGTGTTACTTCTAGGTAATATAGTCTTCTGCAAACAAGTTACTGTCCTGTTTCAGTCTATGCTATAAGGATAAAGTGAAGAGATACTAATCTCTCCTATGACCTTCAGTACGGAGTTAGTGCTCAGTGCTCTATATTTCAGCTTCACAACTGTATTTTTAAATATGATATAATGCATGATAAATGTATTATCTCCAAGATGGAACACACCAAATATGAATAACATTCAAACCTAAAAACATATAATTTTGCACTGTCCGTATGGTATTTTCAAAGTCTTCTCCAACTGATCCCTTCATCCCTGGCTTGAAAAATCGGCATGTTTATCAAAGATTAGAGGAACAAGGGAAAGGCACAGATGCTGTGATGAAACCTACTGTCTAAAGGCAAGTAGTGTAGACATAGTAGGCCTCCCCCTTTAAATTTCAGCTCAATGAGAGCAAGTTCGAAAACAGGATACTACTTTAGTTTGTTGCAATTGTTTGGAGCTAGTTTTGATCCTAAGTAAATGTGCTATCTTTCTGCAAGAACCCCCCACCACCTCCCCCCAAAAGTTGCAAAATTACAGATTTTTTTTTCCAGTTTCCTCCCACAAATAATAGATTTTGGTATTGCCATACATTTTATGGTAACATTGAAGGTGTTCGTACCTCTATAAGCTCTCATATGGGTCTGTAAAATAATAAGAGTGTTTTGGCTTATAAAAAGTGAGGAGGAAAAAACAAAAACACAAAAATGAGGCTGTGTCCTTAAGGGGATAGTAGATGAACTGAAATAAGCCAACAACAATATGTCCTAATATGTATAACATTATGTTATCAGATGATAGTTATAATGTGGTATATAATCTGGTATGTCACAAACCAAGTCCATGAAAGCTGCTACTGCTGGTGAAGCAATACAACAGTGTCTACTGAATGTTCAGACTATTTACAACTAGGATGTGGAAAATGCATCAGCAATTCTATTAATGATGCAGTTTATATGCAATAGACTTAGGCTATGTTTACATGTAGTTTTTTAACATCTCATTTTAAGCCATAAAACATATGTTTTTCACTTAAAGAAAAAGTAAAAATAAAAACTATTTCCCCATTACACTACATTGAATTTAATGGGAAAACATTGTCAGTTCATGTAAGGTAAATTTTATGGCCAGAACAACTGGAAGGTTAAGTGCAAAGGACTTTTTTTTGTGACAGTTTTATGGTCATTTATTTAACTTTTTTTGACCACTTAAAATACCAAATGCATATTAGCATTTGCTATAGCCCCTCCCAAGAGCATAAAATGGAAAATAGACTCATTCACAAAAAATAGATAAAATTAAAATACTAGTATTTTTTGAGCCTCAAAATGAGCCTCAATATACACTATGTGAATATATATTGGTATTGGCTTTTCTGTATCAGGTGTCTACTCTGTCCATATACATTTTATTGTAACATTATTTATGTGCTCATTAATGTTGTGGTGTTCATTAAAAGTCCTATATTTTAATCCTTTTCATTACAGACTCTCCACTATAGCAGAAACCCGTTGTTGAATTAAAAACATTGCTTTCAAAACATTTTTGGAATCATTGACAACCCAGAATTTTCCTATACTTGTTGTTATGCTGGGTATTTTTTGTACATGATTAACAAAAGCAAAGGGTCGGGATACTGTGTGTCTTGACCAACTGGGTGGACAGGGAGAGTGAGCCCTAAGCTGTCACTAGTAACACTCTCCTTGCCTACTTGCCCAAGCACCCTAAGCAGTGAATTAACAACTCGGTCCCTCCCTGCACTAAAGAGCAGTGGCGTAAAAACAAATAATACACATAGTCTGTCAAGGTCAGAAAAAGTAATGGAAAAACTACCAGACAACCAGAACACATAAACCAGACAGGAAACAAATACTAACAGGTGTACAGGTAACAGTGTAAAAACAAACAGTTCACAGTTCACAAACCAGAATCCAGATAAACAGCAGACATGATAAAATGAACAAGACTAGGTATGGAACAGGTATACAGCAGAATTCAAGAAATGCAGGAGATGAATGGAAGAACTGAAAGCTAAAACACTAAACTGATCAGGTAACATAGGACACTGTTCATGCTGGGGCACAGAATAAACAAACTGGACACCCCACTCCACAAAAGGAGTAGACAGCATAATAAAGCCAAATAGACTACTGGCCAGCGGGCACACTATACCGTGTGATCAGGATGCTGACCCAGTAGGAAACAGAAATATAATACATGAAATTCTAGACCAGTACCAGATGAGTCTTAATAGACTCCAGGATACCAAACAGGAATTATTACACATAGAGCACAGGTAAAACTAGATTACACACAGACTAAGCAGAGCGGACATACTAATCCTAAAACCAACAAATGTAACTCAGACTAAAATCTACAATGAACAAAACTATTTAACCATGGCTAAAACTAAGATATATCACAGGATAAATACATGGTATATGCTAAAGCAGACATAGTCATATTATTGCACAAATAGACATCATAGTAGCATTATTGCACAAAATAACCAGCGCCAGAATGCAGGAGAACTCTGGTTAAATAACCCCACAGAGCAATAACTATTCCCTATCCAGGGAGAATAGCAAACTGCTCTGAACACACTAGTGTGTGAATACACACCTAAACAGGAAAATCCAAAAACAAATAAACGGACATTACAATGTGTTTGCTGAAATATGAAACCATCACAACCCCCTCAGCCCTCTGTCATCTTGGTAGGTAAGTTCCCATAGAGAGGTCGGAAGTGAAGGCCAGGGAGCAGAACAAATTAGATTTTTTTTCTACCTGGTTTTGCATTGGAAAAAATTTTAAAAATTGGAGAAACCTCTTTCACAAACAACTGCATTCCAAGCCAATTATTGTATGCATCTGACAGTAGATGATAGCGTTATAGCACTCCTTTTCTCTCCATGTCTTTGAAATATACTTGGCAAGATGAGAGGGGACAAGTGCCAGTTCTGGTCATCAGTCTCAAAACCCTGAGATGACCAATAGCTGCAGGATGTTGCCAATGTTGCAGTGACATCCTAGACATCACATCCAAGCGTGGTTCCCCCCACACATGGTGATTGCGACTGTCCCCTGCCTCATCTTATCTCAGGAAGTATATTTAAGAGACATGGAGAGGCCAAAAGTAGAAAAAAATTACTTGCATTGGGAAACTTTGACCCTTAGAGGACGTGTGGCATACATGGACGCCACACGGTTTTGCAATCACTGAGTCGCCAAACACAGTGGCCAGAACCAGCCAGCTGCTGTTATCAGAATCCAGGACCTCGTGGATAATGGTGGACATCAGTAATCCCACTGATGACCACCATTAGCCATTCAGATGCTGTGATCAATACTGATGACGGCATCTGAAATATTGCAGTCTGTTCATACACACATACGACCAACCGCGGAGCAATCATGGGTGGTCCAATGTGTTTAGATGTCCAAACTATTAAAATAAAATGTTTATGGTCCTATAGGGTCAACGACGTAAACATAAAGATAAAAGAAAAATGCTGCTTTTAGGAACATCATATCCAAGAAATACATTTAATGAAAAGTGATCACAAAGGCACATATAGACAAATATGGTACCCATAAAAATGACAGATCACATTGCAAAAAATAATCCCTCATACAGCCCTGTATACAGAAAATTGAGAAAGTTATAGGTGGTCATAAATGAGTGATTTTAAACATACAAAGTTTGTTAAAAAAGTTAAATTTTTTTTTAAAGCAGTACAGTAATAGAAAAGCTTATAAACATAGCTATCATTTTACCCTCTTAAGGACGCCATACCGGGTCGGTCCCGGTGGCTAATGACAGCCGG
The DNA here is from genome assembly GCF_029499605.1 of Hyla sarda. Taxonomy (NCBI): domain Eukaryota; kingdom Metazoa; phylum Chordata; class Amphibia; order Anura; family Hylidae; genus Hyla; species Hyla sarda. The sequence goes on from NC_079189.1 coordinate 98,232,850, forward strand.
GACCCTGGGCTAATAGCATGCGGCATTGTGCCGCGCTCTATTAACTCTTTAGACGCGGCATTCAAAGTTGATCGCCGCGTCTAAAATGAAAGTAAAATTTCTCGGCAGCTCAGTCGGGCTGATCGGGACCATTGCGGTGAAATCACAATGTCCCGATCAGATAGAATGCGAGCGGAGGTCCCCTCACCTGCCTTTGTTGCATCCGATTGGCGATTGATTGCTCCAAGCCTGAAAGCCGATTACACAGATTTTTGCCGTGTCAATGCACGGCAATGATCTGTGTATGAGATCGGTATGTGCAGTGAAATAGCCACCAGGGAGGGCTATAACACTGCAAAAACAAAAAGTGTTAAAAAAAAGTTAATAAAGATCAATTAACACCTTCCCTAATAAAAGTAAGAATCACCCCCCTTTTCCCATTTAAAAAAGAAAACTGTGCAAATGAAAATAAACATATGTGGTATTGCCGCATGTGGAAATGTCCAAACTATAAAAATATATCATTAATTAAACAACATGGTCAATGGCGTACGCTCCAAAAAATTCCAAAGTCCGAAATAGCGCATTTGTGGTCACTTTATATATCATGAAAAAATTTATAAAATGTGATCAAAAAGTACGATCAATATAAAAGTGGTACCCATAAAAACTTCAGATCACAGTGCAAAAAATGAGCCCTCAAACTGGCCCATACAGGGAATACAAAGTAATACAAAATCAAACCTATATAAATAGGATATCATTTTAACCATATGGACCTACAGAATAAAGATAAGGTGTAATTTTTACTGAAAAAGGCAATGCGTAGAAACAGAAGCCCCCCAAATTTACAAAATGGCATTTTTCTTCAATTTTGTCTCACAATTAATTTTTTTTTCCCGCTTCGCCGTGGATGTTTTGGTAAAATGACTAATGTCACTGCAAAGTAGAATTGGTGGCGCAAAAAATAAGCCATAAAATGGAATTTTAGGTGCAAAATTGAAAGCATCATGATTTTAAGAAGGTGATGAGGAAAAAATGCAAAAACTGAGAAACCCTGTGTCCTTAAGGGGTTAATCGTATTGACCCACAGAGTAAAGAAAAAATGTCAGTTTTACCATAAAGTATATATCATAATCACTTAACCTTCCAATATTGTGTTTTTCTTATCAATTTCCCCACACAAATAATATGTATTGTTTTGGCTCTGCCATACATTGGTCTCACATGGGTCTGTTTATGGAAGAATAAAAAAGTTATTATTATTATATATTATTATTATACTCTTAGAAGATGAAATTGTCTGTGTCCTGAAGGCCAAAATGGGCTGTGTCCTTAAGGGGTTAAAGAGATCCCATCTGGAAGAAGAGTAGCAACAAACACAAGCACTGTAGACTTGAGCACTGTTGACACTGAACTGGTGCATAAATGCAGCTCAACATGGAAAAACTGTCCTGTTTGAGTCTATCAGGGGGATAAGATGTTTATGGGCAGAGTACGCCTTTATGTACCAGGGCACCCGGACTTACATTTATGTCCAATGTTGCTAAGTGGTTGCAATGAATTTTTTTTAGCTGCTACCAGGGTCCTGGACTGGGACCAAAAATAGGCACAGGAATTCAAGACTATTCAACCCTTTTTTTTTCTACTTTGTAATATGGAAAAGAAAAAAACAGACAAGAGCGCAAATCACTTGCCGTTATTCTGATAGATAGGGAGTTACCAATAGCAACGATAAGGTTGTGCTAACCTGGTGGTGTTATGCTAAGAGCACAACACCTATTGAGGCTAGAATACCCAATCCCTGGGTGAGTAACCGGGGAGCTGCCTGGATCAAGCCCGTGAGTGTAGCCCTCTGGACGGTCAGGAGAAGCTCATGTAGAACTACAAGAATCAGGGTAGAAATAACGATTCTCTTGGCGCTCTCCCAAAGACGTGTGTCACAAACCAAATCGAACAATGAAATTATTAAATAAATAAAAAGTTAGTTTATTTGAAAGCGCTGTGGACTACACATTTCAGGTCCCACCCCTTGAAACGCATAGTCCACAGCACTTTCAAATAAACAAACTTTTTATTTATCTAATAATTCCATTGTCCGATTCAGTTTGTGACACACATCTTCATCCAAGAGGTATTGCTATTTCTACCCTGCTTCTTGCAGTTCTACGTGAACCAACCCTTTTTTTGGCAGGGGCAGACTGCTGAGGCCCCCACCAATCACCTTAGTTCAAGTTGCTTACAGCTCTTGCAAAGCTACAACTCCAATCATGCCTGGAGAGATTCAGGGAGTTGCAGTTTTATAACAGCTGGAGAAAAACAGATTGGTGTACAGTTTCACCCATCATCACTGCAGAAGTTAAAAGTGACTGCAGCACTGATGGGACAGTCAGGAGAATATACAATAATATGATTCACAGGTGATGCCATCTCTGTTGTATTTACATTTCATCTGGTCCAGACTCCAGGACTTCTTCCAGCAACATCTTTTTCTGCAGTGTTTTTACGGCCGAAGCATTGCTTCCTCACCTTGCCAGTAGATCCTCATTCTCTATATGAAGGGGATAATCAGTATAATCGTGCCAGACACTGCACCCCCTGAATGTAACCCTGTTAGACATCATGCCCCCAAAAAATCAAACTACCAGTTGACCTTCTCAGTTGGTCGAAATACCACCCCTGTATTGCCACCCCTGTGTCCCCCTAGATCCCTTTGCCATCCCAGACCCCCTTTTCCCCTCCTCTTTCAGGCTCCTCTGGTTCCACAGACCTTGAAGTCCTCCTTCAGACCTCAAGTCCCCCTTACCATTTGTTCTTTTCTTGCAGACCCCTAAGTATCCCCAGACACCTCTGCCTGCCAGAACCATAAGTCCAACTTAGGCCCCTCTGTCCACCTCTACACCCCTTCTTCTCACCCCACCCCCAAAGCCCTAAATCTTCCTTTACACTCCTCTAGCCCCCTAAGACTCCTCTGTTACATAGTTACATAGTTACATAGTTACATGTTCTCCTCCTTTAGATCCCTCAGTCCCCCAGACCCCATGTCCTCCTCGCCCAGACCTCTAGGTTTCCCTAGACCACTCTGTTTTTCTTCTCCAGACCCCTAAGTTCCTCCAGACTCCTCTGTTTTCTCCAGACCCCAAATCCCCCCAGACTCATCTTTCCCCTTCTCATCCACACTCCTTTTCCCCACCTTGACCCCTCTGTCCTCCATTAGACCCCCCTGTCCTCCTCCTCTAGACCTCTAGGTTCCCCTAGACCCCTCTGACTCCTCCAGACATCTTATTTACCCGAAGTACCCTACGTCATTTACCGTCACACTTTTCTGCCCCACCAAACCTCTTTGCCCTTCTCCTACCCACTTTGCTGCCCCTCCATCCATACCCCCTTGTCTATCACCTCCACACTCTTTTATGCCCCCCAACACCTCTGTCATCTTCGTTACCTAGCTCACTATACTTGGAGGTCGAGGGGACTGTTCCGGAGCAAGGCCCCCTTCAGCTTGCCCAGAGAACAGCATGAGCTGCATTTGTTTCCTTTAAAAAAAAAGTCTGGCACCGGGACAGATGGCCCACAGATGGCTTGGGCTACTTGGTAAATGTCCTGTGTGCCTGGCAAGTCTGGCCCTGGCTGCTACTAAAAAAAAGATAGCATAAGTCCCTCCATATTTCTGCTCTATTAGTGTTAGAGATGAGTACAGGAAGGTTGAGCGTGGAGGTGAGTTACACAGCAGGTCGGATAAAGGACAGAGGGGAGAGATTCTTAATATGAAAACTCACACATATAGTGAGAAAGTATAGCTCATACAGCAAAGTGTAGCAGCTTTAGAAGCAATAATAAGAAAATGTTTAATTAAAACCTAAGGTTAAAAATGTTGTCTGGATCATAATAGGTACAAAGCAAGCATAAAAAAAAGACATCAATAGCCTTAAAACGTATTTCTCCTAACAATATTGCTTCAGTAGTTTGCTAGTAATAGTTTTCCTTAAATTTAATTTCATTAATTTCTAATTTCTTAAAGCTAGTAGTATTCACATCAGGTACAATCATAACAAGAAAAAAATCCTATAGCGTATTATACTAAGAAAAGGTGTTGATAATTTAATTAGCGGTAATTAAAAGTATGTAAAACATCCTTGTGTGACAGTTCTTTTCTATGTGTGAGAAATTATCCAGTTTCTCAAGGATAAATCTCACATGATCTCACATGCATAACAAGATTAAGATAAATAGGCTCACTACAATTTGCACTGGGAATGCCTTTAGTTATGCAAATGCCAGTGAATCCTACGGCAAGGGAATGCAAAATAAAGGTTTAGATCAGGTAAGGATACTAAAATTTTTACAGCTTGTAGCAGGAGTGTTGTATATAGATCTCTAAAACATGTACTGTCATATGTTAAGGAACCACATTACCTTCAACACATGCCATGTGTGCTGCAGGGCATAAACATAAATTACTCTGCTATGTTTTTCTACTGCTAGATGGAAGATTAGAATATTGTACTATATTCAACTGTGTGTTCGGTACAGTACAGCAAGTAAAACTGGTTACTGGTTTTAATATGGAATTGCATTTTTAATTGTATAAAATGTAGATGTATCACCAAAACATTTTCTATTGTACATTTAGTTACAGAGTACCTGTCATTTCAGGTGACAGATAAGCTACCCTGAGGAGCAGCGCCATATTTGGCCACTGCATAACTGGTATATGGCATTTTTCCTTAGAATTTTTCTCTGCAGGCTTCATCTATATTGTGCAGTTCTCCAAAAGCTGGTGGGCAGATTTCCCTCCACCTCGCTCCATAGACTTGTATTGCTTGTCTTGTTGGAAGGGAGGGGGGGTGGATATTTGGATGGGGGGTGATAACAGAAGAAAAAAACTTTTTTTCTAATAAAATATATTTCAAAGTTTCTTATATTCGTGTGTACTATTGATCTATCCATTGAACTATCTATTACGATTTTAATTTCTCATAAAACCCTTTCAACACAATATTGCAATATTCAAAACGCTCAAAAGAGGCCTCATGTACATATCAATCACTGAATGTCATAATGCATAGTCTTTCAAATCATGAAAGAGTGTCTTGAGATCATGTTTTTGTGAATAGATGGTAATCTCACACCAGACAGGGGTTAATTACTAGAACATCCTTTTATTTATTTATTTATTTTTTTTTTTTTACAGACCCTCACATTAGTACAAATTTCATTGCAAGTTTAAAGGCACTCTGCAGTTATTTGTCACTAATTGCTACAGTTCGACAAAGTGCTCTGTTGTCAATCACATAAAATTTTGGGTTTCAACCACATCTACTTTTGCCTGCAGATGTTTTGTTGGTGTTTACATACTGAGATGTGATAAAAAAAAAATCTGTGGACCTGGACGAAACATGTGCAGAGAAATTTGTATCACAGACACCCCTACAAGGCATTCACAATCAATCATTCTCCTTTGGAGCTCTGTAATGTCTGATATTTCACAATCCTAAACAAAAAATACAGATTTTGTGAACAGCACAAGTAATAAAATGTATCAACAGTGATATAAGCTACTAAACTGAGAGAAAAAAAATCATGACAGATTTGTCAGCAAGAGCTCAGCATTAGTATAGGGTGTTCCATTTATTTTGTCCATCCTTTTTACAGACATCTGTAAAACAATGATAGATTTGTGGGTCATCATGGAGGGATTGTTGGTAATCCCATGATTAGAGATAAGCAAACTTTTCAAAAATTCGATTCGGACGATTCGCCGAATTTTCTCAAGAAGTTTGTTTCGATCTGAATTTGTTCGTGGCGAATCGATATTAAAAAAAAGGCTATTTCTAGCCTACTTACAGTCTCTATAGGGGTATAGAACACTTTGCTGTGTCCTAAAACGCATATGGAGTGTGCTGGGATAGTGAAATAATAATGTTATTCAGAATAGCATGCAGATTACCGGCATCGCTCTTAGAATCACTGCCGCACAGCAGCACAATGGCCGAGCCTGGTGGTGGCATCAGTGTCAGAAGACCATATAGTGACTGAATGACATAGCGTGGAGGTGTTGGCAGCATGAGGACACCATGTAGTGGCTGAATGGCACAGCTTGGAGGTGTTGGCAGCATGAGGACACCATATAGTGGCTGAATGGCACAGCGTGGAGGTGTTGGCAGCATGAGGACACCATATAGTGGCTGAATGGCACAGCGTGAAGGTGTTGGCAGCATGAGGACAACATATAGTGGCTGAATGGCACAGCGTGGAGGTGTTGGCAGCATGAGGACATCATATAGTGGCTGAATGGCACAGCATGAATGTTACGCCGAGCGCTCCGGGTCCCTGCTCCTCCCCGGAGCGCTCGCGGCGTCCCTCTCTCTGCAGCGCCCCGGTCAGACCCGCTGACCGGGAGCGCTGCACTGACATTGCCGGCGGGGATGCGATTCGCATAGCGGGACGCGCCCGCTCGCGAATCGCATCCCAAGTCACTCACCTGTCCCGGTCCTCGGCTGTCACGTCCTGGCGTGCGTGGCTCCGCTCCTTAGGGCGCGCGCGCCCCAGCTCTCTAAGATTTAAAGGGCCAGTGCACCAGTGATTGGTGCCTGGCCCAATCAGCCTAATTAGCTTCCACCTGCTCCCTGTCCATATTACCTCACTTCCCCTGCACTTCCTGGCCGGATCTTGTTGCCTTGTGCCAGTGAAAGCGTTTAGTGTTGTCCAAAGCCTGTGTTCCAGATCTCCTGCTATCCTTATTGACTACGAACCTTGCCGCCTGCCCCGACCTTCTGCTATGTCTGACCTTGCCTCTGCCTAGTCCTTCTGTCCCACGCCTTCTCAGCAGTCAGCGAGGTTGAGCCGTTGCCGGTGGATACGACCTGGTTGCTACCGCCGCAGCAAGACCATCCCGCTTTGCGGCGGGCTCTGGTGAAAACCAGTAGCAACCCTAGAACCGGTCCACCGACACGGTCCACGCATATCCCTCGCTGACACAGAGGATCCAAATCCAGCTAGCCGAATCCTAACAATGGAGTTGGCTGATGCACTAGTACACTACACACCAGGGCTTCACAATCCCCCTCCCAAAAAACAACACAATATATGACATTTTTGACAAATATTTCTCATAGGTAGCACCCACTATCCAAAAATGAGAAATTTCTAGACCTAGGCCCCACCTCTGCAGCATCAGGAACCCATATATTGCCTGAAGGACACAGCCTGGAGTTGGCTGATGCACCATTACACACCCGGGCTTCACATTCCCCTCCAAAAAACAACAACATTTTAGAAATGTTTTAAAGAAATACCTTTGTGTAAGAACAAGCGCATATCCAACAGTTCACAAGACTCTTTAATGCAGGACGGTGGACCACCCAAAGACATTCTTCTCAAAAATAATAAACCACACAATGTTTGAAATTTTTTTGCAAAAACGAATTCAATATGTTTAAGCGCATCTGTCTCCAAAAGATCAGATCACCAAAGGACTTTTTTCGCCCAAAATGATGAAGCAGAGTTAATCCCTGTCCGTATTTTTTTATTTTCATTTAAAAAATCACACGCAACAAGAGTTCGGTTGTGTAACGATTAGCATTCTGGAAAATTCTATTTTATTACCGATAAAATTATCAGTAAATAAAAAATAAAAAAACACTATTCAAGAGTGTTTAATTACCCCATACATTACACCAGGAGCAGTCAGGAGCAGTACCCAAGAGGCTTTAATAGCCCACTACCTTTGCACGATCAATTGCAAGATCAAGCAATACCAGGTGTGTTATGCCCTCAGATTTCCGGGGCCGCAGGCGCGCTCCACTGAATGGATTAGCGTGTCTCTATCTTTCAAGGACAGGTGCGTGTTGCACGCTGAAACCAGTTCGTGATAGGGATCTGGGATTGCAATTATTTAACCTTAAAACAAGGAATTACCAGTAAGTGAGGGTTATAAGCTGGCGTTGATTAAGTCCCTGCCCTTTGTACACATGGCCCGTCGCTATAAGAGATTGGATTAGTTAGTGAGTTGGTTAGTGAGGTCCTCGGATCGGCCCAGGCAGGGTAGGAGAAGGCCCTGGCAGAGCGCCGAGAATTTAACGATCATTGTTGAAATTTGCATTAAGCATGTATTTAGCTACTGCTAAACATCCAAAAATGTAAGGCCCAAGGCCAGAGGCACCAGGGAGGCAAGTAGTTTCTGAATGACACAGAATGAGTCTGGATCATGCATTTGCAGTACCCAAGAGGTTTTCATAACCCCTTACATTTAAAGATCAATGTTTACATTTGCATTAAGCATATATTTAGCTACTGCTAAACTTCAAAAAATTATAGGCCCAAGGCCTGAGGCACCAGGAAGGAAAGTAGTTTGTGAAAGACACAGAATGAGTCTGGAGCAGTCATTAGCAGTACCCAAGAGGGTTTCATAACCCCTTACATTTAAAGATTAATGTTGACATTTGCATTAAGCATGTATTTAGCTACTGCTAAACTTCAAAAAATTATAGGCCCAAGGCCAGAAGCATCAGTTTTCCCCATATTAGGAGCATAGTTGTCCCCCAGATTAGGCAGCATAGATGTCACCCAGATTAGGCAGCATACATGTCCCCCAGATTAGGAGCATAGTTGTCCCCCAGATAAGGAGCGTAGTTGTCACCCAGATTAGGCAGCATAGATGTCTAACAGATTAGGAGCATACTTGTCCCCCAGAGTAGGCAGCATAGATGTCCCCCGGATTAGGAGCATACTTGTCTCCCAGATTAGGCAGCATAGATGTCCACCAGATTAGGAGCTTAGTTGTCCCCCAGATAAGGAGCATAATTGTCCCCCAGATAAGGAGCATAGTTGTCCCCCAGATTAGGCAGCATAGATGTCCCCCAGATTAGGAGCATAGTTGTCCCCCAGATTAGGCAGCATAGATGTCACCCAGATTAGGCAGCATAGATGTCCCCCAGATTAGGAGCATACTTGTCCCCCAGAGTAGGCAACATAGATGTCCCCCAGATTAGGAGCATACTTGTCCCCCAGATTAGGCAGCATAGATGTCCACCAGATTAGGAGTTTAGTTGTCCCCCAGATTAGGAGCATAATTGTCCCCCAGATAAGGAGCATAGTTGTCCCCCAGATTAGGCAGCATAGATGTCCCCCAGATTAGGCAGCATAGATGTCCCCCAGATTAGGCAGCATAGATGTCCCCCAGATTAGGCAGCATAGATGTCCCCCAGATTAGGCAGCATAGATGTCCCCCAGATTAGGAGCATAGTTGTCCCCCAGATTAGGCAGCATAGTTGTCCCCCAATCAGCGCAGGCCGGTCAGAGCCAATCAAAGGGCCGTATGTGGCAAACAGGCCATACAATGCCCAGGTCTGCCCCAGAGGGTTTCATAACCAATCACAATAGAGAACATTTTGTTGTAAGAGCATGGTCAATCTACTCAGACCCATCTGTCATTGGTGGCTGGAAATCCTGGCTGATCCATCCCTGATTCATCTTGACAAACATCAGTCTCTCCACATTTTTAGTAGACAGACGAGTTAGCCTTTGGGTGACTATGGCCCCAGCCGCACTAAACGCCCGCTCTGATGGCACACTACTGGTCGGGCACAGTGGCGGATCCAGGGGGGGGCAACGGGGCATTTGCCCCCCGAGATTGCTGCCCCCCCCCCTAGAATGGTGGAGCTGAAGCTGTAAGCTTCCGCTCCACCATTCACTAACCTAGGCAGTCACACGCTGTGAGTACACAACGTGTGAGCTGCGGGGACGCGATCCTCTGCAGGCCGGCGCAATGACGTCACATCATCGCGCCGGCGCCCGGAAATCCCGTCCCCGCGGCCAGCATACAGTAAGTAAGAAGAGTATGCTCAGGGCCCAGGGGATTTGGGGGACAGAATATGTGCCACTGTTAAGGCACTGTATCGGAGGGGGAGGGGGATTTAAAAACTTAGGGGGGGGGAGAGAAAGGGGAATTTTTTATGTGAGGTGCTGCAGGGTAAAGCACTGGGGGCACTATATGTTAAGAGCACATGACAGGGGGGCCCCCTGTGCTGTGCCCCTCACATATAATGCCCCCTGTGCTGTGCCCACACATATAAATTATATGTGTGGGGGGCACAGCACAGGGGGAATTATATGTGTGGGGCACAGCACAGGGGGTATTATATGATATAATGCCCCCTGTGCTGTGCCCCACACATAATTCCCCCTGTGCTGTGCCCCACACATATAATGCCCCCTGTGCTGTGCAACACACATATAATGCCCCCTGTGCTGTGCCCCACACATAATGTCCCCTGTGCTGTTCCCCTCACATATAATGCCCGTGCTGTGCCCCACACATATAATGCCCCTTGTTCTGTGCCCATCACATATAATGCCCCCTATGCTGTGCCCCACACATATAATGCCCCCTGTGCTGTGCCCCTCACAAATAATGCCCCCATCATGCGCCCCTCATATATAATGCCCCCATCCTGTGCCCCTCCTATATAATGTGCCATCATGCGCCCCTCACATATAATGCCCCCTGTCCTGTGCCCCTCACATATAATGCTCCTGTCATGTGCCCCAAACATATAATGCCCCCTGTGCTGTGCCCCTCAAATATAATGCCCCCTGATTGGACAGGACAGGGGGCATTATATGCGAGGGGTGCATGATGGGGGCATTATACGTGAGGGGCAAAGAACAGGGGCATTATATGTGAAGGGCACAGCACGGGGCATTATATGTGAGGGGTGCATGATGGGGGCATTATATGTGAGGGGCAAAGAACGGGGGCATTATATGTGAACGGCACAGCACAGGGGGCATTATATGTGTGGGGCATATGACAGGAGCATTATATGTGATGGGCACAGCATGGGGGGCATTATATGTGAGGGGCACAGCACAGGGGGCATTATGTGTGAGGGGAACAGCACAGGGGACATTATATGTGAGGGGCACAGCACGAGGGGCATTATATGTGAGGGACACATGATGGGGCATTATATGTGAGGGGCAAAGAACGGGGAATTATATGTGAAGGGCACAGCACAGGGGGCTATATATGTTAGGGGCACAGGGCATTATTATGTGGGGGGAACAGGACGGGTCATAATTATTATATGTAGGGGCACAAGATGGGGCATTATTACTATATGTGAAGACACAGAGTGTTCTGCATTTCAGAAGTATATTGTAGATTATGAGGAATTTCTGGGGTGGTACATTTTTTTATGGGCCACAATACATTTGGGTATTTTATTCAGAGGGTGCACTGCACAGCAAGTTATATTCAGAGAGTGCAGTGTGTGGTAGTATTAAATTTAGAGGGTACAGTGTGTGGTAGTATTATATTCAGAGAGTGCAGTGTGTGGTAGTATTATATACAGAGGGTACAGTGTGTGGTAGTATTCTATTCAGAGAGTGCAGTGTGTGGTACTATTAAATTTAGAGGGCACAGTGTGTGGTAGTTTTATATTCAGAGAGTGCAGTGTGTGGTAGTATTATATTCAGAGAGTGCAGTGTGTGGTAGTATTATATACAGAGGGTACAGTGTTTGGTAGTATTCTATTCAGAGAGTGCAGTGTGTGGTAGTATTAAATTTAGAGGGCACAGTGTGTGGTAGTATTATATTCAGAGAGTGCAGTGTGTGGTAGTATTCTATTCAGAGAGTGCAGTGTGTGGTAGTATTAAATTTAGAGGGCACAGTGTGGTAGTATTATATTCAGAGAGTGCAGTGTGTGGTAGTATTATATTCAGAGAGTGCAGTGTTTGTTAGTATTAAATTTAGAGGGCACAGTGTGTGGTAGTGTTATATTCAGAGGGCACAGTGTGTGGTAGTATTATATTTAGATGGCGCAGTGTGTGGTAGTATTATATTCAGAGGGTACGGTGTGTGATAGTATTATATTCAGAGGGTACAGTGTGTGGCGGTATTATATTCAGAGGGTACAGTGTGTTGTATATTCAGGAGGTACAGTGTGTCAGAATTATATTCAGAAGGTATGTGCCAGTATTATATTCGAAGAATACAGTGTTTGGCAGTATTATAATAATTATTGTTTTCATATAGAGGATCAGAATCCGCTGACTTAGTGAGGAGACGTCTGGGCATCAAGTTCTGCAGAGAGAACATTTAGCTGAAACAAGTCCCGGTGGTATGTACATCTGAATTAGATAAGGAAAGACTATAGAGAAGACATCACCTGTAGTCACTGATGTCATTCTGTATCCTCCTGTGTGTGTCCCATCAGAGCTGTAGTCACTGAAGAAGTTCTGCAGTAATGATGGGTGAAACAACAACTCCCAGCATCCCCTTACCACTACTTAGGTCATACTGGAAGCTGTAGTTTTAAATGGTAAAAACTTCTTTAGCACTTTCCCATTCTGTGGCAATTGGTATATTTGATAATTATTCTGACATGTGAACATGGCCTAAGAGTCTTAAACAAGGTTAGGACTGTATGATACATTTAATAAAATTGTAAGTTCCGTAAGCAACACCTTGTTTTCTTTCCGCCAACACAAAATACTCTAATAGTTCCCCTCCCGAGACTCAACTCTGGATCCGCCCCTGGTCGGGCAGGACAGCTTTTCATGGGCAAACTCCGCTAGTTGCGGCCATAAATCGAGTTTGGCTGCCCAGAAGTCCAGCGGATCTTCAACGGTTGTTGGCAGGGTCATGTCGAGGTAAGCCACCACCTGCTGGTTCAGGTCCGGCTCCATGTCCACCTGCTGCTGATGAGTAGCTTCACTATGTGGCTGAAGGAAGCTACTCATCAGCGACTGTAGACTCAGGCTGCTGCTGATTGAGCCGGTACTGCTCCTGCAACCCCTCCCCTCCCCAGCAGCCGTGACAGTGGAAGGTGAGCACAGAGGGTCCCCCAAGTCAGACCTGCGAGTGGATAGACCATGTGGCCGACAGGCATCAGCCAACCGACTACGTAGAAGCTATCTGAAGTAGGTCAGTTTGTCCTCCCTCTCAGTGGGTGTAAAAAAGGCCCCCATTCTAGGCCGGTAGCGAAGGTCTAATAAGGTGGAGATCCAGCTCATCGCGCTGACGAATTTTGACAATTCGGGGGTCACTACGCAAGCAACTCAGCATGCATCGTGCCCTTTGTGACAGTGACTCGCTGGGACTACCTGCCTCCATCTCCACTGCATACTGCCACGGTGTGTCTGGGTCCTCTGTCTCGCCTCCCTCGTAATAACCCTCCAGCTCCTCTGGCTGCTCCTGCTCCTCCTCTCCTGTCCAATGACCAGAAACACCGGCCATCTCATCCACCGTAAACTGTGCTCTGCTCTGCCCCTCATCATCCTCCTCCAGTTTATCCCCCACAGGACTCATGTAGCCTTCTGATGTAGGCGCAACGTCTCCATTGCCATGTTTTCAATAATTTTTTGGAGTAAATGTAGGAGTGGAATTACGTCGCTCATGGCGTAATTCGAGCGACTAACAAAAAATGTGGCTTTCTCAAAGGGCCTCAGCAAACGGCAGGTGTCATGTATGAGCTGCCATTCGTTCACTTTGAAGTTACACAGGGGAGGTCTCCTATCTGCTTGCATCATCAAAAAATCCGTGATGACTTTTCTTTGTTCGTGTAGTCTGTCCAACATATGGAGGGTGGAATTCCAACGTGTGGCAACGTCACAAATGAGACTATGTTGTGGGATACCGTTCTGACGCTGCAGCTCAAGCAAAGTTTGCTTGGCGGTGTACGAGTGGCTGAAGTGCATGCACAGTTTCCTTGCCATTGTCAGGACGTCTTGCAAATGTGGTGAAGACTTGATGAACTTCTTGACAACTAGATTCAACACGTCTGCCATGCAGGGCGAATGGTTCACACTTCCTTGTCGCAGCGCGGCCACAATTTTCTTCTCATTGTCGGTCACCATGGTTCCCATTTCCAGATTTCGTGGAGTAAGCCATTCTCGGATTTCTTCCCTAATGAACTTCAGCAGTTCCTCCCCTGTGTGACTCAGTTCGCCAAGGCAAACCGTGTAAAGGACGGCTTGACACCGCTGTGCCCTACACACGTGGTACAATGAAGGGCCACCAAGATTTGGACGTGAAGTGGAGACCAAGGACAAGGGGGAGGAGGAGGAGGAGGCACACACTGTAAAAGGACCAACTGCCTGGGAGCGAGAGCGTGGAGGAGGAAGCGGTGTGACCTGTCCAAGTTGCTGTTGTGGCTATGCAGGAACAACATTTACCCAATGGGCCGTAAAAGACATGTATTGTCCCTGCCCGTAGTTACAGCTCCACACGTTGGCGCTGCCGTGCACTTTTGATTACACCGACAGGCTCAAGGACTGGCCCACCTTCTCTTGCACAAACTTATGCAGGGCTGGTACTGCCTTCTTCGCACAAGCCATCAATTCCCTGAAAGCTGCAGAGTCCACCAGTTGGAAAGGGAGGGACTGCAACACCAGCAACTTGGACAGGAGCACATTCAACTTCTGCGCCGTTGGATGAGTGGGCGCATACTGTTGTCTCTTGGACATGGCTTCGCCGATCGATTGTTGCCAGAATGGCTGACTACGAGCGGAAGAAGCAGGAGCGCAAGAACGAGGGTTTGATACAATGCTCCCTTCGGCTGAGGTGGTGGAGCCTTGGCTGAATGACGGAGGGAGCGGATGGCCACTGGGTGATGCGGCAGGCTGGACCACTACATCGGAGCCACGGTTATCCCAGGCCGCTTTATGGTGGCGAATCATGTGTTGACGCAGGGCCGTGGTGCCGAGATTGGGACCCTGGCCACGCTTCACTTTCTGCCGACAGATTTTGCATGTGACTACGCTAAGGTCCTCCGGATTCTTTATGAAGAACAACCACACCGCAGAGTAGCTGATTTTCCCACCCGCAGTCCGCACTATTTCACTGCTATTGGCGCCGTCTCCAGGAACCCCTGTTCCACTACCTCCCTGAATGGTAGCTTGCCGCGAAGTAGGTGGTCTCCCCCTGGCACGTTTGGCTCCTGAATTTCCACTACTGCCACCACCACGCTGATTGCCAACCGTGCTACCGCCATGCTGCCTCATAGACAAAGAGCAAATCTCTTCTCCTGATGATGATGAAGCCCCGGCTTCTGCACCCAGCTCCCAATTGCGATTGGCTTCATCATCATCAAAAGATGTGTGCACGTCACTGATGTCCTCCTCGTGTTCCACAACAGTTTCTGCCTCAGGACCCTGAACAATTGAAACACCGCCTCCCACGTCACTCTCCGCATCACTACTTGCCCGCCTTGCAGAGCAAGCGACGCATGTCTCCTCACATTCTTGGCTGCCCATTAGCTGCTGACTGTCCTCTATTGGATCGTCCTCAGTAAATAGTGGAGCTGAACCCAAAGCATGAGATACTTCTTTGGGAGAGGGAACCGCATAGGACAAAGGCAATTGGATTACGGGGACTGCTCCCAGGCCATGCCAACTGAGGGTTGTGTCTGAGAAACCCACCGACTCTTGACTGGGGTTGTCACATGTCGCTTGTGATGATGGGGATGAGTGTGCAAACCAATTGACGAGGAGAGATGGGTAGACGACACGACCGCTGGGTGTTAACGGGAGCTCAGGCCTATTGCTGCGACTCCTGCTGCCACTAGCCCCAAGTCTGCTACCAACTCTGCCTGACGTATGGAGGCCTCGGCCCCTTCTCTATGCACGTCCTGGCACTTCCCTGCCTGACATACTTAGTGCGTTTATGAGGGTATAGAACAGCAGCAGGCGATTACTTACGGCTGTCCTTTCAAAGTATATAGGCCCTAGACAGAATAACAGTTACTAAATAGTACACTCCTTTGTTGTATGTATGCCCTTTGCAACGATGAGCGCACTGGTATGCGCATTTCTACGCAGAAAAAAACACTTTTTTTTTTTTTTAAATACACCAGCAGGTGTATACTAATGTGTGGAATAGCACTGAATTCAGCACAGAGACAGAATAACAGGTAGTAAATAGTACACTACTTGGTTCTATGTATTCCCTTTGCAATGATGAGCACACTGTTAAGCGTATTTATACGCAGAAGAAAACTCTTTTCTTTTGTTGTATACACCAGCCGGTGTATACTAATGTGTGGAATAGCACTGAATTTAGCACCTAGACAGAAATACAGGTACTAAATAGTACACTATTTGGTTGTATGTATGCCCTGAGCGCACTGTTAAGCGCATTTGTACGCAGGAAAAACTTTTTTTTCTTTAATACACCGGTCAGCCCGCCTACCTTCATTCCCGCCGCTGTTTCCCGCCCTCCCATAATCCCATGCCCCATGTACTCACATGTGGATCCGCTATCTTAGGTCTCCAATAGCCTGGAACGCTGTAAAAGGGAGTATAATGAAGCGATTAGCGCAATAGAATCGCGGCGATATTCGTATTCGTTGCGAATCGAATTTTTCATGAAATTCGTAATGAATTCGGGTTCGTCAACTTCGATTCGCTCTTCTCTACCCATAATATAAAACTGACATTTAAAGGTGGGGAGACTGTATGTATTGCATGATGCATTTGCATAGAGTATTAAAGGGGCACTATCAATCAATTGGTGGCAAAAAGATAAACACATTTGTAAATTACTTTTATTTAAAAATCATAATCCTTCACGTACTTAACAGCTGCTATATACTAGAGAGGAAGTTGTGTAGTTTTTTCCTGTCTGACCATAGTGCTCTCTGCTGACCTGTGTCAGGAACTGTCCAGAGTAAGAGCATATCCTCATAGCAAACCTCTCCTGCTCCAGACACGGACAGAGGTGTCAACCTTCTGGCACCAGTTGATTCGAAAAGAAAATTCACAGAAAAATAAAACGTATTAAAACCAGGGGTTTGCACCAAAATCTGCAACATTTTGCTGCTCTGTGCCAGGTGCAAAGCTTGGCTGTATACATATGTCCCTTTGTTCTCACAACCCTATGTCTAGCTATATGTCAACTGGCTGTCAAAGTAGCTTTCCACACTGTAGCAGAAGTGCTGCAAATACAGTAGCGCCAAAGTGGGTAACATTTTAACAAATCTCATCCGCATGCTTATCTCAGTATTCTATTTTTGGTCTAATGTAATTTTAGGTTAACAGTTTTGTGTCAGACTGTAAATGCTAGATTATTAGAATTTCACATAACATCTGGCTTGAATTGCTTGTTTAAATCCAATGATCATAACAACAGAATGGTATAAAAAAAGTATCATGCTCTAAGATTACTTTGTCTTTGTATGTTGTTGTTTTTTTAAATAAATCCAGAAGGATTTTGTTTGCTTGGCTATGCCTAGCTTTCTGAGCTGGTTAGCTGACCTTGATGATTATATCTGGCCAGCTATATTAACCTGCGTTGTGGTATCAGACTTCACCTGCAAAAGAATTCCTACCGTAGCTAGTGTATATACCCTGTTTTTCCTGTTTACCCGGTATTTGTGACTTTTGGCTTGACTTCCTGACTCTTCTCTGGTATTAGCAAATTTGTACTTTGAGATATCCTGTTACTGACTTAGCAAGTGAACTTTGACTTATTGTGTGTGTTTGTTTAGCTTTATTTCTGCTAGTGTGTATGCTTTCAGACATTATACCAACCAGTGTCTGTTTTTTGTAGTTTATTTTTTTGACGGTGACTCGGACTCCCATCACTTATTTAGGAAGGGACCATCACTGTGGTTGTCGATCCGCTGTTTAGGGTGGATAGGTAAGTAGGAAGGTTCAGAGGGAGTAGGTGAGATCAGGGCAGCACTCCTTTCCTGCCCATACGTGACAATTACTGTATGTACTAAGAAATAAGAAAAATATACAATGACGATATGTGGAAAAATAAGATGTTCTTTATACTAGATGACATATAGTTGTTTAATCTGAAATGACAAGTTTGGTATTGTAGCAAATAGTAAAAAAAATATTGCGTGGCCGAGAAATTACTTAGAAAACTGAATCATAGCAATTCATGTAAATTAACATATGGATGGCATTGATTTTGTTTGGAGGAAATTAAGCATTGTAGAACATAAGAATGTCAGACTTAACATATTGTCTACCTATTGCTTACCCAAACAAAAATCTGTGCATTATTATATTAGCATAAAATGTAAGGCTAAGACAATATGTCGTGTAAATGCTGCTTGTTTTCCTCAGGGAAAAATCTGCATTTCTGATGTTATCTAGGTCCAATTTTAGAGCTGATTTGCCAATGCATACAAAAGGAGGGACTCTTATTGATCTAGCATATAGCATGGAAGAGAGAGCTATTCAGCATAGTGGCGGGTATGTAGAAAGAAAATAACATATGTAGCAACTAAGTCCATTCTGACTACACAATAACCCTGTAACCCTGGTTATCATAGACAGGAGGTGCTCTACACTGCAGAGATGCGCAAAGCTCTTGCAACTAGAGATAGAGTAGAAAAAAACAGGTGGTACTCACCACATCCATCAGTATTTCTTCTTTATTCAAAAGCAGTGCACTTTAGTGAAATGACAGGGGAACTTTGACACCGGCAACATCCACCAAGTTCCTCTGTAATTTTACTATGTGCACTGGTTTTAAATAAAAAATAAATACCCACGGAAGGATGTGGTGAGTGCCAGCTGTCTTGTTTTACTGTACTTCTATTGGTTTCCTGACCCTCTGCTCCTGAACTACAGTGATCCACAACACAGCATGCTTCATACATAGGGTACCTGCAATTATATTAGGAAAAATAATTATTGTACACTGTTATGGACATTTATCAACGGGTTTAGTCAGGTTTTCTTTACTGTGATAGTCACAAAATTTGTCGCAACTGCGACTACGCAATTTTTCGTGCGACATTTTGACTGGAAAGCGAGAAAAGCAAGTTTTCCCAAAATTAACTACGTAGTAATAATTTTAAAATGGACTACGGGTAGTCAGGTATTTATTAACTGTGACAGTCGCAACTGCGCAAAAAAAAGTCACAACAGGGTTAAAAATTGACTAAATTTACTCCAGCTCAAACATGGAGCAGAAAAAGCTACTACCAAAGTAAAAAAGGAAAAATTGCTTACGTGAAAGAAAATGATCAATAGGCTGAAACCAGTTGATAAATAAGTCGCACATAAGCAAAAAAAGTAAGGAAAAAATTACTAAAAAAAAGAATACATAAGCAAACATTGATAAATGTCCCTCTAAATGTGTACTAATAATAATTTTTCTAAAAGACTTTAATTTTACTTAGTCTGTATCTACATTGCTGCATGAACCACCAGTGGTCAATGCTGCTGCTGCTCAAAGCTATTCATTATTCATAAGCAGACTAGATCCAGCACTGAAGAAACACATTACATGATTCTTTCTTTCTTTTTTTTTCTTTTTTCTTAAAATAGCATACTATATACCAATCAAAATCCCAACCAACAAAGAACCTCAATATAGGCACCATATTTACAAAGACATTTTATATAATTAATTTTAAATTTCTCTACCATAAAGATTTATTTTTTCTGCATGTTCCTATAAGCCTCCAATAACCGCATGGCCTAAGTATTGTGTCCCCTTAATTCCTAGTGTTTGTTGAAGAGGGCAATATTTTCCCTTGGTTAAAATTTGATACACCCATTTAATACCTTTCTTTTCCCAAAAAGTTATATCTAACACTTTAGTGAATTCCATTAGTCTATCATTATGCCATAAGGGTGTGCATGGAAGACTTCCTTTAATACCACACAACCTTTTCACCTCTTGTCAAATTTTCCCATAAACCTTCCATTAACAAAATGTACCTACCGTATATACTCGAGTATAAGCCGACCCGAGTATAAGCCGAGACCCCTAATTTCAACACAAAATCCCAGGAAAAGTTATTGACTCGAGTATAAGCCTAGGGTGGGAAATACATCATCCCCCCCTGTCATCATCAAGACCCGTCATTAACATCCTCATCATCATCCCCTTGTCATCATCCCACACATCCCCCCTTCATCATCCCCTTATCATCCCACACATCCCCCCTTCATCATCCCCTTGTCATCATCCCACACATCCCCCCTTCATCATCCCCTTATCATCCCGCACATCCCCCCTTCATCATCCCCTTGTCATCATCCCACACATCCCCCCTTCATCATCCCCTTGTCATCATCCCACACATCCCCCCTTCATCATCCCCTTGTCATCATCCCACACATCCCCCCTTCATCATCCCCTTGTCATCATCCCACACATCCCCCCTTCATCATCCCACCCCCCCTTTATCATCCTCTTGTCATCATCCCACACCCCCCCCCCTTCATCATCCTCTTCTCATCATTCGCCCTCAGTGGTCTTCAACCTGCGGACCTCCAGAGGTTTCAAAACTACAACTCCCAGCAAGCCCGGGCAGCCATCGGCTGTCCGGGCTTGCTGGGAGTTGTAGTTTTGAGACCTCCGGAGGTCCGCAGGTTGAAGACCACTGCGGCCTTCGACATCATCCAGCCCCCTCTCACCCCCTTTAGTTCTGAGTACTCACCTCCGCTTGGCGCTGGTCCGGTCCTGCAGGGCTGTCCGGAGAGGAGGTGGTCCGGTGGTATAGTGGTTCCGGGCTGCTATCTTCACCGGGGGCGCCTCTTCTCCGCGCTTCCGGCCCGGAATAGAGGCGTTGCCTTGACAATGACGCAGAAGTACGTTGGCAATGAACGCACCTCTGCGTCGTTGTCAAGGCAACGTGACTATTCTGAGGCCGGGCCCGAAGCGCTTAGAAGAGGCCTCCCCGGTGAAGATAGCAGCCCGGAACCACTATCCCACCGGACCACCTCCTCACCGGACAGTCCTGCAGGACCGGACCAGCGCCGAGCGGAGGTGAGTACTGTACAGAACTAAAGGGGGGTGAGAGGGGGCTGGATGATGTCGAAGGCCGCAGTGGTCTTCAACCTGCGGACCTCCGGAGGTTTCAAAACTACAACTCCCAGCAAGCCCGGACAGCCGATGGCTGCCCGGGCTTGCTGGGAGTTGTAGTTTTGAAACCTCTGGAGGTCCTCAGGTTGAAGACCACTGCGGGTGGGGGAGTTCACTCGAGTATAAGCCGAGAGGGGTGATTTCAGCACGAAAAATTGTGCTGAAAAACTCGGCTTATACTCGAGTATATACGGTACATTAATCCCTCCAGTCTATACCCAATCTCTTATAATTCAAACATATCCACAAAATCACTTTTGCCTTTCAGAAACATATACTGCAGTATTGGACATTCTCTCCATCTCTGTTCAATTTTTAACTTTGCTGCAATATAATAATTCTTGAACTTAGGTAACCCCAAGCCTCCTTCCCCTTCTTTTTGGATTTAGTTAGCATATTTGGGTTGGACCCATTTTCTACCCCAGACCAGCTTCCCCAAAACTGCCTCTAACCCACTGAGCCACCTATCTGATATATGTACAGGTGTAACACAAAGGAAATAAAGGATCTTGGGGAGTATTATAATTTTTATTAATCCCACTCTATCCGCTATTGACAATGGTAACTTTAACCATACCTCTACTTTCTTTTGCATTGTCTTAAACAAGATCTTCAGATTAAAATCTATATATCATGCAACATTAGAGCCAATTTTTATCCCCAAGTATTCTAATTGGTCACCTTCCCCCAGCACTTTTACTCTCCTTATTTCTTATACTGGTCTCTTCCTAAGAAGAAACAAAGCTGACTTACGCCAATTTATTTTTAGACCTCAGAAAGAGCCAAATTCTACCACTAATGCCATTGCTTTGGGGAGTGTCCTAGCGGGTTACTTTAAAAATAGCAATAAATCATTGGCATGTAATAGTTACAAAGTTTTTAAGGTTGAAAGAAGATCAAGTTCAACCTATTTTGTCCCTCCTAGTAGGGAAAAATTTCCTTCCCAACTATGGCAATCAGAATAAATCCCTAGTTCAACATTCTGTCCATAAATATTTATTTTCCGTAACCTGTAATGTTCTTACTCTCCAGAAACACTTCCAGGCCTCTTTTGAACTTTTATTGTGTTCACCATGACCACTTCTTCTGGCAGAGAGTTCCATAGTCTCACTGCTCTTACAGTAAAGAACCCCTGTCTGTATTGGTGTAGAAACCTTATTTTCTCCAGAAGTGTAGCATGCCCCTTTGTTATAGATATAGTCCTGGGTATAAATAGGAGGGATCTTTGTACGGCTCTCTGATATATTTATACATTTATAAATACGTTATTAGGTCACCCCTAAGCCGTCTTTTTTCTAAACTACATAACCCTAATTCTAATAATCTTTCTGGGTACTGTAGTCCTCCCATTTCCCTTATTACTATGGTTGCCCATCTTTGAACCTTCTCCAGCTCCACTATATATTTCTTGTACACTAGTGCCCAGTACTGTACACAGTATTTCATGTGTGGTCTGTCTAGTAATTTGTACAGTGGTAGAAATATTACCTTGTTTTGGGCATCTATTCCCCTTTTGATGCCCCCATGATTTTAATTGCCCTTGCAGAAGCTGCCTTATACTGGTCACTACAGCTAAATTTACTGTTAACTAAGACTCCTAAGTCCTTTTCCATGTCGTTTTCAGTGTTTTACCATTTAATACATAATCCCAGCCTGGATTTTTTTTCCCCATGTGCATATCCTTACATTTATGTTGATCCTCATCTGCCACTTCCCAGCCTAAGCCTCAAACCTATTCAAATCTGTTCATCACAGTGCACTGTCCTCTATTGTGTTAACCACTTTACAGAGCTTGATACCATCTGCAAAGATTGATACTTTACTATTCAACCCCTCTAACAGGTCAGTTATAAATATATTAAAAAGGATAAGACCCAAAACTGACCCATATGGTACTTCACTAGTAACAGTGAACCATTAATAACTACCCTTCATTTCCTACACACATTCTCTCCCAGCCCAAGTGGCCTCACTTTATGCACCAACCTTTTATGTGGCATGGTATCAAATGCTTTGGAAAAATCAAGATAAACTATGTCAAGCAATTCCCCCTGGATCAGTTTAGAACTCACCTCCTCATAAAAGCTTGCTGCCTAAGTCCCTGAAATCATTTTTAAGGACACTACACCTACCTCTTACTTTGTCTTTGGTGCCAATCTGCACCATGACCGCTGGGTCTTCTCCAGCCCCTTCCAGTAATCTGTCAACCCGATCCGCGATGTGCCGAACTTAAGCACCAGGCAGAAAACACCGTTCAATGCTCCTGTTCTTTGTGACAGATTGCCATGTCTGTCCCCCTTATAATGGAGCCCCCCACTACCAGTACCTGTCTGGCCTGCCCAACCAGTACTTTGTCATTTTATCCCCTATGTCAAAAACCCAAATATCCTATGCTGCTCTGCTATGATTCTTACTAGGGGCACAGTATGAATATAACAAAAAGCAGGGAGGAGACAGGGCAACCCTGCCGAGTACCTCTCATAATTCCAAATGACTTTGACAATTCCCCATTGATAATAACCTAGCAGATGATTGACTATACAGCAAATTAGGAAAACCAATAAACCTTTCCCCAAATCACCAATCCCTCCAGTGTGAGCCAAAGGAAGTCCCACTCCACCCTGTCAAACACTTTCAATGTGTCAAGTGACAGAAAGGAGTGGGAGGTGCCCGGGTCAAACTGGAGGTTTGCAAAAGTTATTGTGCAGCTGATGTCACACATTACATTGTTAGGTTTTAAATCGTGTGCAAATTTTCATGTATCTTACTGGTACTGTAAATGCTGCAGATTTTCCCTGCAGTATATCCATGTAGACAATATGTAGCATTTATGCTATGTATGGCCTTACCTTGTGGGCTGATGCTGGAATATATTTTTCTTCTTTCTCATCCATCAACAATAAAATCTATGACTAAAACTGAACTCCTTCACAGAATGTAACCTTTATTTGTCATCATACTTAAAAGTCATTTTCAATACAAACATATCAACAAAGCATACCAAGGCCAATATTATAAAAATAACCACACTAACTTCCAGTCTGAAATGCTATTCAAGGTAAAGTGGATCATATTTTTCTACATCATAGCTACAGACAAAACATGCTTAACAACTGACTGTAAAGGAAACACAACATAATAATGGTATAGGTCACAGTGCAGGGAAGCCTTAGAGATGTCTTACCTTTTACATTATATCATTTTTAAAGTTTCATGTGGAGCAGTAAAGTGGCAATTTGCAATCCTAGAGACAATTATTTCTTGCACCCTATAGTTCATTGTCTTAAAATATTGCTCCTGAGATATATTAGCCAATTGGTGCTACAATGTGGAAAACTGTTTTAAGGAGAGTAAAGGTAACAGAAAACAACAAAAGAAAAGACAACATATATACAAATAATGTAACTCAGGTATGAATTATGTAATGTTCTGAAATAATGATTATATAAATAGCGTCATTGACAGTAATAATTTTAATGTTGTCACTCATACCAGTGGAGTTTTTTTTGGCCTTTACAATAGAGGTCACTGAAATGAAATCAATAAACTGATTCCATACAGTTTGGGCCAGCTGTAGCCATAGGAAGATTAGAGGGCTGCCTAGAGCACTCCCTTGATGAGGGAACGCTCTAGGCACTGATAGGAGAGATGGTGGTTGACTGACCATTGATGATGCTGTGGAGGAGACGGGGCCGAGCTGAATTGGAGGTCATATGATTCCTGCACAGCCACTACTGTCCTGTACTGTGTGAAGAAATCTACACCTCAGTGTCACCCCAATAGTAAAAAGATTACATGGGAAGGAGGTTTGTTATAATGTGTCACACCTGTAGTAAGGAAGTTACATTAGGAGGGGGTTTGTTACAGTGTGTCACCCCATTAGTAAGGAGATTACATGTGGAGGGTTTTGTTACAGTTTGTCGCCCCAGTAGTAAGATGATTACATGAGGAGGAGGTTTGTTACAGGGTGTCACTCCAGTATTAAGGTGATAACATGAGGAGGAGGTTTGTTACAGTGTGTCACCCCATTAGTAAGGAGATTACATGAGAACAAGGTTTGTGACAGTGTAGTAAGGTGATTACATGAGGAGGAGGTTTGTTACAGTGTGTCACCCTATTAATAGGGTGATTACATGAGTGCAAGCCTTTCCTGGGATCCTGTTTGGCTCGAGACAACAGATGATCACAGGGATCTTGGCTTCTTCTTGTCTTCCCTGCAATAAATGCCAGTGCAGGGGCAGGAAAACCTAGACCATACACCTGATCAGAGAACAGGCTTGTTAGGGAAGATGAGAAGAAGCAGAGACCCCTGTAATCAGTTGTTGTCTCAAGCAGAACAGGATCCTGGGAAAGGCTCGAGACCACCATCAACCAAAGACCATAGGAATGCTGTACCTGGGAGTACCACGAATAGACAAAAAGGGAGTCAATCCACTCCGCACATATAAGGCAAGTAAATATAATAAAGACATGACGAGCACCATAATGAAAAGTTAATAAAACCTGGAATATCCCTTCAACTACTTAATGTTCGCATGAGATTTGTACATTTTTTAAAGAGAAAGCAAAATAGCATCCAGAGGAAAGAAGGTTTCTACATCAGCAGAAATGGGGGTTCTTTACTTTAAGAGCAGTGAGACTATGGAACTCTCTGCCAGAGGAAGTGTCATGGTGAACTCAATTAACCCCTTAAGGAGCAAGGACGTATGAGTACGTCCTTGGTCCCACTCCCGTGATATAACGCAGGGTCCCACGGTGACCCCGCATCATATCACAGCGGGCCCGGCGTCATAGTGAAGCCAGGACCCGCTTCTAATAGCATGCGCCACTGATCGCGGTGCGGCGCGTTATTAACCCTTTAACCGCGTGCTCAAAGCTGAGCCACGCAGCTAAAAGTGAAAGTAAAAGTGCCCGGCTAGCTCAGGGAGCTGTTCGGGATCGCCACAGTATAATTGCAGCATCCCGAACAGCTGTACTACAGGAGGAAGGTCTCTTACCTTCCTTCCTGCAGTCTGATCACCGATTGAATGCTTCAAGCCTGAGATCCAGGCTTGAGCAATCAATCGCCGAAAACACTGATCATTGCATCTCTATGGAGATGCATTGAACAGTGTTAAAGATCAGTAAATGCAATGTTATAGCCCCCTATGGGGGCTATAATATTGCTAAAGAAAAGTGTAAAAAAATCATTAACCCTTTGAATTATCCCTTCCCTTAATAAAAGTTTAAAAATCAACTGGCATTTCCAATAATAAAAAAAAAAACTGTGTAAATAAAAACAAAAATAAACATATGTGGTATTGCCATGTGCGGAAATGTCCGAATTAAAAAAAATATTCCCGCTAATTAAACTGCACGGTCAATGGCGTACGCGCAAAAAAATTCCAAAGTCCAAAATAGCGTATTTTTAAGTCACTTTTTATATCATGAAAAGATGAATAAAAAGCAATCAAAAAGTCAGATCAATGCAAAAATGGTACCTACAAAAACTTCAGATCACAGAGCAAAAAATGAACCCTCATAGCACCCTGAACACGGAAAAATTTAAAAGTTATAGGGGTCAGAAGATGACAATTTCAAACCTATACAAGTAGGGTATCATTTTAACCGTATGGACCTAGAGAATAAAGATAATGTGTCATTTTACCGAAAAATGTACTACGTAGAAATGGAAGCCCCCAAAAGTTACAAAATGGCTGTATTTTTTCAATTTTGTGGCACAATGATTTTTTTCCCATTTCGCCATAGATTTTTGAGTAAAATGACTGATTTCATTACAAAGTAGAATTGGTGGCGCAAAAAATAAGCCATAATACAGATTTTTAGGTGCAAAATTTAAAGAGTTATGATTTTTTAAAGGTAAGGAGGAAAAAATTCAAGAGCAAAAACGGAAAAAATGCCCGGTCCTTAAGGGGTTAAAGAGTTTAAAAGGGGCATGGATACATTTCTAGAGAGTAATAACCTTACAGGTTACAGATATTAGATTTATAGGGACAGAGCACTGATACAGAGATAAATCTTATTGCCTTATTTGGAGTCGGGAATTAATATTTCCCCCAGGTATGGGGCAATTAGTATCAGCCCCATAGAGGTTTTTGGACATCCTCTGGATTGACATAGTAAGGACTCAATAGGAATTGTGAACTATGTTACTATGTTTCTTGAATGGTGCATGGAAGAGAGACTAGGAAGAGTTTTCAGAGGGTTTTTAGTGCCTGACTACACTGGCAGACTGATACATTTTCCTGCTTAAGTAACTTACATAAAAAGGAGAAACAAGGTAAATCATAATGAGTTAGGTGAATACTAAATATAGTACAACAACAACTATAAAATATATGTTTGTCTTTTATTGTGAACCTTGTTACTGGACATGAGAACACTGTGAAACCCACTAGTGTTTTGGACTCATTTAAATAAAATGTGAGCCTATCAGGCAACGTTCCCAGTTTGATTAAACAGTCTACAAATGCTCCAAACTTACCTCAGGCTGTTTGATAAATGTGTTGCATTCTTAGACTGTCTAGTCTCAGTTTAGACAAACTATTAGTTGACAAAATGTGTCAGTATTTTGTGCCAGAATTTTGGCACATTTTTGACTCATCACGTCACATCTGAAGCGTTGCCTTTTTCTTCAAAACCATAAACCTTTGTTGAAGCCACTCCTTTTCAGACACAACTTAAAAGTGTCTAAAATTCATAGTAAATGTGCAGTGAGATATGTAAGACCAGAATTATGTTGCATTTACAGTAGTTAATCTGGGGCTGTATGTGTTCAGTTAGAGGCTAGATGCTCGACGTTTTCTTTTTTTTTCTGTCTGATAAAATAGTTTTGCCACTGGTTTTCAACCAGTTATAAACCAAATCCACTTTGTTGAAATAAGAATTCCTGTATATATGTATCAATAATAATTTAAGTGCACCTCTATTATGGATGCAACACCCAAACCAAAACCAGTTCATTACGCTCCAATGTTGATTTAAAGGTTCACATATCTTAGACTAGAGATGACAGTTCAAATGTCTATAGTGTATAGTGGCCTGACTCTTCCCCAACAGATGATATGGGTGTAGAGAAGGGTTGGACGTGTTGGATTTTGGACTTTTTTGTTTTTAGAAAGCAAAGCTGGTACTGTGACTGTCTTGACTATGGTTTACTCCTCCTCATAGAATAAACACAAACATTGAGACATACCGAACTTCATGTTTATTTAAAGGTTAAAGGTGCAACAGGGCACTGGGAACACTAAGCCCCTTTCTATATTGTTTTTTCTTCCTACTGTTAACTGCAGGGGGACAGGAAGAATGTAACACCTATGCTCAAAATTGGATTTTTACTGTTTTTACAGGCAGTTTGTTTCAGTAGCTGCAGAAAATAACACATTCTGACAACCAATGCGGGAATAATTTACTTTTTATTCTGTTTATTTTTATCACTCACTTTAAAGTTGTAAGATTCCTTTGAAAGCTTAGTTAAATCATGTTGCAAAGTAAAAAACGAATAAAACAGTTAATTGTAAATTCAGCCTATAACTCCTACATAAACACCTTGTGATTTACAGTATATCGGAGCTTATTGTATACGGCGGTGCAGCGTGATGAGCTATTAAACCCTAATCACTGTGAATTCATTCATTCAACCAAATTGTTAAAGAGCTCAATTTTGTCAACAATTATATTCATCTGTTTTCTTTTCAATCTCCTCCTTCGCAATTGTCCTTGATACGCTTCATTTTTTGCCACTTGACTGCATGCAAGGTCAGGATAAATGAGAGGCAATCCTAAAAGAGATAAGAACTGACAGAAAATGTAAGCAGTGGCAAATAATATAAATAATCTTCTGGAGGTTATAATAGAAATGTCAAGAAAACAGGAATTATCTTATGTGTGAGGAATCTTCCCTGTACTCGCTGTCTGTAATTTTAAACCTCTAAATGGGTCAATATAACTAAAAAGAAACAGATTGAGACGGCCATAGAAAAAGCAATTGTCTTAAAATACAAGCTATTAACACTCAAGACAAGGCGAGATGGTACTCGATACAATGTGTATCATTCTAATTTGAGGAGACATATTACCTATTAGTGGAGCGGAATAGACTGTAAATAGTTAATAATTCAGTTGCACCTGTAATATAAATCCTTATTTTAATACTTTTAACTGCACTGAATATAATCAATACGTTGATCCTCGCATTCCCCACGCTAGCCACTTTACAGAATTGACTTTTATAATGCCTAAAGAGTTAATCATTTTCATTTACTGTTCTTCAGTTTTTTTCTCTTTAAAGGCCGTAAACAAATAAAGATTTATATGAAATCCTCCATTTAAACTATTACACAAAAACATCAATTTTAGTAAATACTCCTGGGAAGATTTCAAGGACAGTTTTAGCTATATTGCCTATTATTACAGTGGAGAAAATATAAGACTCACAGCAGAAGTTTATTTGTAATCTACCGTTTATACTGAGTGGTTAGAGCTTCTATATAAAAATCTAGATCAGGTTAGATTAGACATTTGCATTATAATCACGTTTGTGTGTATTAGCAATATACACTATTAGTCACTGACATGCAATAACATTGTTGAAATGCAATAAGTTTCACATTCTCAGTTTCTTTATTATACGTATAAGTTTTAACATGCTTTACCCAAATGTAAACAATAATTGGTTGTAATGATTTGTAATAATTATAATACCATCAATATATTCTTACATTAATATTTGGATTCTATTTAACACTCAAAAGTGATTTGCTAAATATCTCTTTTATAGACTAGATCATTGGTGGCCAAATTATACATTGCCGTTTACCACCTACCAGGAGACTTCACACTGGACACCAGATCTTGATGTCTGGGCCACCAGGCTGTTTTATTCCTGGTTGTTACACCAAAGTAGCAAAGCCTATGCTTCATCATAGCTGTTTGCCCGTCACCATTTTTTCAGTGGAAGGGTGCAGAGGAAGAACCATGGTCATATATGAAAAGGTAAAAAGGGCTACTGTACCTGTCACTAAACCCCAAGTAGATCACCAAACATATGGCAATGGCATGACATGGAGAAGCTGTAGCCTGTTAGCCAAAAGGGACCGGGCGGGGGCAGTACAGGCAGGTGTACATGATCAGTGGAGCATACACATGTACTGACACTCCCTACAGTTCTAGCCATGATACCCTATGCTGATAGTGCAGAGTGCCATGGAAAATACAAAAACTTCCCTCATATGTGTTATAGATCGATTTACACCTTTGCCTGTTTTTATGGAATATAGTTGTTCCCTAAAACAGATGTCTTTAGGTCTTGCCTATGTAAAAAAAAAAAGCTGCAAAGACATATAATACAATAGACAACGTGTGTGCATGTAATAAATTGCTTGACATGAATAGAACAACCACCTAGTCTGTGTTACGTTATGCGCGCCGGCCACACACGCTGGCCGTGAGCACATGGTCCCCTTACCTTCGGCTGCTGACGGGGCTGGGACTCACATTACGGGACACTCCTGCATGCTAGCTCCAGTCCATCACTCTCCGGGTGTTTCTCCTGCCTCTGCCTCCGCCTCTCTGCTCCGGCGCACGTGTCTCCCTCCCTTAGGGCATGCTCGGACTGGAGCTTTAAGATTGAAAGGGCCAGTACGCTCATTAGTGTAATCCACCTGTGGCTTTTTTTATAAACTCCTCCACCCTCCTCAGTTCTCTGCCGGATCTTTGTTGCCTTGTGCCCTAGAGAAAGTGTTCCATTGTATTGCCTTGCAGTGTACCAGATCTCCTGCTTTTGTGACTTGACCTTGCTCCTCTGCCGCCTGCCTACTGAACTCCTGCTACGTCCTGACTACGCTACTGTGCCGCCTGCCCTGACCTTCTGCTATCCAGACTACAAGTAGCCTCATTCCTCCTGTGCCTCGCATCTCCTCAGCTGCCTGTGTGGTCGAGCCGTGCCAGGGGTAGCTCCTGGGTGTGGCGCCTGCAGCTGCACGTTCATCCCGCTTTGCAGCGGGCTCTGGTGAAAACCAGCGGCACCTTAGACTCGGCTCCCTGGTACAGTCTGAGTCATCTGTCACACAGGTCCAGCGGATCCACATACACCGGAGTTCCTGTCTTAAGAAACGTGAGTGTTACAGTCTGAATGAGGGCCTAGCGATGTTTTGTTTGCAGAATGAGCAATTGCCGCAAGGGTAATTGCCATTGGATGCTGCTTTATTAAGCCAAGTAAAAGTACCTTTATTATTAATATTTCTATTTTTCTTGCGCTTAATAAAATCTCCAATTGTAGTATTGTTTTTATATGTGACGATAGGTTTATTTATGGCTGTCTTGTGGAGGTCTTCGTCCTGTTATAAAATATACCAGTTATTGAGAATGGTGTTTTTTTATTGCAGAGTTCATTGGGGTATTATCAAAAGAAAAAACGAACCGTTTATTCTCTTCATTTGTATGATGTATTTTTTGTTTTAACAGTAACGAGCGGTCGATGGACTCACTTTTGTATGCTTTCTCTATTACTGTATTAGGATATTTTCTACAGCGGAATCTAGTTTTTAATTCTGAAGCTTGCTGGATATAAAGCTGGTGGTTGCTATTGACTCTTTTTAGTTGTAGGAATTGGCTGTATGGGATACCATCTCGTACATGACAAGGAAGAGAACTGTGATAGTGTAATAGAGAGTTCTTGGCAATTTCTTTGCTGTAACCAGTAGTAACAATTTCATTGTTTTCTAT
This sequence comes from Hyla sarda, assembly GCF_029499605.1. Lineage (NCBI taxonomy): Eukaryota > Metazoa > Chordata > Amphibia > Anura > Hylidae > Hyla > Hyla sarda. Next base: position 98,264,396 of record NC_079189.1, read on the forward strand.
GCCAATTCGTACATCTAAAAAGTCCAAACATTGGTATCCAATGACAAAAGTGAAAAGCACATTATACTCATTGCTGTTCAAATAATTAACAAAGTCCTCAAATTTATATTTTGTATCCTCCCAAACTAAAAAAAAATGTTGTCAACGTATCGTAAAAACATTTTGATATTCATGGAAAATGGGTTAGTGGTGGAAAAATATAATGATCTTCAAAAGTGGCCAAAAAAACTATTATAGTTGGTGCAGGAGACGGGCGTTCCCGTCGCCGTCCACTGCAACTGTTTATACCACTGTTTGTCATGGCAAAAAGTATTCTGGGACAACACAAAATGGTTGGAGTCGGTGACAAAAGAGACAAAACCAGGACTATTATGCGTTTTAGACAAAAAAGTGAGCATAGCCTCTACACCCGCATCATGTGGGATGCGGGTATACAGGCTCTCGACGTCAATCGAGACCAAATGGTGATTGTCCTGCCAGTGTAAGCCATCAAGGGCTGATATTAACTCTTCTGTATTTTTAACCCCTTAAGGACCGGGGGTTTTTCCGTTTTTGCATTTTCGTTTTTTGCTCCTTACCTTTAAAAAATCATAACTCTTTCAAATTTACACCTAAAAATCCATATGATGGCTTATTTTTTGCGAAACCAATTCTACTTTGTAATGACGTCATTCATTTTGCCCAAAAATCTATGGTGAAGCGGGAAAAAAAATCATTGTGCGACAAAATTGAAAAAAAAACGCTGTTTTGTAACTTTTGGGGGCTTCCGTTTCTACGTAGTACATTTTTCGGTAAAAATGACACCTGATATGTATTCTGTAGGTCCGTACGATTAAAATGATACCCTACTTATATAGGTTTGATTTTGTCGGACTTCTGGAAAAAATCATAACTACATGCAGGAAAATTAATACGTTTAAAATTGTCATCTTCTGACCCCTATAACTTTTTTATTTTTCCGTGTATGGGGCGGTATGAGGGCTCATTGTTTGCGCCGTGATCTGAAGTTTTTAACGGTACCATTTTTGCATTGATAGGACTTATTATTTTTAAATGATATAAAAAGTGACCAAAAATGCACTATTTTGGACTTTGGAATTTTTTTGCGCGCACGCCATTGACCGAGCGGTTTAATTAATGAAATATTTTTATAATTCGGACATTTCCGCACGCGGTGATTATTTTTATTTTTATTTACACTGTGTTTTTTTTTTATTGGAAAAGGGGGGTGATTCAGACTTTTAATAGGGGAGGAGTTAAATGATCTTTATTCACTTTTTTTTTCACTTTTTTTTTGCAGTGTTATAGGTCCCATAGGGACCTATAACACTGCACACACTGATCTTCTATGTTGATCACTGGTTTCTCATAAGAAACCAGTGATCAACGATTCTGCCGCATGACTGCTCAGGCCTGGATCTCAGGCACTGAGCAGTCATTCGGCGATCGGACAGCGAGGAGGCAGTAAGGGGCCCTCCCGCTGTCCTGTCAGCTGTTCGGGATGCCGCGATTAGCCGCGGCTATCCCGAACAGCTCGACTGAGCTAGTCGGGAACTTTCACTTTTAGCCGCGCGGCTCAGCTCTGAGCGCGCGGCTAAAGGGTTAATAGCGCGCGGCGCCGCGATCGGCGCTGCGCGCTATTAGAGGCGGGTCCCGGCTTCACTATGACGCCGGGCCCGCCGTGATATGACGCGGGGTTACTGTGTAACCCCGCGTTATATCAGAAGAGCAGGACCAAGGACGTACCGGTACGTCCTTGGTCCTTAAGGGGTTAAGGTATGAGGGAATGCCGGAGAGTAAAGAGGACACTAACTGTTCTAGGTAACTAGATAGGTATTCCGTAATGGCCCTGATTCCCGCCACAATGGGGCGCCCAGATGGATTATCGAGGGACTTACGGATTTTAGGTAATATGTACCACTTGGCAGGAACCGGGGCCTTCGGAATAAGTTTTATAGCAGTTTTTTTCATTTATTAGACCTTTATCAACCTGTTTGAACAGGAGAGATCTAAGTGAACTTAGGATTGTAGCAGTAGGATTTTCTAATTTTATAAATAGTATTATTTGTAAGATGTTTTTGGACTTCAGTGTTGTAGGCTTGCTGGGTCCAAATAACAATGGCTCCACCTTTGTCAGATTTAAGAACCAACAATTTTTTGTGAGCAGCCAACCAATCTAAGGTCTGTCTTTCAGATAAGGATAAGTTAAAATGTGCTTTAGGATAAATTAGAGAACTGACGTCACGCAATACTGAGTGCGAAAATAGATCAATAGAACCTCCTGAAACAATTGGAGAATTAAATTTAGAAGGGTTCCCACCAGAGAACGGTTTTTGTTAAATATGTATGGGGGGAACAAAATTTTTCTCCATAAGTAGTTCCCACAATATTTGAACACAAGCATGGTCCTGTGAGGGGAACCCTCTTACAGGATGGAAGCCCAGAGAGCCTACATAACAGGGGGTTTCACCTTCAAATTGCAACTTCGATCTATGTATCATCATTGTTGTTTGTTTTTATTCATTGTTTACTCACTTGTTGCTCTGGTGTCACTTGTTCCCTCCCACTTTCACCTCCGTCACAAAGGTAGATAAACTCACGTAGATCGAAGATAAGGAGAGGCCGGAAGAAGCATGTTGTGAAACTGACGTTGCCTTGTCCCTGCACCTGTTCCACTCTCCTCCTTCCATGCTGTAGCGTGTCTTACCTGTTCTGATTTTGCTTCAATGCCGGAATAAATCATACCTTCACAGTTGTCTACTTGGTGAGTTGCCATGTCTTCTTTTCCTTTCTTTGCTGGATATGAATTTATTGACCATAATAGACACTGAGCACCCCCTCGACCTGTACTAACAGACCGCTACAGACACCAGTGGCTCACTGCTCAAACCATTTTGTTGCTTTAACCCTTGCCTGCCGTTTTTTTGTCTTTTGGCATATACATATACCCTTACACAGTCCCCCCCCCCCCCCCACTATAAAAAAAAAACCTTGTACGGCACTGTTTCCAAAACTGAATCTCCAGCTGTTGAAAAACAACAACTCCCAGTATTGCCAGACAGCCACTGACTGTCAAGGCATGCTGGGAGTTTTTCAACAGCTGGAGGCGCCCTGTTTGGGAAACACTGCCGTAGGGTATTTTGGTGGCGGATGCAAATCCCTGAAATAGCCCTTAAAGGAGCATGGCGCTCTCTCGCCATGTCGTATTTCAAGGCAACAGTTTAGTGCACATATGGGGTATTTCCGTACTCGGGAGCAATTGCATTACAAATATTGGGGGGCTTTTTCTCCTTTTACCCCTTATGAAAAGGTAAAGTTGGGGTCGACACCTGATTTGTTAGTGGAAAAAAAATATATATTTTTTTCATTAACATGCTGGTGTTGCCCCATACTTTAAATTTTCACAAGCGGTAAAAGGAAAAAAAAGACCCCCAAAATTTGTAATGCAAATTCTCCCTATTTCGGGTGTAAAGTGATCTGCGGGTGCATAACATGGCTCGGAAGTGAGAGCGCACCATGTACATTTGAGGTCTAAATTTGTGATTAGCATACGGGTAGCAGATTTTACAGTGGTTCTAACATATACAGAAAACCAGAAATACCCACATGTGACCCCATTTTGGAAACTACACCCCTCACGGAATGTAGCAAGGGGTATAGTGAACCTTAACAAGGGGTTGACAAATTTCCGTTAAAGTTGGATGTGAAAATGAAAAAAAAAACATTTTCACTAAAATGCTGGTGTTACCCTACATTTTTCATTTTCACAAGAGAGAATAGGAAAAAAGCCCCCCAAAATTTGTAGCCTCTTTCCTTCTAAGTAAGAACATAACCCATATGTGGATGTAAAGTGCTCTGAAGGCAAACTACAATGCTCAGAAGAGAAGGAGTGCCATCGGGCTTTTGAAGAGAGAATGTGTCTGAAATTGAAGGCCAGAACAGTGCCCCCCCCCCCACGTGTTACCCCATTTTGGAAACTACACTCCTCACAGAATTTAATAAGGGGTGCAGTGAGCATTTATCCCCCACAGGTGTCTGACAGATTTTTGGAACAGTGGTCTGTGAAAATGAAAAATAAAATTTGTAATTTGCACAGCCCACTGTTCCGAAGATCTGTCAAACGCCAGTGAGGTGTAAATGCTCACTGCACCCCTTATTACATTCTGTGAGGGGTATGGTTTCCAAAATGGGGTCACCTGTGGGGGATGTCAGCTATTCTGGCACCATGGGAGGCTTTGTAAATGCTCATGGCCCCTGACTTCCATTCCCAAAAAATTCTCTCCCGAAAAGCTCAATGGCGCTTTTTCTCTTCTGAGCATTGTAGTTCGCCCGCAGAGCACTTTACATCCAGAAATGGGATATTTCCATACTCAGAAGAAATGGTGTTACAAATTTTGGGAGGCTTTTTCTCCTATTACCCCTTGTGAAAATGAAAAATTTGGGGTAACACTAGCATTTTAGTGAAAAAAAATCAAATTTTTCATTTCCACGTTCAACTTTAGTAAATCTGTCAAACACCTGTGTGGTGTTAAGGCTCACTGTACCCCTTGTTACGTTCCTTGAGGGGTGTAGTTTCCAAAATAGTATGCCATGGGGTTTCTTTTTTGCTATTCTGGCACCATAGGGGCTTCCTAAATGCGCCATGCCCCCTAAAAAACATTTCAGCAAAATTTGCTTTCCAAAAGCCAAATGTGACTTCTTCTCTTCTGAGCATTGTAGTGTGCCCGCAGTGCACTTGACGTTCACACATGGGGTATTTCCATACTCAGAAGAGATGGCATTACAAATTTTGGGGGGCATTTTCTCCTGTTACCTCTTGTAAAAATTAAAAATTTGGGGGGAAACCAGCATTTTAGTGAAAAAAAAAATTATTTACACATCCGACATTAACGAAAAGTCATCAAACACCTGTGGGGTGTTCAGGCTCACTGTACCCCTTGTTATGTTCCTTGAGGGGTGTAGTTTCCAAAATCATATGCCATATTGTTTTTTTTTTTGTTTTTTTTTTGCTGTTCTGGCAAAATAGGGGCTTCCTAAATGTGACATGCTCCCCAAAAACCATATCAGAAAAACTCACTCTCCAAAATCCCATTGTCGCTCCTTCCCTTCTGAGCCCTCTACTGCACCTGCCAAACACTTTACATACACATTTGAGGTATTTCCTTAACACTGTAATGCCTATTACTTCAGTGTCATGTGTGCTATGTTCCATAAAGGGAAATTGTCAGATCTTTTTTTTTTGCTAAGGGCTACAGACATCACTGTTAGGGTATAAAGCAACCTGTACCTTTACTGATTTTAATTCCCAAACGTATAAAATGTGTTTCTAATCCAAGTGTCAAGTAGGCAGAGCCGAGCTGATTAAGTATCACAGCCTGCATCTTTGCTTGTCATCCTCACCTCCTAAAAAAGATGAGAGAGCACTCCAATGTGAAGTATTTAGGAGTTATTGAAAATTACTCGCCAAGTGTTGTTGTGCAAGTAAAGAGGCACAACGCTCGACAGGCTTGATAAATGCAGATCCTGAATGGAAATGCTGGTGGTCGTATTTTCCTGGAGGACCGCTGCTGGATTCCTCTACTCACACAAAAAGTGCTGTCCGGAGACCGGTGTATTGTATGAGTAGTCAAGTTTTTTTTGAAGTATTTTCTGCAAAATAGGATCTGTATATACTACTGGCCAATGTTTATTTATTATATCTAGTATATTTTTTGTGGCGCAATTACAAGTAGTGATAAAGTTAAACTTAAATTTATTGGTTTTAGTACTTGGCGTTTTTTCATTTTTATCTTTGTTACTGTTATATTTTATTAGGTCAGTCTGTTGGATGGAGCCCGCTTTCTTGTATGCATTTTTTATATTTCTTTTGGGTATTTGTTTCTCACAAAAACGTTTACATGGAATTTTAGATTGATCATGGTAATCTTTTGTCCAGAGCTGCAGTTTTTTTGTATCCTGCGAAATTGCCCATAAGGGATATTTTGAAGCCACTTTGGACAGTGTCAACTATCAAAACCTAAAAAACTATTTACATCAACGCCTTTAAAGGGGTACTCCGGTGCTTAGACATCTTATCCCCTATCCGCCTCTGGGGACCCCTGTGATCTTGCATGCTGCACCCCGTTCAAATCAGACCCCGTAGCGTGTTTGCTCCGGGTTTGATTACAGTCGATCACGGGGCTGGAGCATTGTGACATCACGGCTCCGCCCCTGTGTGACATCACACTCCGCCCCCTCAATGCAAGCCTATGGGAGGGGTTATTAAAGCTGTCACGCCCCGTCCCATAGGCTTGCATTGAGGGGGCGGAGCATGATGTCACACGGGGCAGAGCCGTGACATCACAATGCACCGGCCCCGTGATCGACAGTAATCAGACCCGGAGCGAACACGCTCCGGGGACTGATTTTAACGTGGTGCTGCGTGCAAGTTCACGGGGGTCCCCAGTGGTGGGACCCCCGTGATCAGGCATCTTATCCCCTATACTTTGGAAAGGGGATAAGATGTCTAAGCGCCGGAGCGCCCCTTTAAAGTGTGTTCGTGTGCCAATAGTATTGTCTTGGTAAAATGCAAGCCCCAATCATTGTTATTTAAAAAATCAACAAATTTTATAGCTTCATTATGGGTACCCATCCATATAAAAAACAGGTCATCTATAAAACACTTAAAATATATTTAAAAAAAAAAACAGGGGGACTGTGCGATGAAAAGGGTCTCGAATCACCCCATGCACAGATTTGCATAACTTGGGGCGAAACGAGTCCCCATTGCACAGCCCCTTGTCTGTTTCTATATTTTCTGGTTAAAGGAAATAATATTATGATTTAAAATGAATTTAATTGATTCCAATATGAAATTGGATTGGATGTCACCAATAGATGGGTCATTGTTTAAAAAATATTCTATTGTACATGACCCCTTCTCTTCAATAATATTTGAATATAGTGCACTGACGTCCAATGTTAAAAAAGCAAATATATCATCCAAGGGTACTTCATATAGTTCTTGGATCAATTGTGTAGAGTCTTTTGCACTTTAGTTTTTTGCTCCTTGCCTTTAAAAAATCATAACTCTTTCAATTTTGCACCTAAAAATCCATATGATTGCTTATTTTTTGCGCCACCAATTCTACTTTGTAATGACGTCAGTCATTTTGGCCAAAAATCTACGGTGAAATGGAAAAAAAAATCATTGTGCGACAAAATTGAATAAAATACGCAGTTTTGTAACTTTTGGGGTCTTCTGTTTCTACGTAGTACATTTTTCGGTAAAAATGACACCTTATCTTTATTCTGTAGGCCCATATGTTTTTTTTTTTATGGGAAAAGAGGGGTGATTCATACTTTTAACAGGGAAGGGGTTAAATGATCTTTATTCACTTTTTTTTATTTCTCATAGGAAACCAGTGATCAATGATTCTGCCGCTTGACTGCTCATGCCTGGATCTCAGGCACTGAGCAGTCATTCGGCAATCGGACAGCGAGGGTAGGGACTCTCCGGGTGTCCTGCAAGCTGTTCGGGATGCCGCGATTTCACCACGGCTATCCCGAACAGCCCACTGAGCTAACCGGCAGTTTTTACTTTCACTTTTAGCCATGTGGCTCAGCTTTGAGTGCGTGGCTAAAGGGTTAATAGCATGCGGCACCGAGATCAGTGCTGCGCGCTATTAGCGGCCGGGTCCCGGCTTCACTATGACGCCGGGCCCGCCGTAATATGATGCGGGGTCACTGTGGGACCCCGCGTTATTTCATGGGAGCGGGACCAAGGACGTACTCATACGTCCTTGGTCCTTAAGGGGTTAAAGTATACCAGGAAGGTTCTAAACATAATCTTGTAAAAATAAATCAACGTAATGGGAAAGATGACTACTTATTGACCTAATGCCCGAAATTATTGGGCACCCAGGGGGTTTCTTTACATCCTTATGGATTTTTGGTAAGTAGTAAAAAATTGTAAGCGAGTAATTCTGAATTTCTAAAAAATTCCTCTCTTTTATTCAAAATATTATGTTGCATCACTAATTTAATAAAATCATTCTATATTTAAAAAAATTCCACTGATGGATCACATGAAAGAGCTTCGTAAGATCAAAATGGGCGGGAGCCTAAAAAACTCAATGCTGCAATAGAATCATCCGATGATTTAGTGCTATTAGCATTGAAAATTATGTCTGTCTCAGGACCAGAACATATATCTGCTGATGGCATGTCCTGAGACAATTCAATCGGATCATCATGAACAGTTAAAATAGAAACATTTAATATTTCAGTATTGGATTGTGAGTTCGGGCTTAACCGATGTAAGTCTGAAGGAGATATTACAGGGATCGGTTCAGTCATGCCATCACTGCTGCTCGATGTGTTGGGATCAATGCTGAGTAAATGACATGTTTTGGAAACAGAAGTATAAGTTTTGTTTGTTGGTATATCGGGTCTCCGGTTGTCTGTAGGAGTGACACTTCGCTTCTTCCATGAGGAGTTAATAATGGTTCTAGTGTTTGATGTGTTAGTTTGTATAGGATATTGTGGTTTCACATATTTTTTCACATTAGTAGTGGGGTTGTATATAGTATTTGTTTTCAATGTATTTGCTAAAATGTCCCCATTGTTCTTGCCATTTTTGTCATTACCACTATTTTAGTTATACATTAAATGCTTAGTATTTGCATGTGGATTACATTTTGGCCACTTTTAAATTTGGTTAGTAGCATATTCTTCTTTGTCTCTGTTAAATTTTGCAACCTTTTAATTCATGATTTCTGATTCAAGTTTATTAAGACGGTGGACCAAGGATCTGTCTTGTCGTTGGAACTCCACCATTTTCTGAAAAGGCAAGATTAAAGTTATAATTTTCTGTATACGATGTAAATAATCTAAAGCCAAAGCGTGTCTTTTGGTTCTCAATCTAGAGATCATCTCTGCTGAACAGCTTTCTATATATAGCTACCACTCGTCTGTGAATGTTGAGTCCTCCTTAAAGGAGATAATAAGTCAAATAAAGATCCAAAAATATCACATCAATACTCTGCTGGATTACTCCTTTACATAGATCCTCCAAAAGTAAAAAAAATTATTGGTTAATAACTTTAAATCATCCTGTCTTACATGGTCAGTATAATTATGAACTGGAGTAGTATTAAGGGTAACCCCCACAACTGAGAGATTCGAGATGAGTGAACTTTTGAATTTTTAGAAAAAATTTGGTTCGATCCAAATTTATTTGCGCCAAATCTATATTAACAATGGCTATTTCTGGACTACAGAGAGCCTCAGTAAGGGTGTAGAACACTTTGCTTTGTTCTAACACGCATATGGAGTGTGCTGGGGAAGTGAAATAATACTGTTATTCAGAATGACATTTTACAGGCAGATTACAGGTGTCAATTTTAGAATCACTGCCACAGAGCGGCACTATGACTGAGCCTGGAGGTGGCATCAGCATGAGGAGACCATATAGTGCCTGAATGACACAGCGTGGATATGTTGGAAGCATGAGGAGACCAAATAGTGACTGAATGACAAAGCTTGGATGTGGCTGGAGGATAATCAGACCATATAGTGGCTGAATGACAGTGTGGAGGTGTTGGCAGCATGAGGAGACCATATAGTGGCTGAATGACACAGGGTGGGGAGGTTGGCAGCATGAGGAGACCATATAGTGTCTGAATGGCACAGCCTGGAGTTGACAGCAGCATGTGTAGACACTAGGGCTTCACAATCCCTAAGATTAAAAGATTAATTTTGAAATTTAAATTCAAGATTGTGGGCAGCTAGTGTTACTATAAGAATTTTTTTAGGGCCAGACCCAGGCCCAGGAGCATCAGTAAACATATATTGGAAAAATGGCACAGCCTGGAGTTGGCTGAAGCATGAGGAGATCATTAAAATTTAAGAATTTTAAATAGAAATTTAAGATATTGAAATTGAGCATTTTGAAATTGCACTGTTAACTCCAAAGTTTTATTGTCCCGGGCCCCGGCATGTGGGTACAAAGGACCAAATCTAACATGGAGTCACATGTCCCATGGCAGCACAATGACATAGCCTGGAGGTGGCATCAGTAGGAGGAGATCATATAGTGGCTGAATGGCACAGCCTGGAGTTGGCTGAAGCATGAGAAGAGACCATATAGTGGCTGAATGAGATAGCCTGGAGGTGGCATCAGTATGAGGACACCATGAAGTGGCTAAATGACTGCCTGGAGTTCGTGGCAGCATGGGTAGATCATATAGTGTCTGAATGGCACAGCCTGGAGGTGGCTGAAGCATGAGGAGACCATATAGTGTCTGAATGGCACAGTCTTGAGTTGGAAGAAGTATGAGGAGATCATTAAAATTTAAGAATTTTAAATAGAAATTTAAGATATTGAAATTGAGCATTTTGAAATTGCACTGTTAACTCCAAAGTTTTATTGTCCCGGGCCCCGGCATGTGGGTACAAAGGACCAAATCTAACATGGAATCACATGTCCCATGGCAGCACAATGACATAGCCTGGAGGTGGCATCAGTAGGAGGAGATCATATAGTGGCTGAATGGCACAGCCTGGAGTTGGCTGAAGCATGAGAAGAGACCATATAGTGGCTGAATGAGATAGCCTGGAGGTGGCATCAGTATGAGGACACCATGAAGTGGCTGAATGACTGCCTGGAGTTCGTGGCAGCATGGGTAGATCATATAGTGTCTGAATGGCACAGCCTGGAGGTGGCTGAAGCATGAGGAGACCATATAGTGGCTGAATGGCACAGCCTGGAGTTTGTGGCAGCAGCATGAGGAAACCATATAGTGGCGGAATGGCACTGCCTAGAGTTAGTGGCAGCATGAAGAGACCATATAGTGCCTGAATGGCACAGCCTTGGGGTGGCTAACGCATGAAGAGACCACATTATGGCTGAATGGGACTGCCTGGAGGTGGCATCAGTATGAGGAGACCATATAGGGTCTGAATGACAGCCTGGAGTTTGTGGCAACATGGGAAAACCATATAGTGTCTGAATGGTGCAATCTGCATTTGACTGAAGCATGAGGAGATTACATAGTGTCTGAATGGCACAGCCTGGAGTTGGCTGAAAAATCAGAACACCATATTGGGGCTGAATGGCACACCCTGGAGGTGGCTGAAGTATGAGGAGACCATACAGTGGCTGAATGGCACAGCCTGGAGTTGTTGGCAGCATGAAGAGACCATATAGTGGCTGAACGGCACAGCCTGGATTTGGCTGAAGCATGAGGAGCCCATATAGTGGTTGAATGGCACAGCCTGGAGGAGGCTGAAGCATTATGAAACCATATAGTGGTTGAATGGCACAGCCTGGAGGAGGCTGAAACATGAGGAGACCATATAGTGGCTGAATGGCACACCCTGGAGTTGTCTGAAGCATGAGAAGAGACCATATGGTGGCTGAATGAGACAGCCTGGAGGTGGCAGCAGCAGCATCAGGAGTCCTGAAAGTGACCCAGTGACAGAGTGTTGTGGTGGGTGGCAATACCAGTACAGGGTGCCAAAGGTTTGTGAAAAAAGGTCTGATGCGGAGGAATGCATGTAAATGGGGAACAGTGCCTTAAATCTGTTTGGCACTATTTATATTTGTGAAGTGTTGGTGTGGCACCATGGTCAATCTACTCTGATGCATTAGGTATTGGTGAGTAGAAATTCTGGCTTATCCATGCCTGATTCATCTTCACAAAGGTTAGTATCTCCACGTTCTTCGTGGACATATTAGTTCTCCTTGGGGTGACTATGGCCCCCGCTGCACTAAACACCCGCTCTGATGGCACACTACTGGCCGGACAGGATAGCTTTTCCAGGGCAAACTCTGCTAGTTGTGGCCATAAGAGCAGCCATGGCAGTGGAAAGTGGGCGCAGGGGGCCCCCCCATTCAGACCTGCAAGAGGATGGACGATGACGCCGATAGGCATCAGCCAACGAACTACATAGGATGCCTCTGTAGTAGGTCACTTTTTCCTCCCACTCAGTGGTTGTAAAAAAGGCCCTATTTTGTGGCTGTAACGAGGGTCCAATAAAGGGAAAATCAAGAAGTCATCCTGCTGCCGAATGGTGACAATTCGGCTGTCACTACGCAAGCAAGTGAGCATATATCGTGCCATTTGTGCAAGTGACTCGAAGGGACTCCCTGCCTCCATCTCCACTGCATACTGCCACGGTGTGTCTGGGTCCTCTGTCTCACATAACCCTCTAGCTCCTCTGGCTGCTCCTGCCCCTCCTCTCCTGTCAGATTACTAGAAAAACCACCCATATGGCAAAACCTAAACTGTGCTCCACTGTGCCCCTCCCCCTCCTTCTTCTACAATTCAGCACCCACAGGGCTCATGTAGCCATGAAATGTAGGCGCCACGTCTCCAGTGCCCTGATCAGCCATCATTTTCAACACGTGTTGTAAGAAATGAAGCAGTGGAATGACGTCTTTCATCCCAATTTCCTGGTGAATTACTAATAATGTGGCTTCCTCAAAGGTCCTGAGCAAACGGCAGGTGTCACGTATGAGCTGCCACTGGTTCACATTGAAGTTACACAGGGGAGTATTCCTATCTGCTTGGATCATTAAGAAATCGGTGATGGCTTTTCTTTGTTTGTAAAGTTGGTCAAACATATGGAGGGTGGAATTCCGATGTGTAGCAACGTGACGAATCAGACTATGTTGGGGGATACCGTTCTGACGCTGAAGCTCAAGGAGGGTGTGCTTTGCGGTGTACGAGTGGCTGAAGTGCATTAAAAGTTTCCTTCCCATTGTTAGGATATCTTGCAAATGGAGGGAACACTTCAGGAACTGTTTCACAACCAGATTTAAAACGTGTGCCATGCAGGGGACATGGATCAGCCTTCCCAGTTGCAGCGCATGCAAGATGTTCTTTCCATTGTCAGTCACCATGATTCCCATTTCCAGTTTTCGTAGAGAAAGCCATGCTCCGATTTCTTCACAAATGACTTTTAGCAGTTCCTCCACGTGTGACTCTCTTCGCCAATGCAAACCATGTGAAGAACAGCATGACACTGCCATGCCCTGCACACATGGTATGCTAAAGAGCCACTGAGACTTGTCTGGGCAGTGGAGGCTGAGGACACGGTGGAGGATGAGGAGGTGGAGTTGCACATTGTCACAGGACCAACGGCCTGAGTGCGTGAAGGAGGAAGCGTCGTGACCTGTCCAAGTTGGTGTTGTAGCTGTGCAGGAACCACATTCACCCAGTGAGCCGTAAAGGACATGTATTGTCCCTGACCATAGTTACATCTCCAGACGTCAGCGCTACCGTGCACTTTGATACACACCGACACACTCACATGCTCAAGGACTGGACCACCTCCTCTTCCACAAAATTGTGCAGGGCTGGTACTGCCTTCTTCGCAAAGAAATGACGGCTTGGCACTCTCCACCTTGGCTCGGCACAAGCCATCAGTTCTCTGAAAGATGCAGAGTCCACCACTTGAAAAGGGAGGGACTGCAGCACCAGCAACTTGGACAGGAGCACATTAAGCTTCTGTGCCATGGGATGAGTGGGTGCATACTGTTGTCTCTTGGACACAGCTTCACCAATAGATTGTTGGTGGAATGGCTGACTAAAAGTAGGAGGAACAGGAGCATCTGGAGCGACAGAAGAAGAGTATGACACACAGGTCTCTTTGGCTGAGGAGGTGGAGCCTTGGCTGCCTGAAAGATGGAGCGGCGTGCCACTGGATGATGCAGCAGGCTGGGCCACTACATCGGAGCCATGGTTCTCCCAGGCCGCTTTATGGTGGTGCAGCACATGTTGACTCAGGGTCATGTGGCTATGTGACCCTCCTCCGGATGCTTGATGAAAAACTGCCACACTGCCGAGTAGCTGATTTTCCAACCAACAGTCCTCATTAATTGACTGCTTCTGCAGCCGTCTCCAGGAACCCCTGTTCCACTACCTCCCGGGAAGGTAGGCTGCCGCGAAGCAGATGGTCTCCCCGTGCACAATTGGCTCCAGAATTTACACTTCTGCCACCATGCTGATTGCCAACCATGCTACCATCTTGTTGGCTCAGCTGTTGCCTCACAGGCAACCTGCAACCCTCTTCTCCTGATGATGATGAAGCCCCTTCTGCACCTGGCTCTCAATTGCGGTTGGCTTCATCATTATCATCATCATCATCAACAACAAGTGTCTGCATGTCACTGATGTCCTCCTCAGGTTCCTCAACAGTGTCTGCTTCAGGACCCTGAACCCTGGCAACACCGCCTTCCACGTCACTGCTTGCCCGCCTAGCGGAGGAAGCGGCGGATGTCTCCTCCACTTGTTGGCTGGCCAGTAGCTGCTGACTGCCCTCTTTTAGATCGTCCTCAGTGAATAGTGGAGCTGAACCCACAGCATAAAATACTTCTGTAATAGAGGGAACAGCATAGGAAAGAGGCAATGGGAGGACAGGGACTGTTCCCGGGCCATGCCAACTGAGGGTTGTGTCTGAGGAACCCACTGACTGTTGACTGGGAGGATCAGATGTCACTTGTGATGAAGTGGATGACCATTTTAACAAATCGATGACGGCAGATGGGTTGCTGGTCGACACCTGACAGCTAGCTGATACCGGGAGCTCAGACCTCTCACTGCGACTCCTGCTGCCACTCACCCATAGTCTGCTGTGACCTCTGCCTGATGAATTTAGGCCTCTGCCACTCTTCTGTGCATGTCCTGGCATTTCTCTGTCTGACATACTTATTGTGTATATGAGGGGAGTACAATACACTTCACTATGCTTAAAACAGAATTTGTCTACAACACCAGCCAGTGAGTACTTTTGCCTGGACTTTTCTACAGTGTCTAGGCCCTTGACAGATTAACAGGTACAAAATAGTACACTACTTAGATGTAGGTATGTGATATGCACTTATTAGGGCAGAAAAATTTGCTACTGTACGCTTAATAAATGTATTCTAGTAAAACACCAGCCGGTGATTACTTCTGGCTGTCCTTTCACAGTACTTCCATGTAGGTATGTGGTATGCACTTATGACAGCAGAAAAATGTGGTACAGTTCACTTTAAAAAAAAACTTATTTTAGTAAAACACCAGCCGGTGATTACTTTTGGCTGTCCTTTCACAGTATGTAGGCCCTTGACAGATTAACAGGTACAAAATACTACACTACTTAGATGTACGTATGTGGTATACACTTATGTGTGCAGAAAAATGAGGTACAGTACGCTTAAAAAAAACATATTTTTGCACAAAACCAGCAGAACACAACAGTGCTGCAGCACAAAAAAAAGCTGTGTACTAAACACAAAATTTCACTTTGTCAAAGACTATTAGGAATGGACTGCTGGATATTCTACCGTCTACAGATTAGTATAACCAGTAGAGGGGTGTTGTGGAACACAAACACAGAATTGCGCTGAAAAATTATTCCTGCATCTTCTGCTAAGGTTTATGAAGTTGATGAAGCTTGTTGAAATATATGAGGCAACACACAGCTATCTTCCCCTCTCTGTAATACAATGCTGAAGAAAGTGACTGGGAGATTTATGGCTGCAGTAAAAATCCTTTTCAGTGAAAAAAAAACACTGCTTTCTGTTCACCAGAACGCTGATGTGACTAGGATGTGAAACTCTGATGAAATAAGCTTTTCGGTGTAACACACATACACAGCGATGTCCGTCCTATCTGTATGTAGTATAATGAATGATATACGAGCCACAAAATGGCTGCCGATTACATTGGGCTGTGACATGACAGGGGTGACTGGCTGCTGAAAGGCTGCATCCTGCATGTGATTCAGGGTCATCCCGCCTACTTCCCTTCCTGCCTTACCTTCCCAGCGTTCCTTGGCCCATGTATTGACATGTGGATCCGCCATTTTAGATGACCTGGAGCCTGGACCGCAGTAAATGGAGTTTAATGACAGAATCGCGGCAATATTTGTATTAGTTGCAAATCGAATATTTCATGAAATTCATAACAAATTCGGGTTCGTCAACTTTCATTCGCTCATCTCTATGAGAGATCAATTTGTCCCTCTTCTCACCGCAATCCACCATGAATTCCATGTTTAAATGTGTATAAAATAAAGAGGGTCCATCACAAGAAGCAGAAAATAGTACTTATCACAGTCCTGTGGCTGGGTGAATTCCTAAAGTCTAAGTGTAGATGTATGGGTTCTTTCCAAAGGTTCTCTTCAGAGGCATCCAAATTCACAGGTGCAGTTCAATCAAAACCATATAATCCCACAAGTGGTATACATGGACATGGATGCTTCCAAGAGGATAAACGAAAGAGGATGAGAGATCGCGCCAATGTGAAGTATTTAGGAGTTCTTGGTGGGGGCCCACTTATTGAAAATTACTCACCAAGTGTTGGTGTGGAAGCAAAGGGGCATAGTGCTTGATAGGCTTGATAAATGCAGATACTGAATGGAAATGCAGGTGGTCGTAGTTTCCTGGAGGACCGCTGCTAGATCCCTCTACTCACACAATTTTTGAGCACAACAATGGAGAAGGAAGCACTCTAAGAGCATGCATGGATTGAGAAAGGTAAAAGCGCTGTCCTGAGACCGGTGTCCAAGGTTTTTGGAAGTATTTTCTGTAAAATAGGATCTGTATATACTACTGGCCAATGTTTATTTATTATATCTTGTATTTTTTTGTGGCACAATTAAAAGTAATGATAAAGTTAATCTTAAATTTATTGTTTTTAGTTTTTAATGTATAACCAAAATACTGGTAATGACAAAAATGTGAACAACAATGGGACATTTTAGCAAATAAATCGAAAAACAAATACTATATACAACCCCACTACTAATGTGAAAAAATATGTGAAACCACAATATCCTATACAAACTAATACATCCAACACTAGAACCATTATTAACTCCTCATGGAAGAAGCAAAGTGTCACTCCTACAGACAACCGCAGACCTGATATACCAACAAACAAAACTCATACTTCTTTTTCCAAAACATGTCATTTACTCAGCATTGATCCCATCACATCCAGCAGCAGTAATGGCATGACTGAACCAATCCCTGTAATATCCGCTTCAGACTTACATCGGTTAAGCCCAAACTCACAATCCAATACTGAAATATTAAATGTTTCTATTTTAACTGTTCATGATGATCCGATAGAATTGTCTCAGGACATGCCATGAGCAAATATATGTTCGGGTCTTGAGACAGACATAATTTTCATGGCTAATAGCACTAAATCATCGGACGAATCTATTGCAGCAGTGAGTTTTTTAGGCTCCTGCCCTGTCCTTGTAGACACTGCAACGATCTTGACCCCGATCCTGAACCCAAAGTTACAGAAAATCACACAATTTTTCATGCAGAAACACAACAAGAATCTCAATCTGACACTCAGAACCCCTTAAAAAGGAAATAGAAAAATAGAAAACAAGGGTGCATAAAGGGTGAAAGAAAAAGAAGCCACAATATATTGAATTAACAGAAAGTCCAAGCATGGTTAAACTATCTAATTTATCCAATTATATTTTACATGAAAATGAGATTTCCCTACTTTCTAAAGGTTTGTATTTCTGTCCTTGCTCTTTACAAGATCCATTTCAGCAATTAATGGATTTAAACAAATATACAAGGAAATTAACATTAGCTAGATATTTTTTTATACAAAACTCGAAGGGTACCACATATGATCCTATACCTCCCAATAACATGGAAATCATAGATATGAAACATGTAGATGTCCATTCCAAATCCTCTTCTTATCTGCTAGGACACCGAGGAAATTCTATTGAAACATTTTATGCCCTGGTGAGCAATTAATTTAGAATCATCAACAAAACATCGTTTTCATTGTTAAAGAAAAACAATAACCTTACAAAAGCAGAGCGTGAAGGTTTGACTAGTTTGAAACTGAATGATGCAATAATTATTAGGCCAGCGGAAAAAGGGGGGGGGGGGGGAGAGTAATTTTAACCCCTTAACGATGCAGGACATAAATGTACGTCCTGGTGAGCTAATATTAAACGCACCAGGACGTACGTTTACTATTTGTTACTAGGGGCAACTAATTAACCTTAGAATTTTTCAGTTTAAATGCATTTTTTGGTAAAAAAAAAATAAAAATTACAAAAAAGGAAAAAAACGATTCCATTTTTTTTTAATGGCCAGTACAAAAATATAATTTGTGTACCAAACTTGCTTTGTCATTTTGCAAAACAATAATTATTTAAAAAAAAAAGATATCAATAATAAGATGCAACAAAAATTAAAGTGGTACTACACTGGAAAGCATTTGCTTTAAAAACAACTGGTGCTCAAAAGGTAAGCAGATTTGTAAATTACTTATTTTCAAAACTCCAGATCTTACGAGAAGTTATCTGCTGCTGTATAATCTACAGAAAGGTCTATTCTTTAGAAATTTCCATTCTGCTAAAGTGCTCTCTGCTGACACCTCTGCCCATGTCAGGAACTGTGGAGAGCTAGAGAGGTTTAATCTGGGTATTTACTCCTACTCTGGACAGTTCCTGACATGGACAGAGGTATCTGCAGAAAGCAGTTATGGTCTGGCAGGAAAGAAAAAAAAAAGAAGAATCTAAAATCCTGTTGATTATACAATAGCTGGTAACTAGTAGAAAGAACATTTTTAATTTTTTAAATATAATTAATTTACAAATCAGTTTAACTTTCTGGCTCCAGTTGTTTTTTATGAAAATTGTGTGCAGTGGAGTACTTGTGTAAACAAGAATGTGGTCACAAATACTGAAAAAAAAAAAAAAAAAAGGCAAAAGCATATATAGTCATCAAACAAATTTGCTATGTATTTTACTTTCCAGAATAGTCTGCAAACCTCACAGAACTGAAAAGGTTGTAGCAAAACACTTTGAACAAGTGGATATACACCATACAGTTTTGACCCGTATGCGGTTTTGGACCAGACCTAAAACCGTAGTATACTACGGTTTTAGGTCCGGTCAGGAAACCGCACACGGGTCAAAACTGAGCTGACCAGAGTCACCGTTTGACTCCAGTCGGCTTATTAAAGTGAATGGAGTCACGGGCTGATCCGGCTGGGGTACAGGAGCGCCAGGTTTGCCCCTCCCCTAGCCGGATCCTGCGCCCGTATGTACAAAACGAGATGTGAATGCAGCCTAAGCTAGGGTTGCCCAGGGATTGTTTAAAAGCACACATCCATACATAATAATGTTGTAGATTTTTTACAACTGCTACAGAGGACAAGTTGCGGAGTTGACCATAGAAGTTGAACAATTTAAAGGAGCAATCGGATTGATTTGGTCAAATCAGCTACTTTTCCCCGGGGCAGGTATTCAAAACTCAACACCAAATTGGACTAACCTTAACCCAAAAAGTTTTTGGCATTACAGAATCGCAACAGGCAAACCAACAAGCCGATGAGGACGAACCTTCCACAAGTGGAGCAACACAGCTTATGGAAAACTTGACCCTACAGGTAAGTAAAACATCTTGTAACACTCACGTTTCAGAAGACAGGAACCCCGTTGGATGTAGATCCGTTGGACCTATGTGGCAGATGACTCGGACCATACCAGGGAGCGGAGTCTAAGGTGCCGTGGGTTTTCCCCAGAGCCCACCGCAAAGCGGGATGGACTTGCTGCGGCAGGCAGCACCCAGGTCGCTACCCCTGGTACGGCTCGACCACACTGGCAGCTGAGGAGATGCAAGGCACAGGAGGGAAAACAAGTAGTTGGTCAATAACAAAAGTTAATCTCAATACTTTGTTATATACCCTTTGTTGGCAATGACAGAGGTCAAACGTTTTCTGTAAGTCTTCACAAGTTTTTCATACACTGTTGCTGACATTTTGGCCCATTTCTCCATGTAGATCTCTTCTAGAGAAGTGATGTTTTGGGGCGGTCGCTCGGCAACACAGACTTTTAACTCCCTCCAAAGGTTTTCTATGGGGTTGAGATCTGGAGATTGGCTAGGCCACTCCAGGACCTTGAAATACTTCTTACGAATCCACTCCTTTGTTGCTCGGGCGGTGTGCTTGGGATCATTGTCATGCTGAAAGACCCAGACACATTTCATCTTTAATGCCCTTGCTGATGGAAGGAGGTTTTCACTCAAAATCTCATGATACATGTCCCCATTCATTCTTTCCTTTACATGGAACAGTCGTCCTGATCCCGTAGCAGAAAAACAGCCCCAAAGCATGATGTTTCCACCCCCATGCTTCACAGTAGGTATGGTGTTCTTTGGATGCAACTCAAAACATAACGAGTTGAGTTTTTACCAAAAAGTTCTACTTTGGTTTCATCTGACCATATGACATTCTCCGAATACTCTTCTGGATCATTCAAATGCTCTCCAGCAAACTTCAGACGGGCCTGGACATGTACTGGCTTAAGCAGGGGGACACGTCTGGCACTGCATTATTTGAGTCCCTGGAGGCGTAATGTGTTACTGATAGTAGCCTTTGTTACTTTGGTCCCAGCTCTCTGGAGGTCATTCACTAGGTCCCGCCGTGTGGTACTGGGATTTTGGCTCACCGTTCTTGTGATCATTTTTGACACCACTTGCGTGAAGCCCCAGATTTAGGGAGATTATCACTTGTATGTCTTGTATGTCTTCCGTTTTTTAATAATTGCTCCCACAGTTTATTTCTTCACACTAAGCTGCTTGTCTATTGCAGATTCAGTCTTCCCAGCCTGATACACATCTACAATTTTGTTTCTGGTGTCCTTCGACAGCTCATTGGTCATACTGGAGTTTGGAGTGTGACTGTTTGTGATTGTGGACAGGTGCCTTTTATACTGATAACAAGTTAAAATAGGTGCCATTAATACAGGTAATGAGTGGAGGACAGAGGAGACTGTTAAAGAAGAAGTTGCAGGTCAATGAGAGCCAGAAATCTTGCTTGTTTGTAGGTGACCAAATACTTATTTTTCACCATAATTTGCAAATAAATTCTTTACAAATCAGACAATGTGATTTTATGAATTTTTTTTTTTCTCATGATGAGAATTACAGGCCTCTCTCATCTTTTTAAGTGGGATTACTTGCACAATTGGTGGGTGACTAAATACAGTTTGCCCCACTGAATCCCCTTTACCAGTGTGTTAAAAATAGAGTCTGATTTCATAGCCAGTGAGAAGAGAGGCACTCTTTGTACTGGAATATCTGCATTGCACTGAATGGTACATTAATTCAGAAAGCTTTAGAATTCTTTGACATGTTCCTTTTTTTGTTTCAGAAAACTATGGGAGAGCCAGAATACCTCTACATGACCTGGGATTGGGACCTTGCAGTAGCAAGTCGAGACCATATACTGGCTGAATGGCACAGCCTGGAGGGGGTGGAATAATGAGGAGACCATATAGTGGCTGAAGGACACAGCCTGGAGGTGGCGGAAGCACAAAGAGACCATACAGTGGCTGAATGGCACAGCCTGGAGTTGGCGGCGGAAAGAGGAGATCATATAGTGGCTGTGTGACACAGCCTGGAGGTGGCGGAAGCATGAGGAGATCATATAGTGGCAGATAGTGTTGCTCGTGAATATTCGCAATGCAAATTTTATTCGCGAATATCGCATATTCGTGAATTTGCCAATATTTGCGAATGTAGCACTATATATTCGTAATTACGAATATTCTTTAAGAAGGCTCTAATACTACTGTGTGAGACTGGCGTACGAATTTTTGCATTTACAAATTTTTCTTTATGCAAATTTTTGAATATGCTAATTTTCGCATGTGCAAAATATCGCATATGCGAAAATTTTACGCAAATATTAAGAATATGCAAATTTAGCGAATATATGACGAATATTCGTCCATATATTCGCAAAATATCTCAAATTCGAATATAGCCTATGCGGCTCAACACTAGTGGCAGAATGAGACAGCCTGGAGGTGGCAGCAGCATGAGGAGAACATATGGTAGCAGAATGAGAAAGCCTAGAGCTGGCATCAGCATGAGGAGAACATATGGTAGGAGTATGAGACAGCCTAGAGCTGGTATCAGCATGAGGAGAACATATGGTGGCAGTATGAGACGGCATCAGCATGAGGAGTCCTGAAAGTGACCCGGTGAAGGTGGGTGAAAAAAGGAGAACTGGGCATCAGATGTATGGCATCATGCGGGTGACAGGATCAGAACAGTAGCTGAGGCAGATAGGCAGAAGAAAACAGTCTCTTTTGTAAAAGTGTTAGTGTGCACAAGTAAGTATTGAGGATATGCATTACGTAAAACTTAACGTTTAAAATTATTCTTAGGATAAAATCTGAGGCATGCCAGTCTGAGAAAGGAGGTCTGTTCCTCCGAAACGCGTCATTGGTTTTATTATCATCTAATAATAAATATAGTGCATTGCAGCATTTTAAGTACATCCAGAATCTGCTTGAATTTACTGGAAAACAAGAACAGCACCCAAAAAAGGTATTTTTTCATTGACAAAATCCACAGCCATTTTTGTCATTGACGAAAAAAAAAAGTCAATAATGCACCCAGATAGAAATGTTGTATCGCTGTAAAACTCGGCCTGTGATTACTTCTCAGCCAGGTGTGTAAACAATTCCAGATGTGATTGGACACTGTCTGAATTGATAGTGGGACTTGCCACAAGAGGGTTTAAACGTGTGTCCCTGATGCCCTTAAAAAAAGGCTTTTGGGGGTATTTTTTTGGTAGTATGCACACTTGGACTGAGAGAAACCACAGGTCCTCCACTGGACAACAATGATTTTATTTGATAAGCGACTGGGCCAGACGAAGCATGTAGAACATGTGAAACAGTCCCGTAGCCAGACAGCTGTACCCCCTGTACGCCTTTCTTTCCCCATGTATGTGAGTACCAATAAAGAAGAAACTGCTTGAAAATCAGCTCCGGTGAGTCGCCGACTTCTTTCTTATTCTATTGTTATAAGACTACAGTTTCACGTTCAGTCAGAGCACCACCAAGGTTTCACAGAAGCAGCCCAACCAGTTACCCTTTTTCCACGAGTCCCACGATCACAGACTGAGTAGTGCCGATCTCACCTGTCTATTTTACCTGTGTCGACTGGGCAATGTGTTTCAACACTATCATGTGCCTTCCTCAGGTTCCCCAGAGTAAGGCTAGGTTGACCTATGTCCAGCATCCAGCATAGGTGAACTCAGCCTAGTTGTATTCCATAAGGCGTCCATTGTTTCTGGACGACGGACAGGGCAACGCAGCAAGCTATGTTCCTCTGTCCGGTGCCCTCCAGCATGTCCAACCATCCAACGTCAAAATTGAGATGCTGGATGATTGTGACCTGTCCCATTCAAATGGGATCAGTTCTAGCATCAGTTTCCCTCCGGTGCATGCCAGAGAGAAACTGTGTCAGACAACTGATATATGTGAACTCAGCCTTAATGATGCAGTTTCCTGATTTGAAGCTGTGCACCCGTGATCTGTTCTTTATCCAGATCATAGAACAGATCACGGCTGCACAGTTCCACATCAGGACACTGCATCAGTTACTCTGGTGGACCTGAGGAAGGCACATGATGAGGAGGCAGATGGGCTAAATCAAAACCTAAAGGATAGTGCAGTACCAATTTGGAAAATGTTGCGTCACATAGTCAAGGTCAAAATACACAGGATAAATAAAGAAAGAAACTTTACAGGAGCTAGTGCAGATAGAAGACTCTAACACAGCCAGATAATTCATAGATTGGTTTAGGTCATATAGCCCTTCTGAGAAAGGGGTGATCATTGAGGCCAGATCCCGTGCTTGGCCCAGACATTGTCACAGCAACAAAGGATGCATCAGCCAAGCACATAGGGACTTAACCTTTAACCAGAACCAGATACTCCCTTTACAGTTGTGTTTTCTGTGCAGGAACATACTAACTCCACTGCTGGTGTGATGTTCACATATGACAGTGGTTTACCCCTAGTTGTGATATGAGGGACACTAACAGCTCAGTGATATGTGCAGGTCATCCTGCGGCCACATGTGTTCTCTCTTATGACCGGGCTTAGATTTTTCATCAGGATAATTCCCACTCTTACACAGAAAAAAAGTTTCCTAGGATTTTTTTTGCCAAATTTATGACCAATTGGAAATTTATGGCAAGCAAACATTGGCAACCAGTGAATGTGCAGGATCTTCAAGCTTGATCTGTGTGCAACAGGATGCAGTACAGAACCTGTATACCTTCTTGCCCAACCATATCTCATCTTGTATTCTGGCTAGAGGTTACAAGAGTTTTCTTTCAATGTATAGGTTTCCCCAATAAACTTATCACTAATATTGTTACTACTTCTATATATTATCATAACATTCACACATATAAAGTTTCATTTAATTCTTACAACTCCTTCTTGGGCATTATTTTTTTCAAATCATTTACATATAACTTAACTTTTGATTTTGTTTCCTTTTTTGCTTGTAATTTTGATCTAATATGCATTTGAAAGTTTTTGTTATGATGTATTATGTATTATTTCTTATTATGCCACAATGTACAATATTTTGTCTACACTCATAAGCAGGCTCAAGCAGGATGGATAGTGGTTTAATATTTTTGATAAATGTCATTCTTGACAGGCTGTAGAATATGCAGTAAAATGATTAACAGCTAGAGTTACCTTCAGAACAAGGTTTGATATACACTAAATGAACATACATTGAATTGTGGAAGTGATTAGATTCCTATTGCTTCACTTTGTAATGTTTTAACTACAGTGACCCCCCAACCTACGATGGCCCCGACATACGATCATTTCAACATACGATGGCCTCTCAGAGGCCATCGCATGTTGAAGGCAGCATCAACATACGATGCTTTTGTATGTCAGGGCCATTGCATAAACGGCTATCCGGCAGCGATGACTGCTTCAGCTGCCACCGGATAGCCGTTTATGGTGCCCCGTGTGGTCCGCTGACGATCACTTACCTGTCCTCGGGGCTCCGGTGCGTCCAATTCGGGATCCACTGCATCGTCGGCGCTCTCCATCGTCGTCATCACGTCGCTGCGCACGCCGTCCCGTCATCCAATAGGAGCGGCGTGCGTAGCGACGTGGAAGGTGACGGTCCGGAGCGGCGGGGACATGTGAGTAGAACCTCCAATACCAGTGGTCTTCAACATGCATACCTCCAGATGTTGCAAAACTACAACTCCCAGCATGCCCGGACAGCCAACGGCTGTCCGGGCATGCTGGGTGTTGTAGTTTTGCAACATCTGGAGGTCCACAGGTTGTAGACCACTGTCCTATACTATACATTGCACGGATCCCTCAACATACGATGGTTTGAACAAACAATGGTCCATTTGGAACGGATTACAATCGTTGGTTGAGGGACCACTTTCTATCTCTTTTTTATTAATGTTGTTGATAGCATTATTGAACAATTCAGACATCGGTATGAAGGCTGGAGAGGAAGATGAGTCTGGCTGTGGCATTTAGGATGAACCATAAAAGGGAAGGGCTATTAGTAAAGAGTTACTATAGTCAAGGCGTGGATAAATCAAAGCAACAATGAGAGTTTTAGCTTCAATTCAATAGTAAAAAAAAAAGAGAAGATTCTGGAGATGTTTTTTGAGATGCTGGTGACATGATCAAGAAAGGGACATTTATAAAGTTTATATGGATGTGGCTGCTGCCAAACACATTGATGGGATGCTACTCTTTTTCTGTTACCCAGAGAATGTAGCAAGCAGCAATGCACAAACCCCAACCCACTTCTCTGTATCACACCCTTTTAGGGCCTGGTGGGCATATGTGCCAGATTACATTAGCATGCTGCAGTATCATGATGTTGTGGCAGCAGCAACATCTTTACATTTTACACTGTACCTCTCCTTTCACTTGCTAATCCATAAAGGGGTACTCTGGTGGAAAACATTTTTTTTTTTATCAATTGGTTCCAGAAAGTTAAACCGATTTGTAAATTACTTGTATTAAACAATCTTAATCCTTCCAGTACTTTTCAGCTGCTGTATACTACAGAGGAAGTTGTATAGTTCTTTTCTGTCTGACCACAATGGTCTCTGCTGACACCTCTGTCCATGTAAGGAGCTGTGCTGAGCAGGAGAGGTTTGCTATGGGGATGTGCTCCTGCTCGGGACAGTTCCTGACATGGACAGAGGTGTCAGCAGAGAGCACTGTGGTTAGACAAAAAAGAAATATACAACTTCCTCTGTAGTATACAGCAGCTGATAAGTACTGGAAGGATTAAGATTTTTATATAGAAGTAATGTACAAATCTGTTTAACTTTCTGGCACCATTTGATTTAAAAGAAAAAAAAAAGGTTTCCAGGGGAGTACCCCTTTAACAAATTTAACAGGGGAATTCAAGCCTTAGACATCTTATTCCCTATCCAAAGGATAGGGGATACGATGTCTGATTGAGGGGTTCCCACTTCTGATCTCAGTGCAGGGGTTCCCACTTCTGATCTCAGTGCAGCTCCCAGCATTATGTGCTGGGTGCTGCTCTCAAGACGGAGACGTGACGTCACGCCACGCTCACTCTTGGGGTTGCTGTGACCCCCGCGATCAGATATCTTATCCCTTATCCACAGGATAGGGGATAAGATGTCTAAGGCCGGAATACCCCCTTAATGTTTGAAGGGAAAACAATATTGGATTTGTCTAGTAAAGGTAAATTAAATTCTAAACAGTAACAGTAAATTCTATATAGCATAAACACAGGCACAGCAATACAAAAATGTCTCCCCTTTAGAGTGGGACACGGCCACAGTCAAGAACGAAAGTCTAGCTAATGCTCAGTTGGACTTCCTGGTATTGCTGAATAAGTTGGGATTTGCACCATGTCTTCTTAGTGCAATTAAAATGTTATGTTATAAACCGATTGCGAAAGTATGTGTTAATGGAAGCTTGACAGATAACTTTAGCAGGGGCCAAGGGATGGGCCAAGGATGCCCTCTGTTTCCATTATTATCTTTATTATTTGTAGAACCTCTGGAGAAATTGTATCCTATGAAAAGTTCGGACTGGAGAGCCTGCCTAGGAAAGTAATTGCATATGCTGATGATATTTTACTTTTTATTAATAACCCACAACAAGATATGGAAGCCATTATGGCAGGTATTGAAGCCTTTTGGAATTTGTTGGGCATGTTAGTCAACTGGAGTAAATCTAACCTTCTTCCCCAGATTGAGGATGATTTTGGTCCCTTGAAAGTTTTGGAAAAAAAAAAACTGATTCTATCACACATTTAGGCATAAATATTTTCCCACAGATTAATGGCTATTTTAATTTTAAAAGGTGGACAAAAAAAAATCAGTTTGGTGAGAAATTACAACTTTCTATGGCTGACCGCATCACACTCAGTAAAATCATCACTCTCCCAATTTTGTTGTATTTTATTAATGCATCACTAATTCTGATTAAGGAAATTTGGTTAAAAAAAAATGTTTAGCATGTTGAAGTTACTTATATGGGGAGGAAAAGGGTGCGTATTAAACTCACATTTTTAAGGATGCACAAGGAAATGGGAGGGCTGTCAATGCCTAACCTTTGAATATATCACTTGACATCTCATTGTCACATGATTTTGAGTGAGACTAGGGAATATTGGTTTTGGTGTTGTAAGATTTCATGTAAATGGGAATATGAGAACATATTGGAATTATTGGAATCTAATAGATTTGGACAAAGGGATTTTAAAAGATCGCCAACTATGGTTAGTTTAAACAATATATGGAGAAAGGTTATAGATTTAGCGTGGATTAGGGAAAGTCTGCCATTCACTACACTTTGAAATAATTACTATTTGTAATAATTTAGCAAAATTGAAGGGTATTTAAAGGAAAACTGTCACTTTGATCACCCACACTAAACCCACAGGGTTTTAGTGTGGGTGATCAGGAATCCAAAGAGGGGTCACTTACTATAATCAGTGCTGTGGTTCCCGAAATATTGGCTGGTGAATTTCACCTTCTGAATTCAGGGAGTCACGCGCAGGCGGCGGCCAGCTGGCAGTCCCCGCTTTTTTCCTTCTTCTCAATCAGCCATCCCCTTAGTTAGCATATTCATATTCTGCGACTCCGTGTCCTAGTGATGTGAGTTGCATGTCACGTGAGCGCTGTGCTCTGTTGATAGAGTGCATGTGCTGGCAGCTCTACAGCTCTCACATGACTAAAGCTCTCACATGACTGCTTTCAGCAGTCAGAGCTCAGGACATGAGAGCTGTATGTAAACTGCCGGCGCATGCGTTCTACCGACAGAGCGCAGCACTCACGTGACATGCAACTCACATCACTAGGACATGGAGTCGCGGAATATGAATATGCTAACTAAAGGGACGGCTGATTGAGAAGACGGAAAGAAGCAGTGCCGGACAGCCGACAGGACCCCATCTCCTGCACGCGACTCCATAAATTCAGAAGAGGTACTTCGCCAGCCCATTTTTCGGGAACCCCAGCACCGATTATAATAAGTGACCCCTCTTTGGATTCCTGGTCTGATTCCTGATCAAGGTGACAGTTTTTATTTAATTTGGAAAATATTGCTATATTAGTGGAATGTGTATTTTGTATATGTACATATATTTTGTCTATATTTGGATATATATATATATATATATATATATGTATATATATATATATATATATATATATATATATATATTGGTATGCATTGGAGTGCATACTATTTTTATATTTTTTGATGTAATATATGTATTAAACAATAAATTAATAAAGACTATTTAATAGAAAAAAAAGACTTTCTGGTAGTGGCATTAGGAATGGTGGCTGGTGTGGGTATACTAACAATCTAAATCCTGGTATATAACTCATCACACAATCACTGCACACCTTTTCACAACCCACTAGCACATGCATACACACTATAGAAATATGCACATATGCACTAAGCAATAGGTTAGGCTGCAGCAGACTATCAGGTAAAATGTCTGTACATTGGGGCCCAGTTGCCATGCATATTGGCATGCTTTAGAAATCATGGGTGCTCTTGATCTAGACTTGTAGATTGAACAATCAATAATGTAATTGCTCTTGGGGAAAAAACAGACTCTAAGGGTATGTTCACACTGAGGAATTGGGGCGGAAATCAAGCAGAAATGTTCTGCTTCAAAATATTGTTACTTTTCCACAAGAACTCACAGAGATTTCGCCCGAGATTTGTGCGGAATTGGCGCGGAAATGCAGGTTTCATGCGGAGGAGGAGTATCAAGTATTTCTATTCATACATTTTTTTTTTCAATGCGGAAATTCCGCACGAATTCTGCGCCAATTCCGCATGTTCTTTCTTCAAGCGGAACAGACTTCCTCGTCAGAATTCTGCTTGAGGAAATTCCTCAGTGTGAACTGAGGGGCAGAAATTCTGCACAGCTCTATGGGGATTTTCACTGCTGAATGAATTGGAGAGGAAAAAGCTAGCAGAATTACTTGTGGAAATTCCTCTCCAATTCCTCAGTGTGAACATACCCTAAGAGTAAGTCAGCTGTGGGTCCTTAAACTTCTGCAGACCAGGTATGGTTTAGGTATTACTAAGGACAGTTGTCAAACCTACCTTATTTGATTTTATGAAGAGGTAAGAAGATGCCTGGACACAAGGGTGGCTGCGGATATAGTAGGAGCTTTATAAAGTAGTAGATTTTTTTTTGCATAAAAAAGTCCCACATACTTGTGCACGTGCGACTTTTCTATACATGCTGCGACTTTTTGATTTTTGCTTATTCCAAAGCACATTTCTTAAATCTATAAAAACCTATAGCTTATGCCTCTAGGACCTCACCAATGGTGCATAATGGTGTGGCCAAAGATAGATGTAACAGCGTTTATTCAAAAAATTGCTTTTAATTCAGATATAAAATGTAATATATATATATATATATATATATAAATAAAATAGTAGCAAAATATCAAAATAGTAGCAAAATATCACATTACACTGGCATTGATCTAATGAAAATCTCACTGGGCCCTAGTGAGGTATCAAAAAATGTGTGAATTAATATTTAAATAAGTCCATGAATCTGCAGATAAAAAAATATAAAAATAAAAATAAAAATATCAATATAAAAATAAGTCCGTAAGAAACGTATGGATATTGTAACATAAAGTCAATGAAGAAATTTATAAAAAAGTTGATGAATGAATGATACGGAGTATCTCTCACCACTGCTTCTGGCTTGGTCTGTTGTAGTGGATGGATCGCAGCCTCATAATCCTCATGTGCCCCAATGAGTGGAAAGGGGGCACAGATTGATAGATCTCCCTTAGCAGCCCCGTTGGCAAGGGGGCGCAGATTTTGCGTATCGTGGGCTCCGATGGCAGGGGAGCAATCGGCAGTTGCAGCGCTCGGGACCTCGTTCGCTTACCGGCTTAGCACAGACAGCACTAGTCTGGCACTCCGGCAGGAGTGTCAGTCGGCTCGGGTGCGACAACGGGTCTGCTGGTGATGGTATTCCGGGAGCAATGGAAGGTCTGGGATTAGCGTCCCACGTGGAGGCAGAAGATGAGGCTATGAGATGCAATGGATGGTAAGGTTACAGCCAGGCAGGGCGGAGTAGAACAGGTTTAACTCCTCTGTTGCCGAGGTATTTGCAGATGGACGCTGATGATAACTGTGTGAATAGTGCCAGATTTCTAAACGCGTTTCGGGGTACTGGGAAACAAAGACCTCCGACCCCTTCCTCAGTAGAAATGTGTATAGCATATACACATATATATACACATTTCTACTGAGGAAGGGGTCGGAGGTCTTTGTTTCCCAGTACCCCGAAACGCGTTTAGAAATCTGGCACTATTCACACAGTTATCATCAGCGTCCATCTGCAAATACCTCGGCAACAGAGGAGTTAAACCTGTTCTACTCCGCCCTGCCTGGCTGTAACCTTACCATCCATTGCATCTCATAGCCTCATCTTCTGCCTCCACGTGGGACGCTAATCCCAGACCTTCCATTGCTCCCGGAATACCATCACCAGCAGACCCGTTGTCGCACCCGAGCCGACTGACACTCCTGCTGGAGTGCCAGACTAGTGCCGTCTGTGCTAAGCCGGTAAGCGAACGAGGTCCCGAGCGCTGCAACTGCCGCTTGCTCCCCTGCCATCAGAGCCCACGATACGCAACATCTTCGCCCCCTTGCCAAAGGGGCTGCTAAGGGAGATCTATCAATCTGTGCCCCCCTTCCACTCATTGGGGCACATGAGGATTATGAGGCTGCGATCCATCCACTACAACAGACCAAGCCAGAAGCAGTGGTGAGAGATACTCCGTATCATTCATTCATCAACTTTTTTATAAATTTCTTCATTGACTTTATGTTACAATATCCATACGTTTCTTACGGACTTATTTTTATATTGGTATTTTTATTTAAATATTAATTAAATATTAATTCACACATTTTTTGATACCTCACTAGGGCCCAGTGAGATTTTTATTAGATCAAAGCCAGTGTAATGTGATATTTTGCTACTATTTTGATATTTTGCTACTATTTTATTTATATATATATTACATTTTATATCTGAATTAAAAGCAATTTTTGAATAAACGCTGTTACATCTATCTTTGGCCACACCATTATACACTATTGGTGAGGTCCTAGAGGCATAAGCTATAGGTTTTTATTAATTTACATTATTGTTGCCGGTGGGGTCCGGCTTTAGCTTTAACTGCCTCGGTCCTTCTGTTGTGAGCTGCACCTTATTTTTTAGTATTTCTTAAATCTGCTCACGTAGTATTTTTTTTTTTACTTTACAGCAGTCATGTATTTATCAAATTGCTATTTTTGAAGAAAGAAAGTTGCATCTCCATTTTAAAGCTGCATATGTATTCCAGGTCCAACCTGGCTTACAGAAAGTACATATGTCTGCAGAAAAGGACATTAGCACTCACTTTAACAACTGTTCTTGTTTTGCATCATGCAACAAAGCTAGTGTTAATGTTAGTGTTAATTATAGAAAACATAAATTATATAACTAATAACTCTATTAATTTTAAGGTTGTAAATACACACTGCACACCTTGTTAATTTTAAGACATGTACATGCTGGCGTACCCACTACATTTTTAAATTAATGTTGTGTTAAAATAGAATAAGGCACAAAATAATTGTGCAAGAATTTTTGTAGACTACGTAAATAACCCATATGTGGCACTAACATTTTTCCATAAAAAACAAGAAACAGTCACAGTAATACAGCTTGATGCACATTTTGGGGTGGGTAACGTGGCTTCACTATTGTTTATGTGCCTGCTGGTGCTGCCCTGTCTTCCTTCCTGACGTAAACTTGGCCTCAGCTCAGCGACGCAAGATTCCGCCCACCAATGTCACTAAATGTGGGCTCAAATTAAACAAAAAAAGCCTCCAGAGTACGGATATTCATGTTGCGGCATAGTATGTTTTTGATATTTTGTAATTTCTGAGGAGGGTGGATGAATTGTTGCATGACAGTTGGAGTGCAGCTATTTAGTGCCACACAGGCCAGTAAGGGTGTCACCCGATGCGGGAAGCCCCCCCCTATCTGTCCCTCTCTAGCAACACTACTGGTAATAAATTGTAGATAAAGAACTTGGCTATTAACATAAGGGAAAACTTTTCTGCTTTAAAAAAGGCTTTCGTAAGCAGGTTTCCTGGGTTTTGCTTATGTGCGATTTATTTATCAAGGTTGTGCGACTATTTGATAAATAGGTTGCATGGAAGCAAAAGTAAGTAAAAAAAAAAAAATGTCATATAAAAGCCATACATTTGAAAAGAATGATAATCTCTTTCATAGTGTTTTTGATTTTGCAAAATAATTTGACACTGTCTATTAATTAAAATTGATGGGTTAATTAAGGTTGAGAATGTTTTATTTAAATAGACACTATCATTAAAACAAATTTTTGCTATTGCACTACTTATGGTAAATAAAAAAAAAATCTTTCTAATGTACTTTGATTAAAAAAAGGAGATTTTATATATTTTATGTGTTTAAAAAAAAAAAAAAAAAAAAAAAGCTACTACTAAGTGTCTCTCTACTTGTCCAGAGAACAGTCCAAAGTCCAAAATCAGGAAATGCAGTCTGGAGTGCTGAAGGGGGGAAGGGGGGGTGCAGCCTTAGCCAATCATAGCTCATCTCACCCACTGAACTGCTATGGGTCTGTGTGTAGCAGAGTGAGGGAGGAAGCTTCAGATGTTGTCACAGCCTTCTGGGTAACGCCCCTTCGCTGTCTGTGAATCTGACTGAGACTGAGTAGAAATTACAGAGCAATATCAAGGTAGAAAACTAAAAAAAATATAAAAAGAAAGGCTGGGATGGTTTATCATGATGGGGACAGTGAATTGGAGGATTATAAAATTTAACTAGTTCATGAGAGGTGCTCTTTAAATATGGATTCAAAACTGGTTCAAGGACCTTACCCATACAGTTACGGTCAATGATTCCTACTCTAAATGGTCCCCGATTGGTGTACCCCAAGGTTCAATTATAAGTCCACTTTAACATATTTAATAAAGATAGAGATGTTGGGATTAACAGCTCTGTTTCTATCTTTGCAGATGACATCAAGCTTTGTAGCACAGTTCAGTCTATAGAAGATGTACATAAGTTACAAGATGACTTGGATAGACTAAGTGTCCGGGCCTCTACTTAGTAATGAGGTTCAATGTGGATAAATGTAAAGTTATGCATTTGGGTACTAATAACCTGCATGCATCACATGTTTTAGGAAGGGGGGGGGGGGTATTATGATATAGACTTGCATAATATGACCTCTTTATAAAGCATTGGTGGGGCCTTATCTGGAGTATGCTGTTCAGATATGGATCATTAGAAAAAATGCCCTGGGGCTGCAAAAGGTACAAAGAAGCACAAACAAAATAATAAGGGACATGGAAGTTATTTATTAAGAGGAAATATTAAAAGAATTAGATCTTGAGAAGATATATCTAAGAGTATATAATTGGCATATAACTGTTACATGTAAGGGTATATACATGGCATATAACTGGTAAATACTTGTTCCAAGTAAATAAATAGATAAGCTTTTTTTTTTTTTTTACCATAGCTACTGTAAATCAGTGGAAAAGAGTATTTCAGAAGCTGGAGTAGAATTCTTGTATCTCTGGAACTTTGAACAAATATTCTATTTCATTCACCCCTTTCTGAACATACATGACTTTGGCTTATTTACCCCTTTTAAACTCTGGTGCTAAAGTTCACCCATTATGCTGCCTGGTCCTACCTGTACATTTTACTCCATTCTGAACCAGCCCCAACTGGCAATGTATTACCATTTATGATCAAGTGAAAACCAACTCTGAGTATCGAGCTCTCGTTACAAAGATGACAACTCTACTGCACAAGGACAGCCATAAGGTTACATTTGTAAATTGTCCATTCAGTCAACATTATATACTACCACTGTAAACTAAGCCACGTGTATAACACCTGCATGTAAAAACACATTTTTCTTTTCTAAGAACTTTCTAATAAGAAAGAAACTTTGAAACAACACATAAATATTTTCTAAAACATTCTGACGATGAAAAAAATTGAAATAAAAAAATGGCAAGTGAATGATATGTATCTGCACAGTGCATTATAAATAATGATAACTTCTGACATGAAAGAAAAACAATCATTGGCTGTTTCACAGTGTGTGGGAATCTTGTCCACATGCAGCACAGTATGCATTCTGACAGTAGTTGATGGATATGTCACTTAGTGTCTATCACTGTCTTTAGTCTAATTTGATAAAAATTGAAAATTGAAATTGTCTTACAATAGTACCTAAAAAAACAAACAAAAACAAACAGTAATGTATTCGATAGCATTCACCTTAGAGGATGAATTTTTCACATCCTCAGCATAAACATTTGTTTGTTCCTGCTCCTGTTCCCTGAGCTTTGTGCAATAGAAAGATATGCTAGCACTGCTATGCTGCTACATTGTTGATTTGGTTTGACTATAGCAGGGACATTTTCTACATGAAATTCGTACAGTGTGTTCTTCCAGCGTCTGCTTTAATTTCCTTTTTTATTCTTTATCATAAAGAACCCTTATGAAATGAGAAATTGAAAATAAATGCATACTATAATGGAACAAAACAAGCATAGCAGCAATATAATTAATACAACTTCTACTTTTGCATTAGAAAGCATTCCAAAGAAATGGTTAAATAGTTCAACTTTAGGTTTACAGGTAGTTGTATTATTTTAACACTATTTGCAAATCACAGTACGATAAATTTATATGACCATGTAAAAATATAACAATATATTTTCTGATCAAGAGATCACAAGATATAGCAAAAGTAGCTCATATCACTGGCCCGGCTCAGCGCTTAGCCCATTTGATGGTTGGCTTCAATATAATCTTTAATAATCTATAATAAGATGTTACCTTATATCAGACGCCCTGAGCACTGAGCATGAGAGTGAAGCACTCTCATGACACACACCTTACTCTGCCATATCTCGCAATTGGTGGGGTCTCAGCATTGAAACTTGGACTGATCAATACTTTTTGACATGTCCTTGTGACATGCAAGCCACAAGACTACTCTTAATGATTGCAAATAACATATACATTTCATTCCCTGAAAATATAGTAAAAGTGCCTGTGGGAAAGACTATAGAGATCTACTA
Source organism: Hyla sarda (assembly GCF_029499605.1). Taxonomy (NCBI): domain Eukaryota; kingdom Metazoa; phylum Chordata; class Amphibia; order Anura; family Hylidae; genus Hyla; species Hyla sarda. Next base: position 98,299,916 of record NC_079189.1, read on the forward strand.
TGATCAGTTTTTTTATGGCACGAAGTATGGGCAAGTTTGAGGAAAAAACAAGGAGAAAGAGAACAGGTTGAAAGTGGATGGATAGAGGAACAAGAGTTTTTTCGTGACATATTTTACTTTATGTTAGAGGTAAATTTTCGTCAAGCTTGCATCATTTCTTGGTGAAAAAATCCAAAGTTTCATGAAAAATGTGAAAATCTTGAACTTTTCGAACTTTGAAACTTTCTGCTTTTAAGGAAAATAGACATAACAAATAAATTATATATTGAATCACATAAACAATATGTCTACTTTATGTTTGCATCATAAAGTTGACATATTTTTACTTTATGAACCCATTAGAGGACTTCAAAGTGTAGCAGCAATTTTCCAAATTTTCACAAAAAATTCTAAATCATAATTTTTCAGGGACCAATTAAGTTTGAAAGTTCAGAAAGCTTGTTAACCCTTTAGGTGTTTCACAGGAAAAACAGGAAAATGGAGGCAAAAATTATAAATCTTCATTTTTTACACTAACATGTTCTAGTAGGCCCATATTTCCATATTTTGAGGTAAAAGGAGAAAAAGCCCACCAAAATTTGTAATCCAATTTCTCTCAAGTAAGGAAATACCTCATATGTGGATGTAAAGTGCTCTGTGGGTGCAGTAGAGGGCTCAGAAGGGAAGGAGCGACAATAAGATTTTAGAGAGCAAATGTTTCTGAAACGGATTTTGGGGGGCATATCGCTTTTAGGAAGCCCCCATGGTGCTAGAACAGCAACAAATCACCCACATGGCACACTATTTGGAAAATTACACCACTCAAGGAATGTGACAAGGGGTATAGCGAGCCTTAACACCCCACAGGTGAATGATGAACTTTTGTTTAAAGTGGGACGTGAAAATGAAAAATTTTTTTTTTCACTAACATGCAGATGTTACCCCAAAAATTTCATTTTTACGATGGGTAATAGGTGAAAATGTCCACCAAAATTTGTAACCCCATTTCCCTCGAGTAAGGAAATATCTCTTATGTGATTGTAAAGTGTGGGTGCACTAGAGGGCTCAGAAGGGAAGGAGTAACATTGGGCTTTTGGCAAGCAAATTCTGCTGAAATGGTTTTTGTGGGGCATGTCTCATTTAGAAAGCCCCACAGGTGTTTGATGAATTTTCACTAAAGTTGGACTTGAAAATAACATTTTTTATTTTTTTCACTAAAATGCTGGTGTTACCTAATTTTTTTCATTTTTACAAGGGGTAATAGAAGAAATAGTGTTACAAATTTTGGGGGGCTTTTTCTCCTGAGTATGGAAATACCCCATATGTGGATGTAAAATGCTTTGCAGGTGAACTACAATGCTCAGAAGAGAAGGAGCGCCATTGAGCTTTTGGAGAGAGAATTTGGTTGGAATAGAAGATGGGGGCCATGTGGGTTTACAAAGCCCCCATGCTATCAGAACAGTGGAAACTACACCCCTCACAGAATGTAATAAGGGGTGCAGTGAGCATTTATACCCCACTGACGCTTGACAGATCTTTGGAACAGTGGGCTGTGTAAATGAAAAATTAAATTTTTAATTTTCATGGACCACTGTTCAAAAAAACAGTCAAACAACTGTGGGGTATAAATGCTCACAGCACCCCTTGTTAAATTCCTTGAGGGGTGTAAATTCCAAAATGGGGTCACATGTAGAGGGGGGTCCACTGTTCTGGCACCATGGTGGCTTTGTAAACACACATGGCCTACAATTCCAGCCAAATTCTCTTTCCTAAAGCCCAATGGCGCTCCTTCTCTTCTGAGCATTGTAGTTCACCCTCAGAGCACTTTACATCCACATATGGGGTATGTTCTTACTCAGAACAAATGGGGTTACAAAATGTGTGGGGCTTTTTTCCTATTACCCCTTGTAAAAATGAAAACTTTGGGGTAACACCAGCATTTTAGTGAAAAACAATCAAGTTTACATTTTCATGTCCAACTTTAATGAAAATGTGTCCAGGGCTCCGGAGTGAGAGAGCACGCATGGCATTTGAGACTTGAATAAGGGATTTGCATAGGGGTGGACCCGGATGCAAGCATGGCGCTTGCCTCTGCCACCAAAATACCCTATGTCAGTGTTCCCCAAACAGGGAATCTCCAGCTGCTGCAAAACTCCCAGCATGCTTGGACAGTCAATGGCTTTCCGGCAACACTGGGAGTTATTTTTCAACATCTGGAGGCTGTTTTGGAAACAGCACAGTACGAAAAGTTTTTTTTTTTTATTGGGGAGGTAACTGTGTAGGGGTGTGTGTGTATATGTAGTATTTTACTCTTTATTTTGTGTAGTGTTTTTAGGGTACAGTCACACGGGTGGGGGGTTTATAGCGAGTTTCCTGCTGGGAGTTTGAGCTGCGGCGGAAAATTTTCCGCAAATCAAACTTGAAGCGGGAAACTCGCTGTAAACCCCCGCCTGTGTGAATGTACCATGTACATTCACATGGGGGAGGGCTAACCTTCAACTGTTGCAAAACTACAACTCCCAGCATGCATGGTCTGTCTGTGCATGCTGGGAGTTGTAGTTTTGCAACAGCTGGAGGCACACAGTTTGGCAAACACTGAGTTAGGGAACAGACAGTGTTTCCAGACCAGTGTGCCTACAGTCCCAGCAGATGGGCATGCAGGGAATTGTAGTTTTGCAACATCTGGCCCTTCAGATGTTGCCGAACTGCAACGCTTAGCATGCCTAGACTGTCTGGGCATGCGGAGAGCTGTAGTTTTGCAACATCTGGAAGTGACCAGTTTGGTACCCCCCACTGTCTGTCGCCAGTAACCATCTTTACCCCGCTCTGCCTGGACTTCAAGGGTCTGGCAGAGCTTGGATCTCAACTTTAACCCCCCCCACCTCCAACTGCCATTGGCCGGTCAGTCCTGACCAGCCAATCGCAGGAGATAGGAGGAAGTGGCACCCCTGTCACCTCGCTCCTATCCTTTAGGATGATCAGGGCTGTCTCTGACAGCTCCGATCATCCCTATTTTCCAGGTGATCAGGTCACCAGAGACCCGATCAGCCCAGAAAAGCTGTGATTTGCCAGTCAGAATTGACTGGCGAATCACGGCGATCGCCAACAAGGGGGGTCTCAGGACCCCCCTGGACAATTTGCCGGGATGGCTGCTGATAGATATCAGCAGTCATCCCGTTCTGATCACCGCATCCGGAGATGCGGTGATCAAGGAACCCAGCTCAGTAAATGCATGGCGCAAAGTGACACTTCGCAGCGCCGTATATTTATGGTGCTCGTCGTTAGGGGCTAAAGAATGATGTAACCAATCTGGTTGGTTGCTTTGGGCAAGTGTTCAAAATGCCCACTGCCAGACTTTCTGTTTCTTTGCTCCTCTTGCCTCCTGAATAACATGAGTTAAAAGGTGATCAAAACATCACATCTAATGTGGTACCAATAAATGTGGTATCAATCATGCCCTCCATATATGAAAGAGCAAAAAGTTATAAGGGTCAGAATATGATGATGATATTTTTTTTATAGGAAAAAATCATAACTAACATTCTATAAATTTTGTTGTATGGCTGTATGGTCCTAACAGAATAGTTATATCATGTAATTGTGTCACTAAGAATGGCATTTTTTTTATTGCCATTATAAAAGTACAATTTGTATCACAAAAATTAGGTGAGAAAAAAAATATATAGTACACATATACGGTACACTATAAAAATCTAAAAATCCATATGGTTATATGCATATACTTGGCAGACAATATGGTATGCTCTTTACTTTCGTCAAATTGCATTACATTTTTTTCATTGAGATTTTGAAATTGCGCTACGGTTTCCAAAGATGCAATTGTATATTTGTGTCACAAAGCAGTTCAATTAATGTAAAAAACATTTGTTCGATTGCATTTCATAATTAACTATTTAATTATTTTTAGCTTCTAATTTAAAGCCTAATTACTGTCTTTTCAGAATGCAATTAAAAGTTTAATTAAACAAGAACATTGCTGTTTAAAAGGTTCTATTTTATTAAAACAAAATGTTTACACTGTTTGGGAAGAGAATTTCCAGCTATAGCGTAGCAATAACAAGGAAAATATGAAATTTGTTTATTAAACAGATCTGCTATACAACATGGCTCATTCTCTTTGTTAAAATATATAGAAATTGGAAATATGGTTCAGTATCACTAATCAATGATCAATAAAAGATTGAAATTTTTTTTTAGGGGATACAAGTATTTATTTTACTAACTTTGCCGACATAGTCAGAAAATATATACATGGGTTTAATTTTGCGTGCTATTCTTCTTTTCTGTAACCCAAAGCACACACAAACTACACTGCTCAAGAAAAAAAAGGGAACACTAAGATAACACATCCTAGATCTGAATGAATGAACTAATCATATGAAATACTTTTGTCTTTACATAGTTGAATGTGCTGACAACAAAATCACACAAAAATTATCAATGGTAATCAAACTTATCAACCCATGGAGGTCTGGATATGGAGTCACACTCAAAATCAAAGTGAAAACCCACACTACAGGCTGATCCAACTTTGATGTAATGTCCTTAAAACAAGTCAAAATGAGGCTCAGTAGTGTGTGTGGCCTCCACGTGCCCTTATGACCTCACTAAAACGCCTGGGCATGCTCCTGATGAGGTGGTGGATGGTGTCCTGAGGGATGTCTTCCCAGACCGGGACTAAAGCATCTGTCAACTCCTGGACAGTCTGTGGTGCAATTTGGCATTGGTGAATGGAGTGAAATATGATGTCCCAGATGGGCTCAATCGGATTCAGGTCTGGGGAAAGGGTGGGCCAGTCCATAGCATCAATGCCTTCCTCTTGCGGGAACTGCTGACACACTCCAGCCACATGGGGTCTAGCATTGTCTTGCATTAGTAGGAACCCAGGGCCAACTGCACCAGCTTATGTTCTCACAAGGGGTCTGAGGATCTCATCTCAGTACCTAATGGCAGTCAGGCTACCTCGCTCAAGCACATTGAGGGCTGTGCGGCCCCCCCAAAGAAATGCCCCCCCACACCATTACTGACCCACTGCCAAACCGGTCATGCTGGAGGATGTTGCAAGCAGCATAACGTTCTCCACGGTGTCTCCAGACTCTGTCACGTCTGTCACGTGCTCAGTGTGAACCTGCTTTCATCTGTGTAGAGCCAGTGGCAAATTTTCCAATCTTGGTGTTCTCTGGCAAATGCCAAATGTCCTACACGGTGTTGGGCTGTTAGCACAACCCCCACCTGTGGACATCGGGCCCTCATACCATCCTCATGGAGTCTGTTTCTGATCGTTTGAATGAACGCATGCACATTTGTGGCCTGCTGGAGGTCAATTTGCAGGGCTCTGACAATGCTCCTCCTGCTCCTCCTTGCACAAAGGTGGAGGTAGCAGTCCTGCTGCTGGGTTGTTGCTCTCCTACAGCCTCCTCCACATCTCCTGATGTACTGGCCTGTCTCCTGGTAGCGCCTCCATGCCCTGGACACCACGCTGACAGACACAGCAAACCTTCTTGCTACAGCTCACATTGATGTGCCATCTTGGATGAGCTGCACTACCTGAGCCACTTGTGTGAGTTGTAGACTCTGTCTCATGCTACCACTACAGTGAAAGCACTGCCAGCATGCAACAGTGACCAAAACATCAGCCAGGAAGCATAGGAACTGAGAAGATGTCTGGGGTCACCACCAGCAGAACCACTCCTTTATTGGGGGCTTCTTGCTAATTGCCTATAATTTCCACCTGTTGTTCCATTTGCACAACATCATGTGAAATTGATTGTCAATCAATGTTGCTTACTGAGTGGACAGTGTGATTTCACAGAAGTGTGATTGACTTGGAGTTACATTGTGTTGTTTAAGTGTTCTCTTATTTTTTTGAGCAGCATGTGTGGGGGGCTTATCCCCCTTCTGTTGGTAGGATGGGTGTATTGTCTGGCTCTGGACACCTCGAAGAGTTAAATGTCTCTATTTGGACTGGAGCTGCTTGGAGCTCACCTGTGTCATCTGGGTGTGGTGCTCTGCTACCCATTAGAAATGTGTATCCCTGATCACCTGCCTATATAAACTAGGAGCAGTGATAATTTCATTGTCTGTAAAGGTTATACCTTAGCTGACACCTCTTGCTTACTGGATGCCTGCTTGTTTGGCTTTTCCCTTGACTCTTCTTTTGCTCTGCTTTCCTGTACTCCACTATTTTCTGGTACTGACCTCGGCTTGACTGACATTGATTTGACCATTTGAGTGTTTTAGTGTATCTCTGTTAGTTTGTGTGTCTCCAGCTGTTTCCCGACTCCTACTGTTTTTGTATTTTATTATTTTGACAACCCTGCCCTAGCACTTAGCAGGGAGTGTTTGTATTTATGGTTGTTGATCCGTCCGGATAGGCAATAGGTAAGGACAGTGGCTGTGGGTGAGTTAGGGCTTCACTGTTCCCTGCCTATAAGTGGCAACAGGAAACTATCATTAAAGGGGTACTCCAGGAAAGTTAAGAAAAATTAAAATGCCCCAAAGCCACCACAATACCTGTTCTGTGTCCCCTATAGCATTCCATGTGGTCTTGGCAGCTCCATTGGCTCATGATGTCTCCTAAATAATTTTCCTTGTTTGCAGCATATACTTCAATTCCCAGAAGTCAGTGGAGCTCTGTGTAATGGCTGCCAGCCAACTGCTTTCACTATCTGTGTGCATGCTAACACTGCAGCTCACACACTGGACAAGTCTTTTCTTTCAGACTATCCTTCCTCCAGACATAAATCTTGCTGTGCTCTGAATGGCAGCAGTCAGTGATTAGATCTACACAGGAAAATCAGCTATGTGCTGAGCTGTGACTGAGAATCTCCACTGCTCTTCTCTCACGACTCACAAGCTCCTCACACAGGGAGGGGAGGGGGAGGGGGAGGGGAGGTGTGGCTGTAGAGCCAGAGCTCTAGAACAGACAGAAATCATCACGTGGTGTTGTCTTGAAGGGAGAGGACTAGGTCTCAGTGAGGAGACAAGGTGGGTCTGATTATTAAATTTTTCTCTCACTCCCTGCATGTAAGTGACAGCTGAAAGAAGGAAACTTCTCTGTATAGGTAATGAATGATGTTTAGACAAATACATGGTGAGAGGGAAAGGATGGGCTATGGGTTTAGTTCCCCCGGAGTAACCCTTAAATTTTATTTCATTGCTTCTCTAGTGCTCAATATGGCTTATTGTGCCATATTGCAGACTACCACAGACATTTATCTTCAGTTCTTAGATTAGAATGCTGCCACTTTTGTTTTCCAGAAGTGGATTCAAAATGAGCCAGTGTAGATTTCCACACAATTTATGCCTAACAGCACATGTATCCATTCCCGCCCTATTGTGTATTTATTATAAAATATTGAAAGTCTTTGAAAAATATTAAATAATAGCTGCTAACGACAGGCAGGACTGACCTCTAATTCTCGGCAGCGTCTACATGATGATGCCCAGTATTAACCCTTTAGATTGTAATGGTGGGGGAAAAAATGATACAAAATAATAAAATATATTTAAATTTGTTAAAAAGTAATAAAATATATTTAAATTTATCCTCCCCTAAAAATGTTTAAATTACCTCCCTTTTCACATTTTACATATAGAATAATGTAAAAACAAAAACACAAACATTAACATATTTGGTATCACTACATTGAAAAATGTCCAAATTATTAAAATATAACATTAGGGAAACATAGTGAATGGTGTAAACATAAAAATTACCAAAGGCCAGAATTGCTGATTTGCGGTCACTTCAATATCAGAAAAAATCTATAGGAAAATCAACAAGGGGAAACGCAGCACTAAAGAGAAGGGGATGCATCCCTAAGGGTTTGTTCACACAGTTATAAACAAAAAAGTGTAAAATGTTTGGAAAAACTCTCAAAAACAACTTGCAAATCAGCATGGTTTTTACAGGCAGTTTTTTTTTTTTTTTTTAGCTTTTTTTCAAGATTCCATTGACTTCAATGTCACTTATTTTCAGCACTGATTTTCAGAGCTGTCTTTAAGCTGTTTTGAGCATTGCCCATTAAAGTCATTGGGAGCAACAAACTGGGCTTCTTGAGGTGTTTTTTTGGGGGGATGTTTTAGAGGCTTTTTGGCTGTGTAAACATAGCATAAATCAGGTTAATATGGTTTGACTATTGGGCTGTATATGTACAGTATGTGCTGGTTATTGAAAGTTTCTGTGAATTCACAAGTGTATGAGAAAATGAAAGAAAAAAATTATAGTGAGAGTACAACTTTCAAGGTGTTAAAGAAAATTCTGTTCACCGAAATAAAAGATATAGCTAGATAAATAAAATTGATTAAAAGGCATTTGGGTACTTTGTAAAGCGTTGTTTGCTTATTTCAGCATTTATATTAAATTAGGTCATTTTTTCGCTTACTGTGTATTTATACATTATTTCATTTGTTCAGGTCTTGCTGAATACGAAGAAGATAAGTGTCCATAGAGAACTTTTGCAGCTTGTGTTTTGCTAAACTTATTTTTTGTTGTCTATTTAAAAAGGGAGGTATAGCCCCTTTGGATTTCATTTAACACACAGTTTTAGAAGGGATGACCTGAATATATTACTTGCATCTTTCAAAGATGCCAAAAAGTGCTTACAATAAATGTTATAGCAATACTAGCCTTACAAATAATGACAATCTCTAGTGTTTTTGCTATAATTGTTCAGGAGTGCTAAAAGAAAAATAAGGATATGAAACTGTTAAAATGCAATACAGTATAAATAAAACACACAGAAAATATTCTAAAATGATCCCACAGAACTAGTCCGTGTTATGTTTTAAATATTTCACACTTACAGTATTCTGCAAATATTTGATGCGCAGGATTTGAAGCTGCAGAGTTTATTCTGTAAAGTTTACTGTAAACTAAATGACTGAACACAGCTTCAAATCTGCAAATTCTATGCATCAAATATGCACAGGATACTATACTTTTGAATACAACCTAAGGGCAGAGCCACACAGAACCCATTTGCAATCTATTTCATGCTGTGGATATGCCGACCAAAGTCACAAAAAGGATTGCAGAGGGAGTCCCGGTTGTGGCTGGGTAGCTCTGTGTGTCAGCTCGTAGTGGCGGATTTCCTGCTGTAGAAATTTACTGCTACTAGCGGACACACAGAGCGTGAAATATGTTGCAGATGCGCCCCATGTGACCCTGCACTTAAACAGGTTTTCCAGGACTACAATGTTGCTCCATGATGGAATTGATGGAGTTCTAACTCCTGCCCCCCCCCCCCATAAATCAGCGGAAAAAAGGAGTCGAGGTGCTCTATCAACTACATTGTTTAACTGGCATAACACCATGTTAATAGTAGCTGTATCTAGTACTGCAGCTTAGATTTAGTCTCATTCTCTTGAATTGAAATAAGTTGTAGTAGCAGCAAAACCAGCTACAACAAAAAGCATAAAGCTGTGGTTAATAAACAATGAGACAAATCCTTTGGTGGGGCACCATATCCCATTGGTCAACAGTTTGGTCATAGTGCTTGGAGTTATATACCCAGTGGTGTGATGTTGATATTCTAAGGATAGGCTATAATTTCTGTAGTCCTGTAATGCTGTTACACATGTAATAACCCTTAACACCTTGGCGCTATGGAAAAATAATAGTAATAATGTGCCCCACAGCAGCTATACCAGTCTAATGGGTCCCTGTATGACCATTAATAGTTAATAGTGGGATAAAACAAAAAGCTATGGCTAGCAGCAGCGCTAATTGAAGTCTTGTTGATTAGTCAGTAAACAGATCTATGTGTGTATGAGAGCGCAGGTGATATCAGTTCGTGCCCATACACATGGATACTAAAGCACCATAAATTATGCGTAAGTCTTATGCGTAATATAGTTTTTGTTTTTTTTTATCTTTTTCAATCTACATTCCTGCTCAGATCCTGTTCCTCCAGTATATCCTGTTCCTCCAGTGTGCATTATGTTGCTGCAGATAGTCCGGGCGTGTATGTTGATCCGTGCAGTCACAGGGAGATCTGCCCCGGCCGGCGGGGTCTCTACCTGTGTACTGAAAAATTAAGGAAGTTTGAGTCCCGTACCTGGGGGTGACGTCACTACAAAGACCTAGTTGAGCCAAAAAAAAAGATCTGATGGCGTTTCGGAGAATACCGTTCTCCTTCCTCAGGGATGCCTTGGCCCCTCGGAACCAAACTATATATACCCTCCATCATAATTACCATATAGTCGCCTACATATGTTATGGATACATTATAGTTTATACATATATTGCATCTGGTATCTAACCTAGTATACTGAATATGATATATGCAATACATGTGTTATGTGCAAAAAACGCATTTTTTTTAAATGCATGTGACAAAACGCAACTACTGAATACAGTCATACAGAAAGTTGTACTGAATACTTCTCTTTTTTCCTCGTTTCTGGTCATTCCAGAAAAGCAAACATCTCAAAATCCACATTGAGGCCAAAGGGTACCAATGTGTTGAGATTAAAAATCTACATTCCGCTTTTGATAATTGGGAGATGTAACTTCCTCCTCTTCAATGAGGATATATATTTTTAATTGCATAAAAATGGAACCTTGTAAGGAGGCATTATGTTTATCCGCATAATGTTTTGAAAGGTGGTGTCCTTGATATCCTCTCCCTATGTTATATAGGTGCTCCCCAATGCGCTTCGATAAGAGTCTCTTTGTACGTCCTATATATGTTTTGCCACACGGGCAGTTGATCCCATATATGACACCCTTTGTTTTGCAATTAATATGGGATTTTATTTTCCTCTCAAAATTTCCCTCTCTATTATTGATAGTCAGTTTAGGGGTAGTTGTTCCAGTAGATTTGCATCCTTTGCACATATGGCAGGGGTAAAAGCCAGGTTTTGTGGTGTTCTTTTCAGGGTTTTTAACTGTGGGGGCTATCAAGTTACCTATGTTCTGGATTTTTCGGAACACAAAGGAGGGATTTTTTGGAAGTAGTTCCCCAATTATTCTATCTCCCTATAGGATGCCCCAATGTTTTTTTATGATTTTTTTGAGAAGAAAACTCTGGGAATTGTAGGTGGTTATAATGGGAGTTTTAATAACTGTATCTCCTATATTATTTTTAGGCATACTAGTATCTTTATCTTTCAGAAGGGAGGATCTATTTAATTTATGTACCTCTTGTTTGGGTAAGAGTGTCTGTGTTATACCCCTTATGTTCAAATTTCTTCTGTATATCCCCAGCTTCCTTTTTAAACCCACCGTCCTGAGTGGAGTTTCTGCGGAGTCTGACAAATTGGCTTCTAGGGATATTATCTAGTCATATGGGATGGTGTAAAGGTGGTCGGCACTTCGGTTTCTCACCCGGTGCACGAAGAAAACGAATATGCAGTTGAAGAAGTCTCGGCACTCGGGATTTCTTTTCAAAGGTTTATTCAAGTACTTCCAGCGTACTGCTGCACGCGCCTCGGCTCACACCTGAGCCTTTCAATCAGCTAGTGAAATCTCCGGACATGACATCATTTAAATCATACAAAGGTAGGCGTAACATAGATATGCAAATTTCTTGAAAACATAACATAGATATCACCTTTATTAGTAACAAAGCAATATTCGCAAGACTAGCGAGTATATAACTAAATACAGAATAACAATATATACTTTGAACATAACATACTTCTGACAGTGTTCACATTCAAGCGGTTTTTTGCTGTGTCTGTGAGAGAAATAAAAAGATAAAAAAAATTGTCATAAACATAATCTGGAGAGGTTATATATATTTTTATAGTTGTGGTACTTCATATTCCCGGTTAAGACCCTTTGGAAAAATAGTATTTAATGTGTGAATCCAATATGCCTCTCGAAGACGGAGTAATTTCTTAATATCCCCACCTCGTCTCGGGTATCTAATTTGTTCTATTATTTGGAAACGAAGTTGAGCTATATTATGATTTTTCTCACGAAAATGGTGTGGCACAGGAAGCAGTAAATTCTGACATCTAATCGTGGACTTATGTTTACTCAACCTATCCTTCATGCGTTGTGAAGTCTCTCCTATATATAAAAGCCCACAAGGGCATTTAAGTGCATATATAACATTGGATGTGTCGCATGTATGGTATCCTCTAATCTTGTAGGGGGTACCTTTGTGAGGATGGAGAATTTTATCACCTTTCAAAACATTGGAACAATGTGTACAGTGTAAACACGGGTAAGTCCCGTTTTTCCGACTAGAGAGAAATTGTTGATGTGGTTTTTTTACTTGACTCCCTATGTCAGCTTTTACTACTGTATCCCTAATAGTAGGGGCTTTTTTATTGCAACAAATAGGTACTTGTGTAAATTCTTTAACTCCAGGATGTGCTTCACTTAATATATTCCAGTGTCTACGGATTATATTATCGATCCTATGATTGAGAGGATGAAACTTATGCACTAAATACATTCGGGGTTGTTTTACTTGATGTATTTTCTCAGTAAGGGATTCTCTTTCAGCTTTTAACAGTAATTTGTTAGGATATTGTCTATTGATGAATTTTTGTCTCATCTCTTTTATGCGTAATTCACATGTATTTGTATCTGTGACTATGCGTCTTATTCGTTGATATTGGGATTTAGGAATGGCACGTTTTGTGCTATGTGCATGACTACTCTGATAATGTAGTAGACTATTTTTATCTGTACTTTTGGTATGTAAATCTGTTATTAATTTACCATCAGAATTGATAATAACCTTAGTATCTAGAAAATTCACAGTTTCTCTACTAAAAGTCATGGTGAAATTAAGTTCAGGCCACACCCCATTGATATATTCCAAAAAATTGAATAGAGTTTGTTGTGGCCCCTCCCATACGCAAAACACATCATCTATATATCTATACCATGCTTTCGCATGTCGTAAAAAATATTCATTATTGTAGATGAAGTGTTCTTCAAAAAATGACATGAATGCGTTTGCATAGGGAGGGGCCACATTCGCACCCATCGCAGATCCACGCTGCTGTATAAAGAAATCATCTTGGAATAGAAAATAGTTGTAATGTAACACCAACTCTAACATTTTAATAAACATTTCTTTTTGTAAGATTGTATATTCGGTATCTATCAATAATTCTTTTACAGACTCAATGCCTTTTGCATGTTCGATTGAGGTATACAAACTCTCAACGTCGATCGTTACCAACCATACATCATTCTGAAATGGTCCTAATGTTTTTCCTAGAAAATGTGATGTCAACAAAATACGGAGACAACTTAATGATATTGCAACTTACAAAAAAGTAATGACAGACCCGACCTCCATGATCAAACAGAAAGTTAGAGACCTTGTAACCCATTATTCAGAACTAGGGGTAATAGATGATAAACTTACGCGTTTTCTCATTAATGAAAGTCCGGTGACTCCGGTAATTTATATTTTACCCAAGATTCATAAACGGTTGATCGACCCACCAGGTTGGCCGATCGTGGCCTCTAATGATTCTGTACTGACCCCGCTGTCTGTAACACTAGAGAAGATATTTACTCCACTCATTAAAAAAACGAAATCGTTTCTTTTGGATACATCACATTTTCTAGGAAAAATCAAAACATTAGCACCATTTCAGAATGATTTATGGTTGGTAACGATCGACGTTGAGAGTTTGTATACCTCAATCGAACATGCAAAAGGCATTGAGTCTGTAAAAGAATTATTGATAGATACCGAATATACAATCTTACAAAAAGAAATGTTTATTAAAATGTTAGAGTTGGTGTTACATTACAACTATTTTCTATTCCAAGATGATTTCTTTATACAGCAGCGTGGATCTGCGATGGGTGCGAATGTGGCCCCTCCCTATGCAAACGCATTCATGTCATTTTTTGAAGAACACTTCATCTACAATAATGAATCTTTTTTACAACATGCGAAAGCATGGTATAGATATATAGATGACGTGTTTTGCGTATGGGAGGGGCCACAACAAACTCTATTCAATTTTTTGGAATATATCAATGGGGTGTGGCCTGAACTTAATTTCACCATGACTTTTAGTAGAGAAACTGTGAATTTTCTAGATACTAAGGTTATTATCAATTCTGATGGTAAATTAATAACAGATTTACATACCAAAAGTACAGATAAAAATAGTCTACTACATTATCAGAGTAGTCATGCACATAGCACAAAACGTGCCATTCCTTAATCCCAATATCAACGAATAAGACGCATAGTCACAGATACAAATACATGTGAATTACGCATAAAAGAGATGAGACAAAAATTCATCAATAGACAATATCCTAACAAATTACTGTTAAAAGCTGAAAGAGAATCCCTTACTGAGAAAATACATCAAGTAAAACAACCCCGAATGTATTTAGTGCATAAGTTTCATCCTCTCAATCATAGGATCGATAATATAATCCGTAGACACTGGAATATATTAAGTGAAGCACATCCTGGAGTTAAAGAATTTACACAAGTACCTATTTGTTGCAATAAAAAAGCCCCTACTATTAGGGATACAGTAGTAAAAGCTGACATAGGGAGTCAAGTAAAAAAACCACATCAACAATTTCTCTCTAGTCGGAAAAACGGGACTTACCCGTGTTTACACTGTACACATTGTTCCAATGTTTTGAAAGGTGATAAAATTCTCCATCCTCACAAAGGTACCCCCTACAAGATTAGAGGATACCATACATGCGACACATCCAATGTTATATATGCACTTAAATGCCCTTTTGGGCTTTTATATATAGGAGAGACTTCACAATGCATGAAGGATAGGTTGAGTAAACATAAGTCCACGATTAGATGTCAGAATTTACTGCTTCCTGTGCCACACCATTTTCATGAGAAAAATCATAATATAGCTCAACTTCGTTTCCAAATAATAGAACAAATTAGATACCCGAGACGAGGTGGGGATATTAAGAAATTACTCCGTCTTCGAGAGGCATATTGGATTCACACATTAAATACTATTTTTCCAAAGGGTCTTAACCGGGAATATGAAGTACCACAACTATAAAAATATATATAACCTCTCCAGATTATGTTTATGACAATTTTTTTATCTTTTTATTTCTCTCACAGACACAGCAAAAAACCGCTTGAATGTGAACACTGTCAGAAGTATGTTATGTTCAAAGTATATATTGTTATTCTGTATTTAGTTATATACTCGCTAGTCTTGCGAATATTGCTTTGTTACTAATAGAGGTGATATCTATGTTATGTTTTCAAGAAATTTGCATATCTATGTTACGCCTACCTTTGTATGATTTAAATGATGTCATGTCCGGAGATTTCACTAGCTGTTTGAAAGGCTCAGGTGTGAGCCGAGGCGCGGGCAGCAGTACGCTGGAAGTACTTGAATAAACCTTTGAAAAGAAATCCCGAGTGCCGAGACTTCTTCAACTGCATATGGGATGGTGACAGCGGGAGATATGAATAAACCTATTGCTATCAGTGGCCTTTTGATATGTTCTTGTACAAAAGTGTCCATCTTTTATATAGATGGTCAGGTCTAAAAAGTTAATTTCCGTCTGACTGATGGTGGG
Organism: Hyla sarda; assembly: GCF_029499605.1. Lineage (NCBI taxonomy): Eukaryota > Metazoa > Chordata > Amphibia > Anura > Hylidae > Hyla > Hyla sarda. Next base: position 98,315,436 of record NC_079189.1, read on the forward strand.
AGTGAATTGAAGATAAAATACATTTTTATTTAAATTAGTTAAAAATTATGACAAACTCGTTTCATCTCCTTTCCACAGAAAAACAATGTAATCCATGAAGCTTCGCCATAGGACCAGGTTTGACGCCAAGTGGGCACCAGGATGAATGACTAATTTTTCCCAGTACCCCATATATAAATTGGAATAACTCAGTGCAAAGGTGGTCCCCATGGCGGTGCCACACTGCTGTAAATAAAATTGTTCTTCATAGATAAAATAATTGTGGTTAAGAATAAAATCAATACATTCGCCTATAAAATTCACCTGAGGGGTTAAAAAGTCTGCTTCTTCAATTATTGTGTATAGGGACGGGATGTCCAAAGTTCCTAAAATAAAATCAGACTCCCATTTGATATTTTGTAAAACTCATCAAATGTGTTTTGTATCTTTCAGATACATGGGGAGTTTGGATACACATTTCTGTAAATAATTGTATGAGTTGCAGCGTCTGGCACTACTGCTTGTGAACAAGCACTCAGTGGAAGAATGCAGGCGTTTCTACCGGCCGTCACAGGTGCAGAATCAGGTGGTGCCACGAGTATAGAGATACAGGCAATTGTAATGGAAAAGCAAAGAAGACTCGGCAACTCACCATTTCATACAGAAATCAAATTCCTTTAATCCAGGAGGTAAGATGGGTAACACGTAACAGCAAGGGAGGGCAGGAGGGGAAGCAGGAGGTGCGGGTAGGACTGCGCGGTTTTGTGCCGGGCTGGCACTTCTTCAAGCTTCAAGCACAGTGAATCCACCGGAGCTTGCTGCTAATAAGGCAGGTGAGGCTGGGGGGAGGGGGTGGAACACAGGTATGGGGGAGGAACAAACCGACAACAAGGAAACAAAACATCTTGGTACATACATATAATAAACTGATTACAGAAATACGCTAAAATCATTCTTATCATTGAGGCTGGCCGGCCCCAAGGCACATAACTTAAGAATCCATCGGGATTCTTTTTCAATAATACACAATGCCTATCTCCTCTTTGTCTTGGGATGTTAACTGTTTTGAGCCCAGCAAATTTTAAACACTTCCCATTGCCTCCATGGACTTCTTATATATGTTCGATAAGTCTCGGAGCCCCTCGGCCTTTAACCAGAGAACGTAAGTGTTCTCTTATCCTTATGAACAGGCACCTATTCATCTTGCCTATATAATACCATCCACAGGGGCATATTAGGGTCTATATTACAAACTGTGTACGGCACGTAATGAGATTCGAAACCACATGTTGGATGCCACCTATAAAAACTACTCTGCTGTTAATATTTAAAGAGCAAAAAGAACAGTGGCCACACGGTTTGTTACCTTTTGGGGCTGATTGTGACAGCCATGTGTGTTGTTGCATCTCTCTTGGTGTATGGCAACCTTTAAGCCTATCCCCAACTGTAATGTTTTTTTCTAAACGCTATCAGCGGTTTTGATGTGGTGAGATCGGATAAGTCGGTGTCAGATTTCAAGATATACCAGTGTTTAAACAGGGCCGTGCGTATGACTGTGTTCATATTGGAATTAGAAAACGAGAATGTAGATCGTGGCTGAGCAGGAGTGTGTTTGTTTGCGCCTGGGAAGAAGCAACTCAGAACGGGTTAACGCATTCGCACGTTCAAATGCTGTAGTCACTACATCTTTGGGATAACCTCTCGATATCAATTGATCTCTGAGGTCAGCAGTTTGTATTAGATAATTCTCTTCTACAGTATTGTTCCTTTTCAGGCGCAAAAATTGGGAATAAGGAATACCATTTTTACAATGCACTGGATGTGAACTGGAGTAATGGAGCAGGGCATTTTTAGACGTGGGTTTTCGAAAGTTAGTGGTAACCAATGTGTTGTCTACTGCAGAAATATGGACATCCAAAAACTCTATAGAGTCCCCTCCAAACACTTATGTAAACAACATATTCTTAAAATTACATTGACGTGATCTAAGGTGATACAAGGTGCTCAACCCCAAGTGCAGTTGTGCACCTACTTTGGAGTGGAGGACCTGTACCTACGGATCACAAAATATTCTCCCTATTCTGTGTGTTCAAGTAATGTACAAATTCTGTAAATGTGTCTTCTGTCCCTTCCCAGATGACGAATACGTCATCGACGTAACAGAGGAAAAGTTTGATGTGGCTGACAAAGGGATTGAGTTCGGAAAAGTTCCATCTTCTTTCAAAGATGGTGAGAAAAAGATTGGCATGCCGGTCTCCTGCCGATACCAATCATTCTCATAGGTAAAGGCATTATGGTTCAAAATGAATCTAAGAGCTTCTGAGACAAATTCGATAAACGCAGGGGACTTTTCAGTGCTCTCTAGGACCTCAGTGACAGTCTGCACACCCGCATCATGGGGGATGCGGGTGTACAGGCTCTCAATGTCCAAGGATGCCAAGCAATATGTATCCTGCCAATTTACATTATTCAGGTGCAACAAAAGTTCCCCCGTGTCGTTCACATATGTAGGTGTAGAAGGTAAGATGGGGTGCAATAGCCATTCTATGTATTTAGACAGAGATTCAGTCACAGAGCCGATCCCTGCGACGATCGGTCTGGCAAGGGGTCGGCTCTGTGACTTGTGAATCTTGGGGAGGCAATACCATTTAGGAAATTTGGGGAACTCGGGAATCAATTTTTCAGCGTTTTTTTCTGGAAAGGACACCACAATCAGTGTATTTGCGAAGAAAGGACCGGAGCTTATTCAATGTGTCCTAAGTAGGATTCTTTTTGAGGGGGGAGTAGACAGCACTGTTATTAAGTTGTCTACAGGCTTCTTCATGGTATAACTGCTGGGACATAACTACCGTGGCCCCCCTTTATCAGCTTTACAAACTTTCAAATCGCTTCTACTTTCCAACGACTCTAAGGCCCGTCGCTCACCGCTAGACAGGTTATCCACCCTTTTGGGGTACACTAAGGATACCACGTCCTGCAACACTGCCTTCTCGAAGAGATCCAATGGACTCCCCGGGAGAACAGGAGGAACAAACCTAGAGGGATTACTACCTTTAAAGGTGGAATCCTGTATAGGGGTGACAACATTATCATGGGGTAACACTTCAGTGATGTTACGCCGAGCGCTCCGGGTCCCCGCTCCTCCCCGGAGCGCTCGCTACACTCTCCTCACTGCAGCGCTCCGGTCAGATCCACTGACCCGGGGCGCTGCGATACCGCCTCCAGCCGGGATGCGATTCGCGATGCGGGTAGCGCCCGCTCGCGATGCGCACCCCGGCTCCCGTACCTGACTCGCTCTCCGTCAGTCCTGTCCCGGCGCGCGCGGCCCCGCTCCCTAGGGCGCGCGCGCGCCGGGTCTTTGCGATTTAAAGGGCCACTGCGCCGCTGATTGGCGCAGTGGTTCCAATTAGTGTTATCACCTGTGCACTTCCCTATATCACCTCACTTCCCCTGCACTTCCTTGCCGGATCTTGTTGCCATCGTGCCAGTGAAAGCGTTTCCTTGTGTGTTCCTAGCCTGTGTTCCAGACCTCCTGCCGTTGCCCCTGACTACGATCCTTGCTGCCTGCCCCGACCTTCTGCTACGTCCGACCTTGCTTCTGTCTACTCCCTTGTACCGCGCCTATCTTCAGCAGCCAGAGAGGTTGAGCCGTTGCTAGTGGATACGACCTGGTCACTACCGCCGCAGCAAGACCATCCCGCTTTGCGGCGGGCTCTGGTGAAAACCAGTAGTGACTTAGAACCGATCCACTAGCACGGTCCACGCCAATCCCTCTCTGGCACAGAGGATCCACTACCTGACAGCCGGCATCGTGACAGTAGATCCGGCCATGGATCCCGCTGAAGTTCCTCTGCCAGTTGTCGCTGACCTCACCACGGTGGTCGCCCAGCAGTCACAACAGATAGCGCAACAAGGCCAACAGCTGTCTCAACTGACCGTTATGCTACAGCAGTTACTAACACAGCTTCAGCAATCATCTCCTCCGCCAGCTCCTGCACCTCCTCCGCAGCGAGTGGCCGCTTCTGGTCTACGACTATCCTTGCCGGATAAATTTGATGGGGACTCTAAGTTTTGCCGTGGCTTTCTTTCCCAATGTTCCCTGCACTTGGAGATGATGTCGGACCAGTTTCCCACTGAAAGGTCTAAGGTGGCTTTCGTAGTCAGCCTTCTGTCTGGAAAAGCCCTGTCTTGGGCCACACCGCTCTGGGACCGCAATGACCCCGTCACTGCCTCTGTACACTCCTTCTTCTCGGAAATTCGAAGTGTCTTTGAGGAACCTGCCCGAGCCTCTTCTGCTGAGACTGCCCTGTTGAACCTGGTCCAGAGTAATTCTTCCGTTGGCGAGTTTGCCGTACAATTCCGTACTCTTACTTCAGAATTATCCTGGAATAATGAGGCCCTCTGCGCGACCTTTAAAAAAGGCCTATCCAGCAACATTAAAGATGTTCTGGCCGCACGAGAAATCCCTGCTAATCTACATGAACTCATTCACCTAGCCACTCGCATTGACATGCGTTTTTCCGAAAGGCGTCAGGAGCTCCGCCAGGATATGGACTCTGTTCGCACGAGGCGTTTCTTCTCCCCGGCTCCTCTCTCCTCTGGTCCCCTGCAATCTGTTCCTGTGCCTTCCGCCGTGGAGGCTATGCAGGTCGACCGGTCTCGCCTGACACCTCAAGAGAGGACACGACGCCGCATGGAGAATCTCTGCCTGTACTGTGCTAGTACCGAACACTTCCTGAAGGATTGTCCTATCCGTCCTCCCCGCCTGGAAAGACATACGCTGACTCCGCACAAAGGTGAGACAGTCCTTGATGTCTACTCTGCTTCTCCACGTCTTACTGTGCCTGTGCGGATGTCTGCCTCTGCCTTCTCCTTCTCTGCTGTGGCCTTCTTGGACTCCGGATCTGCAGGAAATTTTATTTTGGCCTCTCTCGTCAACAGGTTCAACATCCCGGTGACCAGTCTCGCCAGACCCCTCTACATCAATTGTGTAAACAATGAAAGATTGGACTGTACCATACGTTTCCGCACGGAGCCCCTTCTAATGTGCATCGGACCTCATTACGAGAGGATTGAACTTTTGGTCCTCCCCAATTGCACTTCTGAAATTCTCCTTGGACTTCCCTGGCTTCAACTTCATTCCCCAACCCTGGATTGGTCCACTGGGGAGATCAAGAGTTGGGGGCCCTCTTGTTCCAAGGACTGCCTAAAACCGGTTCCCAGTAACCCTTGCCGTGACTCTGTGGTTCCTCCTGTAACCGGTCTCCCTAAGGCCTATATGGACTTTGCGGATGTTTTTTGCAAAAAACAAGCTGAGACTCTACCTCCTCACAGGCCTTATGATTGTCCTATCGACCTCCTCCCGGGCACTACTCCACCCCGGGGCAGAATTTATCCTCTGTCCGCCCCAGAGACTCTTGCCATGTCTGAATACGTCCAGGAAAATTTAAAAAAGGGCTTTATCTGTAAATCCTCCTCTCCTGCCGGAGCCGGATTTTTCTTTGTGTCCAAAAAAGATGGCTCTCTACGTCCTTGCATTGACTACCGCGGTCTTAATAAAATCACGGTTAAGAACCGCTACCCCCTACCCCTCATCTCTGAACTCTTTGATCGCCTCCAAGGTGCTCACATCTTTACCAAACTGGACTTAAGAGGTGCTTATAATCTCATCCGCATCAGAGAGGGGGATGAATGGAAAACGGCATTTAACACCAGAGATGGACACTTTGAGTATCTGGTCATGCCCTTTGGCCTGTGCAACGCCCCTGCCGTCTTCCAAGACTTTGTTAATGAAATTTTTCGTGATCTCTTATACTCCTGTGTTGTTGTATATCTGGACGATATCCTGATTTTTTCTGCCAATCTAGAAGAACACCGCCAGCATGTCCGTATGGTTCTTCAGAGACTTCGTGACAATCAACTCTATGCCAAAATAGAGAAATGTCTGTTTGAATGCCAATCTCATCCTTTCCTAGGATACTTGGTCTCTGGCCAGGGACTACAAATGGATCCAGACAAACTCTCTGCCGTCTTAGATTGGCCACGCCCCTCCGGACTCCGTGCTATCCAACGTTTTTTGGGGTTCGCCAATTATTACAGGCAATTTATTCCACATTTTTCTACCGTTGTGGCTCCTATCGTGGCTTTAACCAAAAAAAATGCCGATCCCAAGTCTTGGCCTCCTCAAGCGGAAGACGCCTTTAAACGGCTCAAGTCTGCCTTTTCTTCGGCTCCCGTGCTCTCCAGACCTGACCCATCTAAACCCTTCCTATTGGAGGTTGATGCCTCCTCTGTGGGAGCTGGAGCTGTCCTTCTACAAAAAAATTCTTCCGGGCATGCTGTTACTTGTGGTTTTTTTTCTAGGACCTTCTCTCCGGCGGAGAGGAACTACTCCATCGGGGATCGAGAGCTTCTAGCCATTAAATTAGCACTTGAGGAATGGAGGCATCTGCTGGAGGGATCAAGATTTCCAGTTATTATTTACACCGATCACAAGAACCTCTCCTACCTCCAGTCTGCCCAACGGCTGAATCCTCGCCAGGCCAGGTGGTCTCTGTTCTTTGCTCGATTTAATTTTGAAATTCACTTTCGGCCTGCCGATAAGAACATTAGGGCCGATGCTCTCTCTCGTTCCTCGGATGCTTCTGAAGTTGAACTCTCTCCGCAACACATCATTCCTCCTGACTGCCTGATTTCCACTTCTCCAGCCTCCATCAGGCAAACTCCTCCAGGAAAGACCTTTGTTTCTCCACGCCAACGCCTCGGAATCCTCAAATGGGGTCACTCCTCCCATCTCGCAGGTCATGCGGGCATCAAGAAATCTGTGCAACTCATCTCTCGCTTCTATTGGTGGCCGACTCTGGAGACGGATGTTGTGGACTTTGTGCGAGCCTGCACTATCTGTGCCCGGGATAAGACTCCTCGCCAGAAGCCCGCTGGTTTTCTTCATCCTCTGCCTGTCCCCGAACAGCCTTGGTCTCTGATTGGTATGGATTTTATTACTGACTTACCCCCTTCCCGTGGCAACACTGTTATTTGGGTGGTCGTTGATCGATTCTCCAAAATGGCACATTTCATCCCTCTTCCTGGTCTTCCTTCAGCGCCTCAGTTGGCTAAACAATTTTTTGTACACATTTTTCGTCTTCACGGGTTGCCCACGCAGATCGTCTCGGATAGAGGCGTCCAATTCGTGTCTAAATTCTGGAGGGCTCTCTGTAAACAACTCAAGATTAAATTAAATTTTTCTTCTGCATATCATCCTCAATCCAATGGACAAGTAGAAAGAATTAACCAGGTCTTGGGTGATTATTTACGACATTTTGTTTCCTCCCGCCAGGATGACTGGGCAGATCTTCTACCATGGGTCGAATTCTCGTATAACTTCAGAGTCTCCGAATCTTCCTCCAAATCCCCATTTTTCGTGGTGTACGGCCGTCACCCTCTTCCCCCCCTCCCTACCCCCTTGCCCTCTGGTCTGCCCGCTGTGGATGAAATTTCTCGTGATCTTTCCATCATATGGAGAGAGACCCAAAATTCTCTCTTACAGGCTTCATCACGCATGAAGAAGTTCGCGGATAAGAAAAGAAGAGCTCCTCCCATTTTTTCCCCTGGAGACAAGGTATGGCTCTCCGCTAAATATGTCCGCTTCCGTGTCCCTAGCTATAAGTTGGGACCACGCTATCTTGGTCCTTTCAAAATTTTGTGCCAGATTAATCCTGTCTCTTACAAACTTCTTCTCCCTCCTTCTCTTCGTATTCCTAATGCCTTTCACGTTTCTCTTCTTAAACCACTTATCATTAACCGTTTCTCTCCCAAATCTGTTCCTCCCACTCCTGTTTCCGGCTCCTCGGACATCTTCTCCGTCAAAGAGATTCTGGCATCCAAAAAGGTCAGAGGGAAAACCTTTTTTTTAGTGGATTGGGAGGGTTGTGGTCCAGAAGAGAGATCCTGGGAACCTGAGGACAATATCCTAGACAAAAGTCTGCTCCTCAGGTTCTCAGGCTCTAAGAAGAGGGGGAGACCCAAGGGGGGGGGTACTGTTACGCCGAGCGCTCCGGGTCCCCGCTCCTCCCCGGAGCGCTCGCTACACTCTCCTCACTGCAGCGCTCCGGTCAGATCCACTGACCCGGGGCGCTGCGATACCGCCTCCAGCCGGGATGCGATTCGCGATGCGGGTAGCGCCCGCTCGCGATGCGCACCCCGGCTCCCGTACCTGACTCGCTCTCCGTCAGTCCTGTCCCGGCGCGCGCGGCCCCGCTCCCTAGGGCGCGCGCGCGCCGGGTCTTTGCGATTTAAAGGGCCACTGCGCCGCTGATTGGCGCAGTGGTTCCAATTAGTGTTATCACCTGTGCACTTCCCTATATCACCTCACTTCCCCTGCACTTCCTTGCCGGATCTTGTTGCCATCGTGCCAGTGAAAGCGTTTCCTTGTGTGTTCCTAGCCTGTGTTCCAGACCTCCTGCCGTTGCCCCTGACTACGATCCTTGCTGCCTGCCCCGACCTTCTGCTACGTCCGACCTTGCTTCTGTCTACTCCCTTGTACCGCGCCTATCTTCAGCAGCCAGAGAGGTTGAGCCGTTGCTAGTGGATACGACCTGGTCACTACCGCCGCAGCAAGACCATCCCGCTTTGCGGCGGGCTCTGGTGAAAACCAGTAGTGACTTAGAACCGATCCACTAGCACGGTCCACGCCAATCCCTCTCTGGCACAGAGGATCCACTACCTGACAGCCGGCATCGTGACAAGTGAGTTCACAAAGATCGTGTATAACTTGCCTGTCTGTGTCATTAAGGTTATCTACCAGACTAAATCCTAAAGGTCCTATTATCGCTGGGCTCTCCCCTTCCAAATTACTACATTTCTCTGGAACTCTATTGCACTTAAAGAATTTGTGAAGATTTAATTTACGTATGCCTTTAATCAAATCTACTTGAAACTGTACTGAGTCAAAACATTCCGTTAAACCTAAATTCAGTCCTTTGGACAGAAGAGACACACAGTCTGGTGACAATGGCACATGGGAGATATTGATGACATTGGACTCGGATGTTAGTCTCTCCAGGTCACAGTCTTTATTTTCCTGTGGGAAACTCTTCGCGGACTCCGTCCTTTTTCTAAAGGGACAACTGCTGTGGTAGATTGGGCACCTATGTCGTCCGACTATCTAGACGCCGAGTCAGTCGTCCAAAAATCTGAAGCTGGTCTGCGACGTGATCTGGTATATCGTCTATTGTTTCTTGTGGTTCTTTTGGTATTCCAGGAAAAAATGTGACCATGATCATAGTCTAATTTATCGCGGACAAATTTGTCCCGTTTATTTTCCTTAACCTCAGCTCGAGTGATCTGCATCTTTTTTTCTGGCTTATTGTTGAAACTTTCATAGTAGGATTGCAAGACCCGTGTTTTCAACACTGTTTTGACTTTTAACAATTCCTCTATCACCGTTTCATATTCTTTTTTGTTCTTATTTAGCACAATCAAGAGCAGTTTGTTGGCATGTTCTATATGGGCTTGGTCCCATTCGTACATAAAGCTGGGATCTTCACGAAATTGTGAAGGAAATTTATAGACAAGCAGTCCTTGTGGGACCCTGTTACTGTCCACATAAGACTGGAGGGAGTTCAAAGTCCAAAATAAACGTATTTCTCGGTCTGCCAGAGCTATGATCTTCTGCTCTAAAGCTCTTGTGCTGCAGACCGTGAGTTCATCCTTGCTGTTAACGGATGTAAAAAACTCCCCTGCCTCAGCCCTCCCTACTAAAAAAATGTGTTACCTTCCGGTGTGTTCGTTTGCATATCATCTTCCATGTTTGATACACTCCTGCTATAGACCACAGTGTGCTCAAGACAATGAAACAGAGAAATCCACAGATAACTGTATGAGATGCAGCGTCTGGCACTACTGTGTGTGAACATGCACTCAGTAGAAGAATGCAGGCGTTGCTACCGGCCGTCACAGGTGCAGAATCAGGTGGCGCCACGAGTATAGAGATACAGGCAATTGTAATGGAAAAGCAAAGAAGACTCGGCAACTCACCATTTCATGCAGAAATCAAATTCCTTTAATCCAGGAGCACTACAGCATTTGAACGCGCGAATGCGTTAACCTGTTCTGAGTTGCTTCTTCCCAGGTGCAAAAAACACACTCCTAATTCCAATATGAACACAGTCGTACGCACGACCCTGTTTAAACACTGGTATATCTTGGAATCTGACACCGACCTATCCGATCTCACCACATCAAAACCGCTGATAGCGTTTAGAAAAAAACATTACAGTTGGGGATAGGCACAAAGGTTGCCATACACCAAGAGAGATGCAACAACACACATGGCTGTCACAATCATCCCCAAAAGGTAACAAACCGTGTGGCCACTGTTCTTTTTGCTCTTTAAATATTAACAGCAGAGTAGTTTTCATAGGTAGCATCTAACATGTGGTTTCGAATCTCATTACGTGCCGTACACAGTTTGTAATATACACCCTAATATGCCCCTGTAGACGGTATTATATAGGCAAGACGAAAAGGTGCCTGTTCATAAGGATAAGAGAACACTTACGTTCTCTGGTTACTGGCCGAGGGGCTCCGAGACTTATCGAACATATACGAGAAGTCCATGGAGGCAATGGGAAGTGTTTAAAATTTGCTGGGCTCGAAACAGTTAACATATCAAGACAAAGAGGAGATAGGCATCGTGTATTATTGCAAAAAGAATCCTGATGGATTCTTAAGTTATGTGCCTTGGGGCCGGCCGGCCTCAATGATAAGAATGATTTTAGCGTATTTCTGTAATCAGTTTATTATATGTATGTACCAAGATGTTTTGTTTCCTTGTTGTCGGTTTGTTCTTCCCCCATACCTGTGTTCCTCCCCCCAGCCTCATCTGCCTTATTAGCAGCGAGCTCCGGTGGATTCACTGTGCATGTAGCTTGAAGAAGTGCCAGCCCGGCACGAAACCGCGCAGTCCTACCCGCACCCCTGCCTCCCCTCCTGCCATCCCTTGCTGTTACCTGTTACCCGTCTTACCTCCTGGATTAAAGGAATTAGATTTCTGCATGAAATGGTGAGTTGTTGAGTCTTCTTTGCTTTTCCATTACATTTTTGTAAATGTGTGTCAACATATCTAGAAAGATTAGAAGTGAGGCAGTCTATCCCAGATATGATGGGCCTACCTGGGGGGTTTTCAGTGGATTTGTGGATATTAGGTATGTGATAGATATCCCTATGTGGTAGGATTCCCTAAAACTTAACTTTTATTGATATGTATTAAACAGAATCAAAATAATTGTGCTCAAGGTGAGTTAAAATTACATGTACTATATGCCTGTTCTCATCATATTAACAGGTGGAAAACCACTAACTTAGTACTAATAGTAGGAAACCAATGGATAGTCCCACATAGATTGGCATATATGACATGAGCTAACAACATGTGATGCCTCCCCAATGTTTTTAGCTCATGTCATATATGCCAATCTATGTGGGACTATGCATTGGTTTCCTACTACATCAGTTATATTTACCACCATGGGGGTCACGGTTTCTCCCAATCTTGAGGGTGATAATGTAGAGCGTGATAAGGAGTTGTACACAGATAGATTGGATACATCAATATCATTAAAGTGTTGGGAGTTATCCCCCCTTGTTTCATCCACAGTGTACAGTTCCTCATTGGACTCTATAATTTCCCCAAATAGTTGTGAGTCATTGGGTATTGCATCCCTCAAGATTTTTTTCAGTTTTTTCTTTAGGATTTCTTCAGGCACAGCCGGCATCAGAGCTGCACACGCAAATGCATCTGAGCTGCATAATACGCAAAAGATAAGGAGATGCCAAGAGATCCCTGAAGAATCATATTGAGGAAATGTATAGGATCGGCAGGCTCATCAAGTGAACAAGTCTCTATAATATACAAGACGCAATTTTTTGGCCACACGTCAAAAGCTAAGTGCAACTATGAATGGAATCAATATATGTCACATTGTAACTGAATATCACTGGTTTGCTGCTTTAACAAATAACATATGTGCAACTTGGGATTCATTAACCCCTTAAGGACCGGGGGTTTTCCGTTTTTGCACTTTTGGTTTTTGCTCCTTGCCTTTAAAAAATCATAACTCTTTCAATTTTGCACCTAAAAATCCATATGATTGCTTATTTTTTGTGCCACCAATTCTACTTTGTAATGACGTCAGTCTTTTTGCCCAAAAATCTACGATGAAACAGAAAAAAAAATCATTGTGAGACAAAATTGAAAAAAAAACCGCAGTTTTGTAACTTTTGGGGACTTCTGTTTCTATGTAGTACATTTTTCGGTAAAAATGGCACCTTATCTTTATTCTGTAGGTTCATACGATTAAAGTGATACCCTACTTATATAGGTTTGATTTTGTCGTACTTCTGAAAAAAATCATAACTTCATGCAGGAAAATTAATATGTTTAAAATTGTCATCTTCTGACCCCTATAACTTTTTAATTTTTCTGCATATGGGGCAGTATGAGGGCTCATTTTTTGCGCCGTGATCTGAAGCTTTTAACTGGACTTTGGAATTTTTTGCGTGTACGCCATTGACCGTGTGGTTTAATTAACAATATATTTTTATAATTCGGACATTTCCGCACGCGGCGATACCATATATGTTTATTTTTATTTTTATTTACACAGTTTTTTTATGGGAAAAGGGGGGTGATTCAAACTTTTAATAGGGGAGGGGTTAAATGATCTTCATTCACTTTTTTTTCACTTTTTTTTTTGCAGTGTTATAGCTCCCATAGGGACCTATAACACTGCACACACTGATCTTTTACATTGATCACTGGTTTTTCATAGGAAACCAGTGATCGATGAATCTGCCGCTTGACTGCTCATGCCTGGATCTCTGGTACTGAGCAGTAATTCGGCGATCGGAAAGCGAGAAGGCAGGTAGGGACCCTCCGGCTGTCCTGTAAGCTGTTCGGGATGCCGTAATTTCACTGCAGCTATCCTGAACGGCCCACTGAGCTAACTGGCACTTTTTACTTTCACTTTTAGCCGCGTGGCTAAAGGGTTAATAGCGTGCAGCACCGCGATCAGTGCCGCACCCTATTAGCGGTGGGTCCCGGCTTCACTATGACACCGGGCCCGCCGTGATATGATGCGGGGGTCACCGTGGGACCCCACGTTATATCACGGGAGCGGGACCAAGGACGTACTCATATGTCCTTGGTCCTTAAGAGATTAAGTGGATTGTGCAATACAGATGCGGAACTATATGTGCAATACTGCAGCGGTGCTCTTGTTACACAAGTAATGCAGGACTTTGTGTGCAATATTACAGCTGCTTTTTGTACACTTGACATATAGGTTCAGTGCAAAATACACCAGCGATCAAAGTATGAATACCACTCTTGATGCACTTGATGAATAGGAGAAACATTGACACTGCAAGACAGCATAAACTTACGTGCATAGACAATATCAGTACTAGCATACACACTGTGATATATCAAGAAATTGTATGCACTGAACTGTGTCACATCACCTTGCGCACTTTACTGTGGACAATAAACATTTTTTGCACATAGAAGACTAAACAGCAATCTTTCTATATCAGAAAGACAGTGCATATACTCATGCCCACATAGGAAGAACATATATAGTGTGATCAAGACAAATACATGTACTCCATCCAGTGGAACATTGGGAAATTACTGAACACAAATACCTGATGTGATCGTAAGAGATCTGAAAACTACGGTGATGGACAAGTTGCACTAGCCAAGACTGGCTGCTACATATAAACTCTATATCACACAAAGGGTGATGGATTTTTAGGAATATCAATAAAAATTGAGTTTTAAAGGTTCCCTTATTTTCACAAGTTTTTTCTAATTGATTTTGGGAGACCCCTATATTCTTGGATACACACGTATCTGTCAGTGTTGATAAAGATACTAGTATGCCTAAAAATAATACAGGAGATACTGTTATTAAAATTCCAATTATAATTACTTAAGTTGCCAGAGTTTTCTTTAAAAAAAAAAAAATCATAAAAAAACATTGGGGCATCCTACAGGGAGATATAATAATTGGGGAGCTACTTCCAAAAAATCCCTCCTCTGTGTTCCGAAAAAGCCAGACCATAGGTAACTTGATAGCCCCCACAGTTAAAAACCCTGGAAAGAACAACACAAACACTATCTTCTTCCAAAAATCTGGCTTTTACCCCTGCCGTATGTGCAAAGGATGCAAATCTACTGGAACAACTACCCCAAAAATCAATAATAGAGAGGGAAATTTTGAGAAGAAAATAAAATCCCATGTTGAGGAAAAAATGGATATTGTGCAGCTCACAACATTATTAGTTGAGGCTAAGTGGAAAAGAGTACTTACACCTTAAAAAGTACAAAGAGTAAAACTATAAAAAAAGAAGAAGGTACCATAAGCCTCTAGACTAATACCATAAATGGTACATGATGAGTACATGATAAATGGTAATTCATTCATCATGTACCATTTATGGTATTAGTCTAGAGGCTTATGGTACCAAAATCCCATATTAATTGCAAAAAACAGGGTGTCATATATGGGATCAACTGCCCGTGTGGCAAAACATATATAGGACGTACAAAGAGACTCTTATCGAAGCACATTGGGGAGCACCTATATAACATAGGGAGAGGATATCAAGGATACCACCTTTCAAAACATTATGCGGATAAACTTAATGCCTCCTTCCAAGGGTCCCATTTTTATGGAATTGAACATATACATCCTCATTGGAGAGGAGGAAGTTACATCTCCCAATTATCAAAAGCGGAATGTAGGTGGATTTTTTCATCTCAACACATTGGTACTCTTTGGCCTCAATGTTGATTTTGAGATGATTGTTTTTCTGGAATGACCAGAAACGAGGAAAAAAGAGAAGTATTCAGTACAACTTTCTGTATGACTGTATTCAGTAGTTGCGTTTTGTCACATGCATTTTTTAAAAATGCGTTTTTTGGACATTACATATGAATTGCATATATCATATTCACTATACTAGGTTAGATACCAGATGTGAGATATGTATAAACTATAATGTATCCATAACATATGTAGGCGACTGTATGGTAATTATGATGGAGGGTATATATATAGTTTGGTTCCGAGGGGCCAAGGCATCCCTGAGGAAGGAGAACGGTATTTTCCAGATCTTTTTTGGTCCAACTAGCTCTTTGTAGTGACATCACTCCCAGCTACAGGACTCAAACTTCTTTCATTCTGCAGTACACAGGTAGAAACAATGCTGGCCAGGGCAAATCTCCCTGTGACTGCATGGTCCAACATACATGCCCGGACTATCTCCAGCAACATAACGCACATAAGAAACAGGATATACCGGAGGTATAGGACACCGGAGGAACAGGATCTGAGCAGGAATATAGATTGAAAAAGGTAAAAACCCTATATTATGCATAAGACTTATCAACTGTGGAGAATTTATAGTGCTTTAGTATCCATGTGTACGGGCGTGCACAGATATCACCTGCGCTCTCATACACATATATAGATCTGTTTACTGACTAATCAACAAGACCCCAATTTTCGCTGCTGCCAGCCATAGC
Organism: Hyla sarda; assembly: GCF_029499605.1. Lineage (NCBI taxonomy): Eukaryota > Metazoa > Chordata > Amphibia > Anura > Hylidae > Hyla > Hyla sarda. Next base: position 98,331,004 of record NC_079189.1, read on the forward strand.
TTTTTGTTTTATCCCACATGTAATAACCCATTAAATGATTCCAAGGTTGTTACTAGGACAATTTGGACAATATGGTGTAGGCTCAAGAACTGAGTCTTCCTCATAAGTGGTTGGTTACTCTTGTGTTATACAGCAAACACATATCTTTAGCAGACAGATCAGAAATCATTCTGATCCCGGTCATGATGCCACAGCTAATAGCGACTGAGCGGAAAAGTCAACTGATTGCCTACTCTTGTAATAGAATCACAGGGTGGCAAGGAGTTGTCAACATAACAATACACTTAAAATATCACAGACATTGAGGTTATCCTGCCCCCCCCCCCTTTTTTTTTAAATGTACCTGTCAATAAAAATACTTAAGACATGTCTCAAAAGGTTTTATGGGTCGGGGTCTAAGTGTTCAGACCCCAACTGGTCATGACAACCAGTGAATGCTTCTTATTGTCCCTGTGTCTATGAGAGCAGGATGGCCCATAGACTTACTTTATGAGTTTGTCCTGGTCATGTGACACAGAGCTAGGAGAGAATGCACTAACAGCGCACCTCTTCCTGCCTATTCTCATGACTGGTCTTTGCGACATATCAAAAGTTATTTTTACCATTTTTCACCTTAAGAGTAAGTTGATATCCACATGGCAGAGTTTTCAACTGAAAAATTGTCCTGCGTATTACAGGCAAAATCTGTGCTAAAATATATTGGGGTATCACAGCTCTCAAAGACCCTTGTTTTAGATGCTATAAAAACGGTATTTTATTGGTATGCATTAAAAATAGGAGAGACTACACACGTGAAATAAAAACCTTGAGACATCTTACCATAAGTACCTATATACCTGAATAAGGAAAATAAGGAATTCCTTCTTATATAACAAAGAAAGTGAGCCTAAACAAGATTAAGGAAAATCCTTCAGTCTCACAATGTTACATATGGGGGTTAGTAGGACCTCTCACATCCAGAGTATGTATACCCCTATTGGTAGACAAAGCCACCTAATGACTTGTGACAAATTAGATACTGACTCACCACTAACTTCAGGTATAGATCACCAAATTATACACCTAATGTGAAATAATAAATTTAAAAAGCTACATTACAGTTTAGTGCCCTTTAGTTCCGACGCGTTTCCCCCCATAGTATTGGGGTTTCTCAAGGAACACCTGGGTAATTTACTCCTTTAGATACGGACTGATGTCGAGGAGCAAAGCTGGTTATGGATACAGCCGTAACACACCCCCATAGTTTGACATCCGAGAATGCATTCAATTGCTTCTGATGCACGCCCGTGTAAGTTAGTGCGTCCACACTCGGGCACTAAACTGTAATGTAGCTTTTTTAATTTATTATTTCACAATATGTGTATCATTTGGTGACCTATACCTGAAGTTAGTGGTGAGTCAGTATCTAATTTGTCACAAGTTATTAGGTGGCTTTGTCTACCAATAGGAGTATACATACTCTGGACATGAGAGGTCCTGCTAACCCCCACATGTAACATTGTGAGACTGAAGGATTTTCCTTACTTTTGTTTAGGCTCACTTTCTTTGTTATATAAGAAGGAAATCCTTATTTTCCTTATTCAGATATATACGTACTTATGGTTAGATGTCACAGGTGTTTTATTTCACGTGTGTAGTCTCTCCTATTTTTAATGCATACCAATAAAATACTGTTTTTATAGTATCTAAAATAAGGGTCTTTGAGAACTGTGATACCGTTATATTTTGATATCTTGATTTATATCTATAGTCTCTGCTGGAACTAATTAAAATATATTGGGGGACATTTACTAAAGCATGTGTGCCCAAAAACATAATGTGAATAGCCAAGATAGATTGAGATTCTACATTTGCAGCATTTATTATGTAGCTTTTGGCAGTCACCTATGCAATTTGTGCCATCTGCACCAAAAGAGTGTTTTTGTTGGGTAAAGTGGGCACTATTTCTGAAGCAAGATTTATAATTTTCAGCTTTTGAAAAGTAACACACAGCTGTACAAATCCCATGCCATCCAATACCACTCATACCTAACTGTGCAATGTTTACTTTGAAGGTAACAACCGTGTTAACTAAGAGTATCTGCAACATTATCTATCATTGACTATTGAATATGTCTGTAACTTTAGGTTTAATTTGCGACTATTCCTTTCATTGACTGGTCTATATGTGTAAGACTTTGTGTGAAGGTTTATCTCCTATCCACAGGATCCACAGGATAAGGGATACATTGTTGAATGCTGGATATCCTCTTTGAGGCTGTGTTAAGATCAATAATCATTACAATTTTACAGCTATTTTCCAAAATCACTGTAAAAGTTGCCAAATTTTACATTGAATGGTGCAATATTTACCACAATTTTCGAAAAAAGCTACATAAGAATGTATATCTATGGGAGAGCCAGCGTTCAGCTATCTCTGGCTCTCCCATTGAGATACATAGAGGGGGCATGTTGGCTGCAGCTACGGGTTTCCCATGATAGAGATTGCAGGAGGGTCCAGCAATCAGACCCAACCCTCCACTATCCTCTAGGGCATATTTTTTTTAGTCCTCCTTTAAGAAAGGGTATAGGATACTTGTAGAACATCATCTCTGTCCCTGACATGTATAGCACAAAGTCACAAAACATCCGCTTTGTGTTAAAACAATATGACTTTTGGACACTTTGCCGAACTTGCCAAGTGGGTAGAGCTTGGTGCAAAGTGGGTGTGCCATGCATGTGAAGGGATGTGGCATCATAGACATGCCAAATTTATTACAAATAGATGGAGATTGTTGCTGAAATTGGAGCTGACATGCACAGACAGCCTAAGATGTCTAAATCCAGCATGCCCATGCCCTGGTGGGGGATTAATTTGGACAAGCTTCTCTGCTTCTGATTTTAATACCCTCCCTACTCCAGCTCCAGCTATTATATAGATACTGTATTTTCTGGACATTTGGGAATGTAATATATCTACAGTATATGCTGGGAATAATATAGATTGAAAAAAAGAAAAAGCTATTGCTCACAGGACTCTGCTACTCACAGAGATCGGTTGCAGCAGGTTACTTAGTGTCAAGTCTATTGCCCAACTGAAAGGAGAGAATTGCTTATCAGCAGCAAGCTAGGGAATGAAGATCTGTCATATTTTATATTTGTGAGGATGATTATAGTTGTTTATTTATTTATATGTTTGTTTTATTTCCAGGGAACTGTCCATATTAAAAAATGGATTTAAACGCATAACATATAACAACAAACAAGCATATTAACATAAACTAAAAAAAAGGCGGACTGAACATTCAATAAGAGGATTTTACAGCAAATCAAACTTTCTCTATTGGTCTACAGCTGGTACAAAGAGAAGCAATGGTTTGACGTTTAACCCCTTAAGGACTCAGGGTTTTTCCGTTTTTGCACTTTTGTTTTTTCCTCCTTACCTTTTAAAAATCATAACCCTTTCAATTTTCCACCTAAAAATCCATATTATGGCTTATTTTTTGCGTCGCCAATTCTACTTTGCAGTGACATTAGTCATTTTACCCAAAAATGCACGGCAAAATGGAAAAAAAATCATTGTGCGACAAAATCGAAAAAAAAAACGCCATTTTGTAACTTCCGTTTCTACGCAGTGCATATTTCGGTAAAAATTACACCTTATCATTATTCTGTAGGTCCATACGGTTAAAATGATACCCTACTTATATAGGTTTGATTTTGTCGCACTTCTGGAAAAAATCATAACTACATGCAGGAAAATTTATACGTTTAAAAATGTAATCTTCTGACCCCTATAACTTTTTTATTTTTCCACGGACAGGGAGGTATGGGGACTCATTTTTTGCGCCGTGATCTGAAGTTTTTATCGGTATGATTTTTGTTTTGATCGGACTTTTTGATCACTTTTTATTCATTTTTTTAATGGTATAAAAAGTGACCAAAATACGCTTTTTTGGACTTTGGAATTTTTTTGCGCGTACGCCATTGACCGTGCGGTTTAATTAATGATATATTTTTATAGTTCAGACATTTACGCAGGCGGAAATACCACATATGTTTATTTATTTATTTTTTTACACTGTTTTATTTTTTTTATGGGAAAAGGGGGGTGATTCAAACTTTTATTAGGGAAGGGGTTAAATGACCTTTTAACACTTTTTTTTTTAATTTTTTTGCAGTGTTATAGGTCCCATAGGGACCTATAACACTGCACACACTGATCTCCTATGCTGATCACTGGCGTGTATTAACACGCCTGTGATCAGCATCATCGGCGCTTGACTGCTCCTGCCTGGATCTCAGGCACGGAGCAGTCATTCGTCGATCGGACACCAAGGAGGCAGGTAAGGGCCCTCCCGGTGTCCGGTCAGCTGTTCGGGACACCGCAATTTCACCGCGGCGGTCCCGAACAGCCCGACTGAGCAGCCGGGTCACTTTCAGTTTCACTTTAGAAGCGGCGGTCAGCTTTGACCGCCGCTTCTAAAGGGTTAATACCGCACATCGCCGCGATCGGCGATGTGTGGTATTAGCCGCGGGTCCCGGCCATTGATTAGCACCGGCAACGACGCGATATGATGCAGGATCGCGGCGTGATCCCGCTTCATATCGCGGGAGCCTGCACAGGACGTAAATATATGCCTGCGTCGTTAAGGGGTTAAAGGGGAACTCCGATGGAAACAAGTGGAAAACAAACAATTTCAAATCAACTGGTGCCAGAAAGTTAAACAGATTTGTAAATTAATAGAAAAGAGTTGCCCGGACCTTCTAAGTGAGTAAATGATGGTATGGATAATTGAATGAGAAATATTAAATGAATGATTGTCTGGATCGTGCTTCAATGATAATAGTATAAACAGTTTAATAAGATAGAATAAATAGACTGTGGTTAGTTACTTCTCACAGGGCCCATGTGAGAAGAACATATACAATAAAAACAACCTTTAGGTAATAATGTACATGAAAAATATAAAATGACAATAATACCAAAAATTAAGATAATGTTATGGCATGATAATATCACTGGCATATAGTGAGTGCAGCTGGTATTTAACCGCTAATATCTACGCACCCACTGCGCAATATGTTCAACAATTTATGACAGTTTTCAAATGAATGTTACCGGTCTTTTAGGCAGCAGCCTGGGCAGAAAGCGCTGCTTTCACAGTGTATAGATGGTGCCGGTACACTGCGCCCTCTGTGCAACGTCCCAGATGGTGTTGGTAAAGTCCAGTGAGGTCCTGGTAAGAGTGGAGGCGATTGGCGCTGGCAGGCGCCGGTGATTGCAGATCGCCGGGAGGACGTTGGCGCTGGCAGGCGCTAGAGATGGAAAGTCCTCACCGCTGGTTAGATGTAATCAGGGCCATACACTGGATACGAGGATACGAGGAGCTCACCTCGTGTTGTCGGCGTGTGACGTCAGCTGCTGCTGGAGCCGAGTTCGTTGCACTGGAGGTAGTTGGCAATGGTGGACCGGACTGATGTCGGACTGGATGTCCTGATGGTCTTAGTGGTTTAAAAGCGGTGAACCAGCCTTGGTGGATATGCACAATATATAAAATAGATATGCCAGTGATCATGCCCAAGTGGACTAGACGCGTTTCAGGGTTATTTAATGTAACCCTTTCCTCAGTAGTCATATGGTTGTCATAAACTATTTCCTTTTTTATAGGAGCACAAATCCCGCCCGTTGACTCATTTATGGGTGTTAATAAAAACAATAGATGGAGTTTACGGATAGGTTCCATAGAGAGCAATACAATGTAAAAAGTGGATATAAGAAAGCTGTGTGAATACTGTTGGAGATATAATATTGCGTTTTTTATAAACAATGGTCTTGTAATAAATGTGGAAACAAGAAATTAGTGTTCAATAAAAAATAAGTATTTTTAGCAAATTCATTTTGAACATAGGGGTAAAATAACACTTAAAAAAGAGATATAAATTAAAATTAAAATTAAAATTAGAAGACGAATATCAATGTGAATTCTGTAGAATGAGAAATGTAATAAAAAATATGATGAAATTGGGAGATAAAAATATAAGTAAGCAATGAGAAAAATAGATGAAAGAATGAGTGAAAAAAGAAGTTGAAAAATAAAGTAAAAATAAAATTAGGAATATAACTAATGGATAGATAGATAAAAATAAAAATAATAATAATGATGATGAAAATGAAAAATAATAATAAAAATAAAAATAAATAAAAATAAAAATAAAAGTAAAAATAGAAACAGAAATAAAAATAATAAAAAATAAAATTAATAATAAAAATATAAATTAAAAAATACAAATTTAAAATAATAAAAATAAAATTAAAAATAAATAAAAATAAAAATGAAAATAAATAAATTAATAAAAATACAAATGTGATTACAAGTAAAAATAGTAGTAAGTAAGGATGAAAATAAAGATTTATAAAGAAGAAAAATAGGAAGAAAAATAATGAGAAGTGTTGCTTTTGTAGGAGATGGTGTCAAACCACGGGGCACCCCCCCTAGATTAAACAGGGGTGTCTACATGGGTCAAGTGCATCTCCTACAAAAATCCAAAGAGTTCAAAGTTGGAGTTGAGCCCGCCTGGTTCTAATGTTGCAAATTCAAAGATTTTTTTGCTTTCAGCCTTGGACATTTTGAGTAAAAAACTTCCTCCTCGCCAGTCTTTTTTGACTAGCTGGAGACCAGTGAAGGAGAAAGAAGATAGATCACTATTGTGAACTGTAGCAAAATGGGCCGAGAGTGGATGTTTCAAATTTTTATTTTTGATGTTGTTTAGATGTTCTGCTATCCTCATTTTAAGGGCCCTCTTTGTTCGACCAATATATTGTTTTTTGCATCCACATTCTATGATGTATAAAACCCCCTTTGAATTACAAGTGATCAAATCTTGGATTTTCCATTTGAAAGAGTTGGTTTGAGAACAGACCTGTGTGGTTTTTTTAGGGCCTTTAGTTTTTATGCAGTTAGCACATATCCCACACCTAATGAATCCTTTTGTGCTTAGCCACGAATTTGTTTGTTTAGATACAGGCGGTTTGATTGATGGCGCTATGGTGAGGCCTAAATTTGGAGCCCGAGTGTAGACTATTGGGGGGCGTGATGGCAATAATAGACCCACCTCTCTATCCTGCTGTAGCAAATGCCAATGTTTTTTTTATAATACCTTCTACTTTTCTATATGATTTGTTGAAAGGAATCACCAACTTTCCTCCAAAATTTTCAGTGCTATCATCTCGCTCTTTTGGTGTAAAAAAAGTGGTCCTATCTAGTGACTTAATGTATTCCAGAGATTGTTCAAGTAGCTGATCAGGATAGTCCTTATCTTTAAATTGAGTAGTGAGTGACTGTGCTTCTTGTAAAAATTGTTCATCTAAAGTGCAATTTCTTTTTAACCTTCTATATTGTCCCTTTGGGACGTTGGTCAGCCACCTGGGTAAATGACAGCTAGAGTAGCCTATGAATCCATTCTTAGCTGTTGGTTTATGATATGTCTTACATATAAGACTATCCTGATCAGCACTAACAACAATATCGAGAAAATTGATACTAACTTTGCTGATAGTAGATGTGAATTGAAGATTGTGATCATTGGTGTTTAAATCAAATATAAATTGCTCCAAATCAACTGTGTCCCCTTCCCAAATTAAAATGATATCATCTATATACCGCTTCCAGAGCACCAGGCCCGCGCCAAGCCTCGGCAAGATGTTATTCTCCTCCCATGCCGCCATAAATAGATTTGCGTAGCTTGGCGCGAACCTGGTGCCCATCGCGGTACCAATTAACTGTAAATAAAAATCCCCTTCAAAATAAAAATAATTGTGAGTTAGGATGAAACGAATGGCTGCAGTGATAAAATTAATTTGTGATGGTTCAATGTGTCCCTGTTGGAGAAAATGAGTGACAGCCGCTATCCCTAAATCGTGCTTGATAATAGTGTACAATGATGAAACATCTAAAGTGGCTAAAATGTGTTTATCAGACCACTTAAATTTTTCAATGATTTCAATGATCTGGGTGGTATCCTTTAGGTACGTATGTGTTTTTTGTACAAATGGTTGGAGAAACCTATCAACGTACTGGGACAGGCTCGAAGTGATCGAGCCTATCCCAGACACGATAGGTCTACCTGGAGGATCATCCAGAGATTTGTGTGTCTTCGGAAGACAGTAAAATATTGGTATCCGATCGGGAGTCCCAAGGATAAATTGGTGTTCTTTTTCATTCAAAATTTCCTCCTCTAATGCCTCTTTACATAATTGCTTTAGTTTGCAATAGGTAGCTGTGTCTCCCAGCTGCCTATTACATTCTTGGATATAATTGGTAGTATTTAGAATGACAATTCCGCCCCCCTTATCAGCGGGGCGGATCGTGATTCCCTCCAATGCTTGGAGTTCTTTTATGGCCAATCTTTCTTTATGTGAAATATTATCTTTTGGATACCTAGTACCTTGGATACCCCTCAGATCTTTTTCAACCAATTTTTTAAAAGTAATAATGTCAGGACCCATTAGATGTTTCGGATAAAACCATGATTTTGGTCTACATTCAGTATGTATATATTTTGTTTCTCCTATTTTATGTTCCAACGGAGTTTTAAAAAAATGTTTTTTTAGACAAATATTGCGAATGAACTTTTCTAAACCAACATATGTTTGAAATTTGTCTAATGTATGTGATGGAGCATACTTCAAACCTTTATTTAAGAGTTTCTCCTGAGCTGGTGTCAATTTGTGGTTACTTAGATTTATGATGGGTGTATTCCCTAATGTGGTTTGACTAATTTCTGTGGGGGTTGTGTTATGTGGTCGAGCTCGATATCTTCTGCGTAACCTCTTTTTTTGTTTGGTGTCCCTAATAGGTGTTGTGTGAGGGGAGGTGAATGTATCTCCGCTGATACTGTCTGGGTTTTCTGTGGCACTCGGATTGGTGGGATTTCTCTGTTTGTCGTCTGATTTTTGTAATAATTTGACTGATATTTGTTTTGGTAGGGTTGATTTTTGTAATAGTTGGGACGAAAATTGTATGGACTGTTTCTGTACCCTAAGTGTGGTCTGTAATTGTTTCTTTGGGGAGAGTTTCTGTATTGAGTATCTGCCCTCACATAGTGGGGTTTCTTGTGGTTGTGGCTTACCTCTAAAAAATCATTAGTTTCTGTCAGAGGAGCGAAATGGTTCTGGGTTGATATGGCGTACTGATTAGGATTATCTTGTACAGTTACTGTATGTTTTTGTTTTTGAGATTGCCACAATAATTTCTTATTTTTTCTATTGATTATCTCCACCTCCAATTTATCTAATTTATTGCAAATCTCTTCTTGTTGTTTAAGGTATTCAGAGTTTTGGTCAAACTTGTCTATTTCAACTTTGAGTAGGTTAATCTGGGTATCACAGGTATTTAGTAATTCCTGTCTTCTTTCTATGACCAGTTGTACCAAACCTCTAGAGTACTCCTTAAGTGTTTTGTTCCACTTATGGTTAAATGTCTCTCCTTCTAAGTCTCCAGCGGGGGTTTTAAATAAGCTTAATCCCTTAGGGATAATGTCAATCTCCAATAAGTGGGATAGGCTTTTAATTTCCCACTGGTTTCTTAACCTTTTGGCCATGGCTGCCTCCAACTTTCTGAACGTTTGGATTAATGCTAAATTATTCTGTTCAATAGGTAAATCATGTTGTGAATTATTGAATTTATACTTATCAATGGATTGTTTTTTGCTCTCTAGGTGTAACCAAATATTCATGTTTAAAAACTATAAATTATAATTGGAGCACGTTCACAATAGGTATAATAACTAAAATAAAAATAAAAAAGGGGGTGTATGTGCAGCTCACAATCACAAAACACACTGAGGTCAAACTAGGGCATGCAACTATACCCTAATTGCACAAAAAGACAAGCCAATAGAAAAGAGTTGCCCGGACCTTCTAAGTGAGTAAATGATGGTATGGATAATTAAAAAAGAAATATTAAATGAATGATTGTCTGGATCGTGCTTCAATGATAATAGTATAAACAGTTTAATAAGATAGAATAAATAGACTGTGGTTAGTTACTTCTCACAGGGCCCATGTGAGAAGAACATATACAATAAAAACAACCTTTAGGTAATAATGTACATGAAAAATATAAAATGACAATAATACCAAAAATTAAGATAATGTTATGGCATGATAATATCACTGGCATATAGATTTGTAAATTACTTCTATTAAAACATCTTAACCCTTCCAGTACTTATCAGCTTCTGTATACTACAGACAAAATTGTGCAGTTCTTTCAAGTCTGACCACAATGCTCTCTGCTGACATCTCTGTGCATGTCAGGATCTGTGCAGATTAGAAGCATACCCCTATTGAAAACCTCTTCTACTCTGGACAGTTCCTGACATGGACAGAGGTGGCAGCAAAGAGCACTGTTGTCAGACTGGAAAGAACTTCACAAATTTTTCTGTAGTATACAGCAGCTGACAAGTACTGGAATGGTTAAGATTTTTATATAGAAGTAATTTACAAATTTTTTAACTTTCTGTAGCAAGCTGATTTGAAAAAAACATTTTTTAAACTGGAGTTCTCCTTTAAAAACATGTGATGCTTTGTTAAAGAAAATGGCAGACTGATACAGGAGGTCAGAGGACCCTTCCCATGAGGGCTTACAATATGCAAGAATATGATGCTACTTATTAGCAATATTCTTTTTCCTGCTAATAAATAGAAGGTGATGAATCATTTAAATCCTATGTCTTAAGTGATTGCCTGTTTGGTATTCAAGGGATTGGACATGTAGCAAAAGATGCAGAAATTGTCTATATGAGTTGTTGTAAGTCACTATTGATTGAACCAAAGCTGTATAAAAATACCAATCCACTACAACAGTAAAATACTTCTGTATGGCAATAGTCTTACTTCATCTATAGGAAGTAGAAAATGCCCTGGGGATTCAATGTCAATAGCAGAATAAACACTGCTAAGAACATATAATTTTATTCCCCAGCACATTTCTAGATTGTTGCTATGCAATGGTCATACCAAATATTGATATCTTAGTATTCAAAAATCCTATAAGAGCCCACATTATTATATGGGAAAATCTGCTAAAGGCTGGCCTTATCTCCTAGTGTATGTAGATTCCTTACTGTAATAACAACACCTTTTCTCTATACCATCATCAGATTTTCTCTATCCCATTAAACACACTTTTAACATTTTGGCTAATGCCTATTCTCTGTTGTTGTTGTTGTTTTCAATCTAGAAACTGCATTTTATTGTTGTTTTGCCTTGTATCGCCATACAGACATATTAAATTACACTAAATACAATTTGTTTAAAAAGACATACATGTTCTGATAGAAAACTTAGTTAAATTAAGGTTTTGTTAATGATCCTTTGGTCAATATCAACAATTTAACATAAGTTCCTTACAGTGTTCAGTCGTACAAGCATTGCATGCCCAAGCTACCTGTATCAGTTGCTGCTTGTTTGTTAGGGATGTTTTTTTTATTTTTTTTATTTCAGCCTTTAGATGGGCCTGTAATTTCTCCATTGGCTTATTGCTTGGTCAGGGTAACACTTCAATGCTAGGATCCTCAAGAAAAAGTGCCACTTCATGACCCTTGTGACATGGGGTACCATCGTGCAAAAAGATGAATTCTCCTGTTTCTGTGCCTGATCATACAGCTGAGAAATCAGACATTGTTCTACTTCATACTTGTACGGCTTCTTCATGTCCCTCCATTATGTACGCCTACTTGTCTTAAAGATGACCATGACACTCTGTACCGTGACCTTAGTGGGGTGTGTAACTCACTGGATGATACCATCTTCAGTTGTTCTCCAGGCTGTCATCAGTGCTCACTGCTAAGACCACTGGATAATGCCCTAGTCACTGAGACCTGAACACTAAGCATTCATAAGTAACCAACAATACGCAAAAAAATATTTTTCAAAATAATTATTTTGCCCTTTGCTGAATGCTCTGTGATTATTTTGGCATTCCCTGATCAAAACCGAGCCATCCAAAGTAGTCGTTTTTCTTTTGTGACCACATTTACCAGAATGTCTGGATAACGATGGTTCATTGGCCAATAGTTTTATTTAGAATTCTGCCGACAGATGTCATCCTAACATTGACTCTATTAGCTATTTTTTTTTTTTTATCCATGAACATCATCATTTAGAAAAAAATGAATTTTTAGCAAACTTTGGACTGTGTTACAGTAATTTCATGTCTCAATTATCTTTTTTTTATTTTTATTTTCAGTACTGAAGAGTTGCCTCAATCAAGCAACAGTCCAGACATGAGTCCAATAAAGGAATTATGGTTCTAAGGTCAGAAATTAGAGAGTATATGTGCATTGGCAGATGGAAGAACTTATCTCAGCTTGGGCAGAAATGCCTGTGTTACTGCATACTGCAAAACCTTATTGACTATATGCCTGAATGGGGTGAACCCTTGATATTGTTCCTATGAGTACATGTTTCTCTTGTAATATAAAGTGTATTTAGCGTTATTTGATTTACCTTTATTGAGATACAAGGCAAAACAACAATGACAATGCTAATTGTTTAAATATTTTTATTAATTTGCCCAACACTGTAGACTATTCTCCCAAATGCAATGATAAATGTATGTATCTATAACTATACTTCTCTGCATTTTCTAATGGTCATACAATTTTGCCAGGATTTTGGTGAATGCATGCGGGCATGGGTTTTGGGCACATGTTATCACCAGTGTGTGGGAATGTTCTTGACTATATTCTTCATTTTTTTGATTCAGTCACTTAAATGTTCATGCAACCTGCAGCTCTTCAGAAACAACCCCTTTCTTACTAGGAAAAAACGGCTAAAATTAGTTATTCTAAGTAATTGTTGTCTTTGTTATAATAATTTACAGTATTGCTGATTATTCTTGTTCTTGAATTCAGCAGCGAGTCTCACCTTTCTGTGTGTTACAACAATGCTTCTTACAGATTCCAGTCACTGATTGTTAAGGCTTTCCACAGTGATGCCCCTCCCTATATACCCCCTCCTTCATCTCTCTCTACCCACTGTACTCTATATTCTGCCAACTACCCTAGACTAACCCTCAATTAACAAAACCAACATAATACATTGCTTATGCTGAATCAATTCTCTGGAAAGCGTTATCATGCACAATGTGATTTTTTTTTTCTCCATTTCCAACATCCACAGATTTAAGCGTGCCATAAAATTAAATATTTTTACGCAAGCCTGTCACATTCCCAAGTCTAGGCCCTTCCTTTTACCCCAATCCCCCCACCCTATTATTCCTCACTTCCTGATCCCTTGCACTCCTTGCAGCCTAATGCACTTCATATCTGTGTATATACATACTGTGTGCCCATTTTATCCACCATATATGTACTATACAGTCATGGCCGTAAATGTTGGCACCCCTGAATTTTTTCAAGAAAACAAAGTATTTCTCACAGAAAAGGATTGTAGTAACACATGTTTTGCTATACACATGTTTATTCTCTATGTGTATATTGGAACTAAACCAAAAAAGAGGGGAAAAAAAGCAAATTGGACATAAGGTCACACCAAACTCCAAAAATGGGTGGACAAATTTATTGGCACCCTTTCAAAATTGTGGGAAAATAATATTGTTTCATGCATGTGATGCTTCTTTAAACTCACCTGTGGCAAGTAACAGGTGGGGGCAATATAAAAATCACACCTGAAAGCAGCTAAAAAGGAGAGAAGGTCGCTTAGTCTTTGCATTGTATGTCTGTGTGTGCCACACTAAGCATGGACAACAGGAAGAGGAGAAGGGAACTGTCTGAGGACTTGAGAACCACAATTATAACAACAATCTCAAGGTTACAAGTCCAACTCCAGAGATCTAGATTTGCCAATGTCCACAGTGTGCAACATTATCAAGAAGTTTGCAACCCATGGCACTGTATCTAATCTCCCTAGGCTTGGATGGAAGAGACAAATTTATGAAAGGTGTCAATGCAGGATAATCCAGATGGTGGATAAGCAGACCCAAACAAGTTCCAAAGATATTCAAGCTGTCCTGCAGGCTCAGGGAGCCTCAGTGTCCCCGTAAACTATCCGTTGACATTTAAATGAAATGCTATGGCAGGAGACCCTGGAGGACCCCACTGCTGATACAGAGACATAAAAAAGCAAGACTACATTCTGCCAAAATGAACTAGAGCAAGCCAAAATCCTTCTGGGAAAACATCTTGTACACAGATGAGACCAAGATAGAGCTTTTGGTAAAGCACATCATTCTACTTGTTACGCTGAGCGCTCCGGGTCTCTGCTCCTCCCCGGAGCGCTCGCGGCGTTTATCTCCTGTTCGCAGCGCCCCGGTCAGACTCGCTGACTGGGAGCGCTGCTCTGATTCCCCCGGCGGGGATGCGATTCGCACGGCGGGGCGTGCCTGCCAGCAGGTCGCATCCTGTTCTGCTCACCTGCCCCGTCCTCTTTAGGCTCCATCCCGGCACGCGCGGCCCCGCTCTCTAGGGCGCGCGTGCGCCGGCTCTATGAAATTTAAAGGGCCAGTGCACCACTAATTGGTGTCTGGCCCAATCAGTGTATTACCACCAAACACTACTTAGACCCACTTCCCCTTCCTGTCCTCGCTGGATTTTGTTGCCTTGTGCCCTGTGAAAGCGTTTTAGTGTCTTCCCAATCCTGTGTACCTTAGATTGTCTGCTGTTGCCCCTGACTACGAACCTCGCTGCCTGCCCTGACCTTCTGCTACGTCTGACCTCGTCTCTGTCTAGTCCTTGTGTACCGCACCTGTCTCAGCTGTCAGTGAGGTTGAGTCACTATCGAGTGGAACGACCTGGGGGTTACCTGCCGCTGCAAGTCCATCCCGCTTTGCCGCGGGCTCTGGTGAAAACCAGTAACCCCTTAGATTCCGTTCTCCTTGTACGGCCCACGCCATCACCTCACTGACACAGAGGATCCCTCACTAGTGTCCTCTCCGCATACCAGTCCGGATCCTGACACTACTGTTTACTGAAAATGGAATGAGGCCTACAAAAAAAAGAACACAGTACGTACAGTGAAATATGGTGGTGGTTCAATGATGTTTTGGGGTTGCTTTGCTGCCTCTAGAACTGGGTGCCTTGAATGTGTGCAATGCATCATGAAATCTGAGCATTAACAGATTTTGGGTTGCTATGTACAGCCCAGGGTCAGAAAGCGGGGTTTGCATCTGAGATCTTGGGTGTTCCAGCAGGACAATGACCCCAAACATATGTGATGTCCCAGTACGGGATATAGTCCCGTACAGTACTTAGGCGCTGTCAGGTTGCATCCCTCTGTGTCCTAGGGGTCCTCCTGCATTGTCTCCCCCATAGTAATATACTTTATGTATAGTTTTATGTGTATTAGGTATAAAGGATCTTTAAGGACCTTTGAGTTAGTCACATGATAATGTGTTCACATAATGTGTTTGTTACCCAGAGAGCACCAGCTAACCAGGTGACCTGCAGCTTGACCTATGGGCTTCTGGCTCAGTCCCCCTTTATTAGAGGGGCAGCCATTACAATCTCTCTCTTCCACCACTCTTAGATCCTGAGGCACAGTAAAGACTAGACATCTCAAGCCTAACCTACAGTTACATGCCAGTAAGTCAAGTCTTCTATGTCTGCTGTCACTACCTACTGTCAAGTCAAGTCTATAGTCAAGTCTATTATAGGCAGTGTGGCTGTCCTAATGTCTGTCAAAGTCATTACAAGCCCCAGCAATCTGTGAGGTCCTTCTGTGTTACTGGCTACCTCTCTGGGATCCTGGCCTAGCTGTAAATACAATTTCCATCTGTCTATCTCAGTAAAACTACCTTTGACCCTAACCTGGTTTTGAACTATTATTGCCCGGTCTAACCTTGGGATAGCGGTGCTATCATTCGGGTGGTTACCAAGAAAACCACGCCCTGGCATCACGAACATTTAGGTGTCAATAACACCTGCCCCTGGGCTAAAACATCTGCCCCATACACCTCATTGCACCCCTGTGGCACACCACACATATGTCAAAAAGCACCCAGAAATGGATGGCAACAAAGCACTGAAGAGTCCAGCTCTATATCCTATTGAACACTTGTGGAGAGATCTTAAAATTGCTGTTGGGAAAAGGTGCCCTTCCAATAAGAGATTCCTGGAGTAGTTTACAAAGGAAGAGTGGTCCAACATTCCGGCTGAGAGGTGTAAGAAGCTTATTGATGGTTATAGGAAGCGACTGATTTCAGTTATTTTTTCCAAAGGGTGTGCTACAAAATATGAAGTTAAAAGTGCTAATAATTTTATCCAGACCATTTTTGGAGTTTGGTGTGACATTATGTCCAATTTGCTTTATTTCCTCCTTTTTTGGTTTAGTTCCTATACACACAAAGGGAATAAACATGTGTATAGCAAAACATGTGTTACTGCAATCCTTTTGAGAAATGCTTCCTTTTCTTGAAAAATTTCAAGAGTGCCAACATTTACGGCCATGACTGTATATGTACTACCTTATTTTTAGGAAAGGCAGCTGGACCATTGTACAAAATGAGAACTTTTTCCTTTTATGTCTTCCCTATTTCTTCTTAGACTGTAAGCTCTCGTGAACTGGGCCCTCTGTGTTTTCATTGTCATGTGTTTAGGGGTCCTAAAACTAAATTTATATGTGAAAACAATGATTGTGATAATCAAAGTGCACTGGACCTCGAGTAAATTTCCTGCGCTATCTACTAGTACCATGTGTTTTGAAAAAAAAAAAAGAAGGGGATTTAGTAAATTGAATACATTCTAGACATCTGGAGAAAATGGAATATTGATGTATTTTCATAGAAGCAACATCTGTTCTAGATGTGTACAAGTATTTTCTGAATTGGGTGAACAGATTTGTACTCAAAAGGTTTCATATAGTGAAAACAAGATTTATTGATTACATGTAGCATAAATATTTCAGAGTCACAGGGGTCTTTTCTCAAGATAATTGTATGTTAACATACTGTGACTACAAATTCCCACACAGATTGTGGAAATAATGTGGGGATATATGCTTAAGTTCACATTATAAAAAGGATCCATATGTGCAAATAAAATGAAAGCAGAATTAAAATGTATGAGATGATCTTTGAAAGCTGGAGTGTTAGAGGCATTTTATACATGATTGATCTGGATTTCTGTATAACTCTTGCATATGTTTATGGAAAAAGAATCAGTATCTTCCTATAAAATATAAGACCTGTAAGTTTAATATTTAGTTATGGAAAATAAACTTTCCATGTGCTGTTTAGGGGTCACATACAGGAGGCAATACATAATGAAAAATAATATTACCAGCATGGATCTATGTCAAATAATTGATAACAATTTTAATAAATGATTGGGCATTGAGATGTTAAATTACATTTAGATAAATCTGAACTGATTTGTAATTGGGGGTGTAGAATGCTGACATTTGTAGAATGGGGGTACATTTGTAGATTTTGGACTGCAAAAACGGCATTCATTGCTGATCTGCTGCCACATCTAAAGAACTCTAAGTTGGATCTGTCTATCACGGCTGACACAGAGAGAAAAAGATCCCTTAGTGAGAATTCTCTCTTATATCCCAATCAGTGTTAATCCAGAATTTATCAACAAGGCAAAAACAAAATGTCTAAGAATATATAATACTAAAATGGCCACCGAGAGCAAAAAGAAAATATACTCCCTGCTATTTAAAGGGGTTGTGCGCTGCCCTGCAGTTCGGAGCTCCGCTCACAGCGTCCGGAAGTTCATTACTCCGAACGCTGTGTGCGGGCATCCGTGTTTGCGGCCGGCAGGCATGACGTCACGTCCGGCCCCCTTGTCTATGGGACCGCTATCACGCCCCCTTCCCATAGACTTTGGAAGAGGGGGCGGGCGAGACGTCACGAAGGGGCCGGACGTGATGTCACGCCCGCCGGCCGCGAACATGGAAGCCTGCACACAGCGTTTGGAGTAATGAACTTCCGGACGCTGTGAGCGGAGCTCCGAACTGCAGGGCAGCGCACAACCCCTTTAAACAAAGAAGGTACCACCAAACAAACAATGGACATTTAACACCAAGAGTATATGCCTACCCTACTTATTTGTCTTCCCCAGTAGAGCTCTCCCTTCCTTTGGGGAACACACCTCTTTAACATGGTAGTTACAACCGCTGGAGTCAGTTCATTTCCTAAATAAAGTGAGGAGCAAAATTTTAAAGGGAAGAAAGCAGGGAAAAAGGAGGACAACCTAGGAGGACAGAACATAGGGGCGAATAATGAAGATGAAAAAGAAACCACTAGGGTACACACAATTCCATCCATTATCAAAATAGTATAGATTAAAATAGGCCACAATCATTAAAGCTGCTTTCACACTATAAAATTCATCCGTTTTAAAGATCCATTTGATGTTCCGTTATGAAAAGCCTGAAAATCGGATGTTATTTTGTGACAGAAGATAGTAACGGGAGAAACAGTGCATGCAAGATTTCTTCCGTTCATTCTCCCGTCACAAAATAACGTCCGTTATTAATAACGGACTATAACGGATTAAAACGGATAATGTAAAAAGCCCATAGACTATAATGGAATTTTCTAACAGACATATGGGATTTTGTAACGGACGTTTAATGGCCGATTTTCAGAGTTTTCATAACGGAACATCAAACGGATCTTTAAAACAGATGAATTTTATAGTGTGAAAGGAGCCTAAGCTGGCACAGATTCCATTGATTCCTGCGTGATAGTTTATTGTATTTAAAGTAGGATACTCTAAAAATGTTTTTAAAGCAACTAGTGCCAGAATTTTTTACAGATTTGTAAATGACCTATTTTGAGCCTCAAGCCTTCCAGTAACAGAGGAAATTGTAGTCTTTCCAATCATGCACTGTGCTCACTGCTGCCACTTCTGTTCATGTCAGGAACTGTCCAGAGCAGGAAAGGTTTGAAATGGGTATTTTCTCATGCTCTGGACAGCTCTTGACATGGACAGAGGTAGCAGCAGAGAGCACTGTATCAAACTTGAAAGACTACATGGTTTTCTCACAGGGCATACAACAGCTGGTAAATACTACAAGGCTTGATTAAAAAAAAAAAAATAAGAATTACATAGTTGATTAAAATGTTTCCGCTTTAGAGTACCCCCTTAATATAATTTCCTGGGCACCTTCAGCCTGATTGTGGTGACAGGAGATAGCTAGAAAGGCAAAAAAAGCCAAAACAGATGTAATTTGCCTAATTCCCATTGACATAAATAAAATATGCAATTAATTGCATTAATGTCAATGGGAGTTGTGGGAGTTGTGCTAATTGTGGGCAAACCCCTTTAGGTTGGCCATACATTAGGGATTTCAGACAACCCTTTTCTAAATGACGTGTGTTAGATGACAATTCCACAAATTAAGACAACAATTTGCAGACTGATTTCTGCAATTTCTGCTGATCTATCTGTGGCCTAGTTTTGGCTTCCATTGATAGGATGCAGATCTGTCAACTACTATGAAGAGATTTTCGGCTATAATACTCAACAGTAGTTGCAAAAACAAAATACAGCAGATTAACTTTTTAACAGATATCTTCCATCTGTCTGTATCCGTCACAATTGTTTTTGGTGCAGATTTGTTAAGCACACTACTAACCACTGCATAGTGGAAAAAACACATGTGCCCTGCTGTTTTTAAGATGTTCTAACCCAGTTTTCTGGGGTTTCACTGGAAAAATTGCAATTTACTGTATGGAGAGTCCACCTCCTCTCAATGTTTGTCCAGAGGTTACTTACAGAAATATAATTACCAAAATCATAAACACTAATCAAATCATAATGACTTCTGTGAACGGGGGTTACATCTCATATAGCAGGTGAAGGAGCAACACGTGTTTCACGCTACAAGCGCATCGTCTGAGAGCCAGACAATGCGCTTGTAGCGTGAAACACGTGTCGCTCCTTCACCTGCTATATGAGATGTAACCACTGTTCACAGAAATAAAGCATGAATTTATAGGACTGGTGAGTGCGATCTTATCTTTCTTCTTCTCATTGTGAATGATTTGGACAATTCCTGGACTTCTCGGAGATCAGCACCGATTACCTACTTTGTGCATAGTCCAGCCGTGGGATCTCAGCTCTCCATTCATTCTGATGTTTGTGGAATAAGTGTTGTAATAGTGGGTAGTGCCAGTTATTGCTCTACATTAGGAATAACCTTTAATCAATCTCAACAATAAAATGGACATACACAGCCCACAAAACAATACAAATGTGTAAATACAGTGCACAAATAACTTAAAATCTAGACTGGGTACACAGATACTGGCGTACAAGACAGGAATTACCTTGTAAATATCCTGATAATTGGGTGTAATTGCTATGTATTCAGATGAGACATATAGGCCATGAGGGGGGTCATACAGAGGGCCTCAAGATGTTGGAAGAGAAGAAAGGGTATGGTGCTCTCTAAGTCTAACAACCTCTCATCCCTTTGACCCCTCCTTTTGAGGGACCCACCTCCTTAACAGGGTGGCCTCAACCACGGTGACATTTCCTGACCTCCGATAAGTGAGGGAGAAAATAACAACCAAAGAAAAAGCAGAGAGGGATTATGCCTGAGAAGTGCTCCAGAATAATTTGATTACAGTCTATTCTGAAACAAACACAAATCCCCCCAAAAAAAAGGTGGAATGCAGATAGATCAATGCACAATTAGAAACTAGTCCCATAGGAAGAATAAAAGGTAGAAGTGCGTAATTTCACACTCCAACCAGGATACTTATTCTCAGTGGATATGAGGGATCTCAATGTAGCAGGTTGCCGGGTGGCAGGGCTCCCAGTGGAGCGAGAAGCCGAACTGTAGGGAGGTACGGGGATCGGTGCTTCCCATGCATAATCCCTGTCCGCTTTTTCTTGTTGTTATTTTCTCCCTTACTTCTTGGACGTCAGGGAACGTCCACATGGTTGAGGCTACCCTGGTAATGAAGTGGGTACCTCAAAAGGCAGGATCAGAGGGACAAGAGGATGTTAGACTTAGAGGACACCTTACCTTTTCTCCACTTCCAACATCTTGAGGCCCACTATAGGACTCCCCTCATGGCCTATATGTCTCATCTGAATACATAGCGATTACCCCCAATTATCAGTATATTTACACGGTAATTCCTTTCTTGTGCTCCAGAATCCTTGTATCCGGTCTGGGTTTTGAATTATTTGTGCATTGTATTTACACATTTGTATTATTTTGTGGACTGTCTATGTCCATTTTTTGTTGAGATTGATTAAAGGTTATGTTTTAAGTAATTGTGATTTGATCAATGGCTATGATTTTGGTGATTATAACCCAGTTGTCTACCAGAATTTGGCACTTGTTACTATTGCATAGGCACTTTTTACAATATTACAGTTTAGTGAGAGGGCTGGTAAGTATACTTTACATTAAACTAAGTAAAATATTCAAAGTGGTGAGCAGATTGTAAAGAGAATTAAGTGGCTAAGATAGAATATATCGGCTGCGTAGATTTATTTTCCCACACTAATAAAAGAAAGATGAAAAAAGGTTCAAAAAGTGCTGACTGTATTCAGATATTAATGTAAAAATCAAAATATGTTACTGGCTTATTATTCTGAGCTACAATGTTTAATATGCCTCTATTTTTAATGGGGAGAGTTCATCCTTCTTGCCAGAGGTTACTGAGCATAAGAAACATTCCTGCTGTATATGACACAGAACAATGAGTCAGATTTAATTTTGTATGAGCTATGGCACTGCTAGGAATCGCAGTCAGTTCACTAACTTCTAAGGAAACAGTGCTCCTAGTAATTACTCAGACTACCCCAGTGATAATAGGTGTCTGCTCTAGTTTCCTTGCTGTTCAATGTCATAGAGATAATAATGAATCTTCCCGCCTACTATGACAGTTACTTATATTTAATAGAATCTGAAATGCTAATTAAATGCTGATATATGGAGGAAGAAGAATCGGAAAGCATGAGCTGCTGCACTCCATTACCTCATTTAACCAGTGAAGGCCAAGTCTTCCCAGATTTCTTCATTTAAGAAGGAACTTGGTATTCTGTATATAAGCAGTCGATAATGACTAATGTGTTCAAGAAAAAGAGCAGTGAAAAGAGAGGACGTGCTTTAAAACATTGGTCAGGAGCAAAAGGAAACCTGGTATAGCTAAAGCAATAAATTAAATGAATACTTACGAACTGTGTTTAATAAAATGGGAACATTTTTATGGAGTCATGAAAGCCGCCAGTACTTTTATTCATTCAAAGTTTTTTTTACTAACATAACGTAGTCAAATATAGACAAATAAAGATTTCTTCTGGGTAATATATCCACCCAATAACACATGTGTTCTCTTTAATTACTGCAATTTGTTTCACTTAAAAAGTAACTATGGCAAATCATATTGATATTATATTATCGGTTATACTGAAAATGGAAATCTAAGTCTTATTCAATAAGGTGTCGGGGTTTAAAGGGGTACTCTGCCCCTAGACATCTTATCCCCTGTCTAAAGGGGGATAAGATGTCTGATTGCGGGGGTCCCGCCGCTGGGTACTCCGGCAATCTCAGCTGTTGCACCCAAGACATCCGATGCAGGGAGCGAACTTCACTCCATGCCGTATGACTGGCGATGTGGGGCAGAGGCTTGTGATGTCACGGTCACGCCCCACTCATAGTCCGGAGGCCCGGGTGGGTAAAGGGCCCGCTGCAGCTGCTGAGGATTAAGGACACTTGTCCCAGATCCCCAGTCAGACAAGCGCTACTTTCGGGTGATGTGTTTCTCTATATAAATATATCTGTGCTGCTCCTGCTCTGTGCATCATTAGCAGAGACAGGCAGCAGCGCAGGGATGAAGAGGACCTGATTGATGGCTCCGCCCCAGCACAGGAAGAGGATGGGCGGAGAGCTGTCAGGCCTCCCGGGAACACAGAGGGGCCGCTTCATGTGAGGGTGAGTGATGTCCCTGTGTGTTGCCTCTTTCCCCTCTGATCATTAGCATAACCTGGGTGATGTGTATAGTAGCAGCCCAGTGGGGTCACTTTCCCTTCTCCAGTGTCCACAGGTCACCAACAGGTCCCATTACCAGAACAATTTTTGGGAAGAATCGTGGCACAAATGGTCCGCTTTTACAGCAATTTTTCGAAATCGCGGTAAAACTGCACCATTTTTGCCGCGATTTAGAAAAAATAATAATCTGGTAATGTGACCTATTGGTGACTATGGACACTGGAGGAGGGAAAGTGACCTCACTGCGGCAACAACATGTGAACACACTGCTTGTTTATTTATCATTAACCCCTTAAGGGTACATTCACACACACACACACGTACAGGATCTGCTGCATATTTTTGCTGCATATTCTGTGCAGCTGACTTTGCAACCCATTAGCTTCAATAGGTAGCAAAATCAGCTGCAGAAAATATACAGCAGATCCTGTACGTGTGAACGTACCCTAAGTGCTTATTCACATGGACAGATCCGCAGTGTATTTTACACTGCGGATCCGCCGGCAATGGACTCTACAGTGCTGCCTCCAACTGTGTCTGCTCATAGCGGCAATCCGCCGTTACAAACAGACATGCTTTGATGTGCACACATCGCAGCCTCTCCTCCTGTTCCCTGAGCTAGGCTGAGAGCAGCTGCGATGTGTGCGAGTATACTGCGCATGCGCGAGGCAAACATGCACATCAATGCGTGTCTGTTTGTAGCGGTGGATTGCCGCTATGAGCAGACACAGATGGAGGCAGCACTGTAGGGTCCATTGACTGCAGATCCGCACCGTAAAATACACTGCGGATCCTTCTGTGTAAATTATCCCTAAAGACACAAGGCATACATGTACGCACAGTGCCTGCTCCCACTTCCACTCCCTCAGCTAATGCCAGACATCACCAATCAGGCTGATGTTTGATTAGGGGTGGGGCAGAGGTGTGGCCAGGGGCCGACTGTGGGCCTTTGCTTTATTTGGTCCGGGGGCACTGAGTTTTGTCAATCCGCCCCTGGCACCGCTCGTGATGTCACGGCCATGTAGTGATGAAATGCTAATATAGAAATAGAATCTGAAATGCTAATTAAATGCTGATATATGGAGGAAGAAGAATCGGAAAGCATGAGCTGCTGCACTCCATTACCTCATTTAACCAGTGAAGGCCAAGTCTTCCCAGATTTCTTCATTTAAGAAGGAACTTGGTATTCTGTATATAAGCAGTCGATAATGACTAATGTGTTCAAGAAAAAGAGCAGTGAAAAGAGAGGACGTGCTTTAAAACATTGGTCAGGAGCAAAAGGAAACCTGGTATAGCTAAAGCAATAAATTAAATGAATACTTACGAACTGTGTTTAATAAAATGGGAACATTTTTATGGAGTCATGAAAGCCGCCAGTACTTTTATTCATTCAAAGTTTTTTTTACTAACATAACGTAGTCAAATATAGACAAATAAAGTTTTCTTCTGGGTAATATATCCACCCAATAACACATGTGTTCTCTTTAATTACTGCAATTTGTTTCACTTAAAAAGTAACTATGGCAAATCATATTGATATTATATTATCGGTTATACTGAAAATGGAAATCTAAGTCTTATTCAATAAGGTGTCGGGGTTTAAAGGGGTACTCTGCCCCTAGACATCTTATCCCCTGTCTAAAGGGGGATAAGATGTCTGATTGCGGGGGTCCCGCCGCTGGGTACTCCGGCAATCTCAGCTGTTGCACCCAAGACATCCGATGCAGGGAGCGAACTTCACTCCATGCCGTATGACTGGCGATGTGGGGCAGAGGCTTGTGATGTCACGGTCACGCCCCACTCATAGTCCGGAGGCCCGGGTGGGTAAAGGGCCTGCTGCAGCTGCTGAGGATTAAGGACACTTGTCCCAGATCCCCAGTCAGACAAGCGCTACTTTCGGGTGATGTGTTTCTCTATATAAATATATCTGTGCTGCTCCTGCTCTGTGCATCATTAGCAGAGACAGGCAGCAGCGCAGGGATGAAGAGGACCTGATTGATGGCTCCGCCCCAGCACAGGAAGAGGATGGGCGGAGAGCTGTCAGGCCTCCCGGGAACACAGAGGGGCCGCTTCATGTGAGGGTGAGTGATGTCCCTGTGTGTTGCCTCTTTCCCCTCTGATCATTAGCATAACCTGGGTGATGTGTATAGTAGCAGCCCAGTAGGGTCACTTTCCCTTCTCCAGTGTCCACAGGTCACCAACAGGTCCCATTACCAGAACAATTTTTGGGAAGAATCGTGGCACAAATGGTCCGCTTTTACAGCAATTTTTCGAAATCGCGGTAAAACTGCACCATTTTTGCCGCGATTTAGAAAAAATAATAATCTGGTAATGTGACCTATTGGTGACTATGGACACTGGAGGAGGGAAAGTGACCTCACTGCGGCAACAACATGTGAACACACTGCTTGTTTATTTATCATTAACCCCTTAAGGGTACATTCACACACACACACGTACAGGATCTGCTGCATATTTTTGCTGCATATTCTGTGCAGCTGACTTTGCAACCCATTAGCTTCAATAGGTAGCAAAATCAGCTGCAGAAAATATACAGCAGATCCTGTACGTGTGAACGTACCCTAAGTGCTTATTCACATGGACAGATCCGCAGTGTATTTTACACTGCGGATCCGCCGGCAATGGACTCTACAGTGCTGCCTCCAACTGTGTCTGCTCATAGCGGCAATCCGCCGTTACAAACAGACATGCTTTGATGTGCACACATCGCAGCCTCTCCTCCTGTTCCCTGAGCTAGGCTGAGAGCAGCTGCGATGTGTGCGAGTATACTGCGCATGCGCGAGGCAAACATGCACATCAATGCGTGTCTGTTTGTAGCGGTGGATTGCCGCTATGAGCAGACACAGATGGAGGCAGCACTGTAGGGTCCATTGACTGCAGATCCGCACCGTAAAATACACTGCGGATCCTTCTGTGTAAATTATCCCTAAAGACACAAGGCATACATGTACGCACAGTGCCTGCTCCCACTTCCACTCCCTCAGCTAATGCCAGACATCACCAATCAGGCTGATGTTTGATTAGGGGTGGGGCAGAGGTGTGGCCAGGGGCCGACTGTGGGCCTTTGCTTTATTTGGTCCGGGGGCACTGAGTTTTGTCAATCCGCCCCTGGCACCGCTCGTGATGTCACGGCCATGTAGTGATGAGCGGCATTGGCCATAATCGAATTAGCAATATTTCATGAATATATAAACAAATATTCGTCCTATATTCAAAAATTTTGCGTATTCTTTATATTCGCATATTCGCGTATTCGAGGAAGAAAACAGTGAGGGGTGGGCAACTTTACTATTGGTTGCTAGGGATGTTGTTGATAACCACTGACAAGTGTATTTGCATCATTCTAATTGGCCCACAAGTTAAAAGAAGGAATATGCGAGTATACGAATATGCACATGAATAAGCGAATATTCGGAATTTCGAATATAAAGTGAATAGATTTGCAATATTCAGGAATTAGCAAATTTGCAATAAAAATTTGAAATCCGAATATTCATGCCCAACACTATGGCCATGCCCCCTCAATGCAAGTCTATGGGAGGGGGTGTGACATCACAAGCGGGGTGCGGCTGTGACGTCACAAACCTCCGGGCTCTGCACCCAGCGCTCTAACCGAATGCCAGGTGCAGTAGGGAGATCGTGGGGGTCCCCAGCAGCAGGACCCAGCAATCAGACATCTTTAACTGTTCAGATTTAACACCCGGACCTTCCATTAAGTTTATTAATTCTATAATGGCAAGTCCTAAATTTCCAGACACTTTTGTGCCGACATTTACCATTGTGGGTGCAAGTGAAGCATTTTTCTACACCTATTTTTGTGTGCTGGTAATGTGTAGGAGCACCAAATTTATTAAATGGTCACAGAGCATTTGGAAAATTTTGTGCAGGTCACATTTTCTGAAATTTTTCTTTCACATATACCAAAAAGCTAAGCTAAGTCTGGGCTGGTGTAGTTTTAGAGACTTTTCAGTGACTTTACGCCTTTTTTGCACCTTTTCAAAAAAGACCCAGTTCATAAAACCCTTCCATTTCATGTGTATTGCCAAAATCAGCAGAAATGTGTAAACCTAAAGGCGCAAAAATGGTGCAAATAAACACTGCTTGTGCCTTTTTTGCGTCATTTCTAGACACTTTTTTGCGTCATTTTCTAAAGACAATAGATAAATGTCGGTCATGGTGGTTCAAAAGGAAACTGACAGCCAGTTCACTAACACTAAACCCAATACACGGCATTATAGTGCGGGTGAACTGGATTACAAGCAGGTATCACTTACTGGCATCTATGGTCTGTCACCGGAGATACCTGTTGTATTAACCTTCATGACTTATAGCTAGCTTTTTACAATGGAGATGAGCAATGTTGGTTATGCCGGGCCCTGTTTCTATTGCACAAAGCAAACTATAAGCAATGGGGCTAAAACAACGAGTATCTCCAGAACCAGACCACGGATCCCGGTAAGTGATACCTCCTTGTAATCTGGTTCACCCACACTATAACCACATGTATTGGCATTAGTGCGGGTAAACTTGCTGTCAGTTTTCTTTTAACATCTATTATTTATTTTTATTTTTTTGCATGCTGCAATAATTTGGGATCTTTTTTTCATTTTTTTTAAATAGCTTCATAGTTTTATTTTTTTTCAGGTTTATTAGGGAAAGTTTGTGCAAAAAAAGGTATTTTTGATTTATAGTTCCTTTTATTTGGAAATTGAAACAACAAAAAAAAAGTATTAACCCCTTAACGATGAAGGACGTATATTTAAGTCCTCCGCCGATTCCCGTGAAATGCCATGGGGTCACGCGGTGTCCCTGCGGCATATCGGGTTGGTCCCAGCGGCTATCAACGGCCCGGACCCGCGGCTAATACAGGACATCACCGATCGCGTCTCAAGTGAAAGTGACCCGGCTGCTCAGTCGGGCTGTTCGGGACCGCCGCGGTGAAATCGTGGCGTCCCAAACAGCTTACAGGACACCGAGAGGGCCCTTACCTGCCTCCTCGGTGTCGACGAATGACTGCTCCGTGCCTGAGATCCAAGCAGGAGCAGTCAAGCGCCGATAACACTGATCACAGGCGTGTTAATACACGCCAGTGATCAGCATGAGAGATCAGTGTGTGCAGTGTTATAGGTCCCTACGGGACCTATAACACTGCAAAAAAAAGTGCTATCACGCCCCCTCCCGTAGGCTTGCATTGAGGGGCTGAGCGTGATATAACACGGGGGCGGGGGCGTGACGTCACACGCCGCCGACACTGCGGTCGACTGTGATCAGTCCCGGAGCAAACACGCTCCGGGGACTGATAACAAATGGGGTTCCGTGTGCATGATCACGGGCGTCCCCCGCTGCGGGACTCCCGTGATCAGGCATCTTATCCCCTATCCTTTGAATAGGGGATAAGATGTGTAAGCACCGGCGTACCCCTTTAAGGGGTTAAAATAGATTCCAATGATAGTTTTGTCAATTCTTTTTATACACTGTGTGTACAATAATTAGACAAGTTGTATTTGTATTTTGTAGCAATTTGAAGGGGTCTCCGAACGATAAGGGATAAGATGTCTGATTGCGGAGATCCCCCATGATCTCCGTGCACCACCCGTGCCACACCTGGTATTCTAAACATAGAATATATAGTGTGCATTTGTTAGGCAAGTTGTATTTTTTAAGGAAGTTTATTGTTCTCCAGTTTATTTTTGTTCTCTTTAAGCAGACGGGGCAGAGCTGTGATGTGAGCCGTTAATTACGCCAAGGTGCTGTCATCACGTCCAGAGTGGCGGGACCTGGTAAGTATAACTCCCCACGAAACAAAATTTATTGGATATTTCAAACTTTAACAAAAAGAAAAACTGAAAAATTGGGCGTGCAAAATTATTCAACCCCTTTACATTCAGTGCAGCAAACTCTCTCCAGAAGTTCAGTGAGGATCTCTGAATGATCCAATATTGACCTAAATGACTAATGATGATAAATAGAATCCACCTGTGTGTAATCAAGTCTCTGTATAAATGCACCTGCACTGTGATAGTCTCAGAGGTCCGTTTAAAGCACAGAAAGCATCATGAAGAACAAAGAACACACCAGGCAGGTCCGAGATACTGTTGTGGAGAAGTTTAAAGCCAGATTTGGATATAAAAAGATTTTCCAAGCTTTAAACATCCCAAGGAGCACTGTGCAAGCAATAATATTGAAATGGAAGGAGTACTGCAAATCTACGAAGACCTAGCCGTCCTTCTAAAATTTCAGCTCATACAAGGAGAAGACTGATCAGAGATGCAGCCAAGAGGCCCATGATCACTCGGGATGAACTGCAGAGATCTACAGCTGAGGTGGGAGACTCTGTCCATAGGACAACAATCAGTCATATACTGCACAAATCTGGCCTTTATGGAAGAATGGCAAGAAGAAAGCCATTTCTTAACGAGATCCATAAAAAGTGTTGTTTAAAGTTTTCCACAAGCCACCTGGGAGACACACCAAACATGTGGAAGAAGGTGCTCTGGTCAGATGAAACCAAAATCAAACTTTTTGGCAACAATGCAAAACGTTATGTTTGGCGTAAAAGCAACATAGATCATCACCCTGAACACACCATCCCCATTGTCAAGCATGGTGGTGGTAGCATCATGGTTTTGGCCTTCTTTTCTTCAGCAGGGACAGGGAAGATGGTTAAAATTGATGGGAAGATGGATGGAGCCAAATACAGGACCATTCTGGAAGAAAACCTGATGGAGTCTGCAAAAGACCTGAGACTGAGACGGAGATTTGTCTTCCAACAAGACAATGATCCAAAACATAAAGCAACATCTACAATGGAATGGTTCACAAATAAACATATCCAGGTGTTAGAATGGGCAAGTCAAAGTCCAGACCTGAATCCAATCGAGAATCTGTGGAAAGAACTGAAAACTGCTGTTCACAAACGCTCTCCATTCAACTTCACTGAGCTCGAGCTGTTTTTCAGGGAGGAATGGGCAAAAATTTCAGTCTCTCGATGTGCAAAACTGATAGAGATAGCTACTTACAGCTGTAATCGCAGCAAAAGGTGGCTCTACAAAGTATTAACTTAAGGGGGCTGAATAATTTTGCACGCCCAATTTATCAGTTTTTTATTTGTTAAAAAAGTTTGAAATATCCAATACATTTCGTTCCACTTCATGATTGTGTCGCACTTGTTGATTCTTCACAAAAAATTACAGTTTTATATCTTTATGCTTGAAGCCTGAATGTGGCAAAAGGTCAAAAAGTTCAAGGGGGCCTAATACATTCACTATGCACTGTTTAGCTTTGCTCTTTTTCAGTGCAACTGGTACAAGTTTGAAGGTTTACCCTCTATTCCTCTACCTCCTCTCATCAGCTAGATTCCTGATACTGAAATACTGTCTTTCTACACAATTACCTTAGGTCTAACATTGGTAGATGAAATCTATCGATTTTAAGAAAACTCTCATGATATAGGCTCTAGATTACAATTTCTCAGGGCATGGCCTTCTTGGAGAAGATGTAGGAGTTTTCAGTGAACTTCTTCATAAAGTTATGTATGCCTCCACATAGATTAGCCCTTTCTCATTGCTTAGACCCCTTTGCCATAGTTTGTAAGTGTCTTTCATTTACTACCCTTTTACCATTGAATATGCATTTCACGTTGTTCATGTTTATGGTTGTCCCAGTTAGGTTTTACTGTTCCTTTTTATAAAAAAAAGTGCTTTATTGGAATGAGCCTGGCAGTGTTATGCATGGTTTTAGAGCTCACAGGCAGTGCTATACACATTTTGAAGATAATTTCTTTGTCAGTTGCAGAGAACCTGTTCGCCGCGAACCAAACTTTTTCGGAAAGTTTGGCGAGCCCGCAGAGCGAAACTGAAAATTTCCCTCAACTCTAAGTTTAGGTCAGATGAGGAAGGTGGCCATTTAATGATGTTTTCTCTATAAGGCCTATTATACTCTTTACTGACTAGCCGTGATGAAGGTGAAGCACCAAAATCCACATCTTCCCACAACAACATCTGTTTTAAGTGGTAACATGACCTGTTGGCCATGCATATTCTACATTATCATTTGGTGTATTTGTCTCGAAACATTGTTGGATAGTTGTGTAAAATAGTTACCAGTTTCATGTCAACACACATGAAAAAACAATATAGAGACTTATGTTATATGTTTTGGACATATTTGTAATATAAAAACTATCCTTAATGTCCTGGTAATGTTACCTGTCATCATTTGCGTGATTCATTTTTAACTATTTATCTGTATGAATAAAATAGATAATGAAGATTTTTAATACATACATGGTTGTTACGCCGAGCGCTCCGGGTCCCTGCTCCTCCCCGAAGCGCTCGCAGCGTTTCTCTCCTTGCAGCGCCCCGGTCAGACCCGCTGACCGGGAGCGCTGCACTGACATTGCCGGCGGAGATGCGATTCGCATAGCGGGACCCGCCTGCTCGCGAATCGCATCCCAGGTCACTTACCTGTCCCGGTCCCTGGCTGTCATGCTCTGGCGTGCGCGGCTCCGCTCTCTGGTGTGCGTGGCTCCGCGCGGCCAGCGCTCTGAGATTTAAAGGGCCAGTGCACCAATGATGGTGCCTGGTCCAATCACCCTGATTAGCTTACACCTGTTCCTTGCCCTACTTATACCTCACTTCCCCTGCACTCCCTTGCCGGATCTTGTTGCCTTGTGCCTTGAGAAAGCTTTACTGTGTTACCCATACTGTGTTCCAGACCTCCTGCTATTCCACCATTGACTACGAACCTTGCCGCCTGTCCCGACCTTCTGCTACGTCTGACCTTGCTCTTGTCTACTCCCTTGCACCGCACTTATCTCAGCAGTCAGAGAGGTTGAGCCGCTGCCAGTGGATACGACCTGGTTGCTACCGCCGCTGCAAGACCATCCCGCTTTGCGGCGGGCTCTGGTGAATACCAGTAGCAACTTAGAACCGGTCCACTGACACGGTCCACGCCAATCCCTCTCTGGCACAGAGGATCCACCTCCAGCCTGCCGAATCGAGACAGTAGATCCGGCCATGGATCCCGCTGAGGTCCCGCTACCAGTCGTCACTGACCTCACCACGCTGGTCGCCCAGCAATCCCGACAGATCGCCCAACAAAATCACCAGCTGTCGTACTTGACCACCATGACTCAGCAACTTCAGTCACAGTTACAGCAGCTTCAGTCACAGCTACAGCAACTTCAGTCACAGCTACAACAGCAACAACCATCTCCTCCGCCAGCTCCTGCACCTCTTCCGCAGCGAGTGGCCGCTCCTAACCTCCGCTTGTCCCTGCGGACAAATTTGATGGGGACTCTAGACTCTGCCGAGGTTTCCTGTCACAATGTTCCCTACATTTGGAGATGTTGTCGGACCAATTTCCTACAGAACGGTTGAAGGTGGCTTTCGTGGTTAGTCTCCTGTCTGGGAAGGCTTTGGCTTGGGCCACACCGCTCTGGGACTTCTTTGCTGAGGTTCGCAGTGTCTTCGAGGAACCAGCCCGAGCTTCTTCTGCCGAGACTGCCCTGCTGAACCTGGTCCAGGGTAATTATTCAGTAGGCGAGTACGCTATCCCATTTCGTACTCTCGCTTCCGAATTATCTTGGAACAACGAGGCTCTCTGCGCGACCTTTAAAAAAGGCCTATCCAGTAACATCAAAGATGTGCTGGCCGCACGAGAGATTCCTGCCAACCTGCATGAACTTATCCATTTGGCCACCCGCATTGACATGCATTTTTCGGAAAGACACCAGGAACTCCACCAGGAAAAAGACCTTAATCCCTGGGCACCTCTCTCACGGTATCCCTTGCAATCTACCCTTGTGCCTCCCGCCGAGGAGCCTATGCAGGTAGATCGGTCTCGCCTGACTATTGAAGAGAGGTCTCGCCGTAGGGATAAAAATCTATGTCTTTACTGCGCTAGTACCGAACATTTCTTGGTGGATTGCCCTATTCGTCCTCCACGTCTGGAAAATGCACGCACGCAACCTGCTCATGTGGGCATGGCGTCTCTGGGTACGGAGTCTGCTTCTCCATCTCTCTCTGTGCCCGTACGGATTTCTCCTTCTGCCAACTCCTCCTTCTCTGCTGTGGCCGTCTTGGACTCTGGATCTTCTGGAAATTTTATTCTGGCCTCTTAGCCTGATAGGTACTGCATCCCCGTGACCCGTCTCATCAAGCCGCTCTACATTTCTTCGGTCAACGGGGTCAAGCTGCACTGCACTGTGCGTTATCGCACAGTGCCCCTGCTTATGAACATTGGACCGCATCTCGAGGAAATTGAATTTTTGGTCTTGCCCGGCTGTACCTCTGAAATCCTCCTCGATTTGCCATGGCTCCAGCACCATTCTCCCACCCTTGACTGGACCACCGGGGAGATCAAGAATTGGGGTCCTGCTTGCCGCAAGGAGTGCCTCACTTCAGCTCCGAGCCCCGTCTGTCGGTCCTCAGTGTCTCCTCCTGTGCCTGCTCTCCCCAAGGCCTGTCAGGTCTGTGCTGTGCCTCCTCATAGTCCCCGTCCTGGTGACACTCTGCTCCGTGCCAAGCCTCACCCTCTGCCCCCCCCCCCCTTTCTCACTCCTTCTGACCGGTCTGCCATTCATGAGTATACCCAGGACTTCACTGTCCCCCAGAAGGAGACTCTACAATCGCTCCCAATGTCCTCGTCCCAGGTGGAGCGATATCCCGACAAAAAGAGGGGGAGACCTAAGGGGGGGGGTACTGTTACGCCGAGCGCTCCGAGTCCCTGCTCCTCCCCGAAGCGCTCGCAGCGTTTCTCTCCTTGCAGCGCCCCGGTCAGACCCGCTGACCGGGAGCGCTGCACTGACATTGCCGGCGGAGATGCGATTCGCATAGCGGGACGCGCCCGCTCGCGAATCGCATCCCAGGTCACTTACCTGTCCCGGTCCCCGGCTGTCATGCTCTGGCGCGCGCGGCTCCGCTCTCTAGGGCGCGCGCGCGCCAGCGCTCTGAGATTTAAAGGGCCAGTGCACCAATGATGGTGCCTGGTCCAATCACCCTGATTAGCTTGCACCTGTTCCTTGCCCTACTTATACCTCACTTCCCCTGCACTCCCTTGCCAGATCTTGTTGCCTTGTGCCTTGAGAAAGCTTTACTGTGTTACCCATACTGTGTTCCAGACCTCCTGCTATTCCACCATTGACTACGAACCTTGCCGCCTGTCCCGACCTTCTGCTACGTCTGACCTTGCTCTTGTCTACTCCCTTGTACCGCGCTTATCTCAGCAGTCAGAGAGGTTGAGCCGTTGCCAGTGGATACGACCTGGTTGCTACCGCCGCTGCAAGACCATCCCGCTTTGCGGCGGGCTCTGGTGAATACCAGTAGCAACTTAGAACCGGTCCACTGACACGGTCCACGCCAATCCCTCTCTGGCACAGAGGATCCACCTCCAGCCTGCCGAATCGTGACAATGGTGAAGCAATTTTGTTGCTCTTCTCTAAGAAAACATATAATTTGACCTGTGTAGTATCCAAATCTTTGTATCTTTATTGTAACTAACATCATTTGCAATGTTTTTTTTATATGCTGACTACTGATTGCGTATTTAGACATTGTTTATATTGTTATTTAATTAGCATTAATTTAAAAGTTTGAGCAAAGGAGAACACACAATAGGCAAACAGTTATAATTTAGTATATTTCAACAGAAATTGTTTTTGTTTGACATTGTGCAGCCTTGAAACACACAAGACAGTTGAAACTGATATTGTTCACTAGACATCATGCTATGGCAATAAAAGATAAAACAGTTTCTGGAACAACATCTATACCAATCTAATTCTAAAAAGTTAAAAAACAATGTTGTATATCTTAGGATCATGTTACTGCCTGTATTACTTGTCAAAGTCAAAAATGATGGAAAATGCGTCTTTGAACCTTTGGGAAAAAAAAAAAAAACTAAATTATTCTTCATAAAAATATTTTATTTTATTTCTTTCTGTCATTTTGTATGAGTAGTATGATAAAACATCATAAGTTGTATACAGAGAAGGCAATTCAGCTCAATGCCACTGCATAGTATAAAAGCCTGTCTACATAAAAGATACTATACTTATTAGCATGACAAGAGTACAGGGCCAGTCTATATAATATAGGGATAATATTCTGGAAAATTACCAATACATAAAAAAGATCATATGTTCATTCAAATGTTTTCTTTTTGCTTAGTTAAAGGGGTACTCCGGTGGGGTAAAAATATGTTTTTATCAACTGGTGCAAGTAAGTTAAATAGATTTGTAAATTACTTCTATTTAAAAATCTTAATCCTTCCAGTACTTATCAGCTGCTGTATAATACAGAGGAAGCTCATTTATTTTTGAATTTATTTTCTATCTGTCCATGGTGCTCTCTGCTGACACCTGTGTTCATGTCAGGAACTGTCCAGAGTAAGAACAATTCCCCATAGCAAACCTCTCCTGTTCTGGACAGTTCTTATAATGAACAGAGGTGTCAGCAGAGAGCACCGTTGACAGACAAAAAAGAAATTAAAAAAGAAATGAACTTCCTGTGAGCACACAGCAGCTGATAAGTGCTAGATGAATTAAGATTTTTTAATAGAAGTAATTTACAAATCTGTTTAACTTTCTGGCACCAGTTGATTTAAAAAAAAATATTTTCCACCGGAGTACCCCTTTAAGGATTTCAATTTATCATGAAACAAATTTAAGACAATATCAAGACATGCTATTAGAACACTCAGAAGGTTTCATTAATGCAACAATCACTGGGTGTTCACACATAGAAAAGCATATGTATACTCTAAGTGACAAAGTGCTTCAAAATCATGTTTTTCTGAAAAGCTGAGGGACCCCACCTTTTTAAAATAAATAATGTGTGCTTCTTCTATTTTCCATAACCAACCAGATGAAGGGCATTTTGGCTCCGCCCTCCTCCATTCCCCCCAAATTTAATGGATGACCCCAGTAGGTAGGGAAGCCTTCAGTAGTTACATAGGTATTGCAGCCCCCGAGTAGTAAGTTATGGTAGCCCCCCAGTAATTAGGTATTGCAGCCCCCATGTAGTTAGGTATTGCACCCCCCCCCCCCCCAGTAGAGATGTCGCAAATTGTTCGCCGGCGAACAGTTCCCGGTGAATTTAGCATGTTCGCGTTCACATCGCCGGGCGAACATATGTGAAGTTCGATCCAAACCCTATACTTTAACATTGCAGTAAACTTTGACCCTGTGAGTCAGAGTCAGCAGACACATTGCAGCCAATGAGAAGCAGTCCCTCCCTTCCAGACCCTCCTACCTCTTGCACGGACGCCATTTTACCCTCATTCAGCATGCTGCAGGCTTAGGAAGTGGCGGGTCAGAGAAGCTGCTCCTGCTTTATAGGGAAAGCGATAGCTAAGTTGCTGCTAGGTGGTGTATTCAGTGTCCAGTTTACTCCTAAAGCACTAGTGTAACATCTGCTTTAAGGACAGCACCCAAAAAAGCCCTTTTTAGGGCTGAAAGATATCAGTCCGTGTGTTTTGCAACAGCTGGAGGCACCCTGGTTGGGGACCACTGCTTAAAAGGGGAACTCCGCTGGCAAGCTTTTTTTCTTTAAAGCAACTAACTACTACAGTATTCAAAGGGCTGAAATATATCAGTCCGTGTGTTTTGCAACAGCTGGAGGCACCCTGGTTGGGGACCACTGCTTAAAAGGGGAACTCCACTGGCAAGGTTTTTTTCTTTAAAGCAACTAACTACTACAGTATTCAAAGGGCTGAAATATATCAGTACGTGTGTTTTGCAACAGCTGGTGGCACCCTGGTTGGGGACCACTGCTTAAAAGGGGAACTCTGCTGGCAAGCTTTTTTGCTCATTGTCACACTAGTGCAAATCCTATTTGGTGTGACAGTTGTGCAAAAAAAAAAAAAAACTTTTTGGGCTGTTAAATAAAACCAGTCGTCACTGTCAGTTCACGTCACAGTTGCAAGTTTTTTTGCCTGCAGGGCAAATTGTGTCACCCTAGTGCAAATCCCATTAGGTGTGACAGTTGTGCAAATTTAAAAAAATACCTTTTTTGGCTGTTAAATAAAATCAGTCGTCACTGTCAGTTCACGTCACAGTTGCCAGTTTTCTTTGCCTGCAGGGCAAATCGGGTCACACTAGTGCAAATCACATTAGGTGTGACAGTTGTGAAAATTAAAAAAAAAAACAAAAACTTTTTGGCTGTTAAATAAAACCAGTCGTCACTGTCAGTTCACGTCAAAGTTACCCTTTTTTTTGCCTGCAGGGCAAATTGTGTCACCCTAGTGCAAATCACATTTGGTGTGACACTTGTGAAAATTTAGCCAAAAAAATGACAGGCAGAGGAAGGCTACCCCGCAGGGGCCGTCGTGGTGCTGGGATTCCCTTTGGCCCTAGAATGGCCAGTGTTCAGAGGCCACGTACCCTGAACCCCCAAAGTTCTGAGGACTTAGTTGACTGACTATCACAAGACACCCAACCTACTACTTCTTCCGACCGGACCCTTGACGCACCATCCTTCTCCTCCTCTAGCTTAGCCAGAGGATGTGGTTAACAGGGATATGCCTCAGTCAGGCAGCATTACACACATGGATGTACGGTGTGATGATGATGTTGTAGCCGCTGCTGCTTCCTTTCTTGAGGTGTCAGATAGCGGTGAAGGTGTTGATGATGACGATGTGTCCGTGGATGCCATGTGGGTGCCCGTTAGAAATGTAGAAGAGAGGGAAAGTTCAGATGGGGAGACAGAGAGGAGGAGGAGACGAGTTGGAAGCAGGGGGAGGTTGTCGCAAGGAGCTAGTGGCAAAGTCGGACAGCATGCATCGGCACCCGGGCTCAGCCAGACGGGACGCCAATCAACGCATGCTGTTGTCACCACCAGAATGCCGTCATCGCAGAGCTCAGCAGTGTGGCATTTTTTTTGTGTTTCTGCCTCTGACAACAGCGAGGCCATTTGCAACCTGTGCCAGAAGAAATTGAGTCTTGGGAAGTCCAACACCCACCTAGGCACAACTGCTTTGCGAAGGCAGATGATGTCACATCACAAACGCCTATGGGATCAACACCTCAGTACAAGCAGCACACAAAGTCAAAGCCGCCATCCTCCTCCTGGTCCAGCATCTTCAGCCAGGTCCACCACTGCTGCCCTCCTTGCCCCCTCTCAACCATCCGCCTCTCTGTCTCTCGCCTTGAGCAGTTCCTGCTCATCTGCCCACAGTGAGGTGTCTGTCAAGGAGATGTTTGAGCGTAAGAAGACAATGCCTCAAAGTCACCCCCTAGCCTGGCGTCTGACAGCTGGCTTGTCGGAACTGCTAGCCCGGCAGATTTTACCATACAAGCTGGTGGAGTCTGAGGCCTTTAAAAAATTTGTAGCCAGTGGGACACCGCAGTGGAAGGTACCCGGCCGAAATTTTTTTGCACAAAAGGCAATCCCCAACCTTTACTCCATTGTGCAAAAGGACATGTCGGCATGTCTGGCACACAGTGTAGGGGCAAGAGTCCATCTGACCACTGATACCTGGTCTGCAAAGCATGGTCAGGGCAAATATATCACCTACACTGCGCATTGGGTAAACCTGGTGACGGCTGCCAAGCATGGAATGCGTGGCTCTGCAGAGGAGTTGGTGACACCACCATGACTTGCAGACAGGCCTGCTGCCACCTCCTCTACTCCTCCTGCTCCATCCTCTTCCATAACATCCTCGGCCGAGTCCTCTTCCACTGCTGCGTCTTGCTCCACATCACCGGCACCCCCCCCCCCCCCCCCATCTCCACAGGTGCTATTCCACATTCCGGATACGGCAGTGTCACGCCATCTTAGGGTTGACTTGCCTCAAAGTGGAGAGTCACAACGCACCAGCGCTCCTGTCGGCCCTAAACGCACAGGTGGACCAGTGGCTGACTCCCCACCAACTGGAGATCGGCAAGGTGGTTTGTGACAACGGAACAAATTTGTTGGCAGCATTGAGGTTGGGCAAGTTGACACATGTTCCGTGCATGGCACATGTGTGTAAACTGATTGTACAACACTTTGTGCTCAAGTACCCAGGCTTACAGGATGTCCTGAAGCAGTCCAGGAAGGTGTGTGGCCATTTCAGGCGTTCCTACACAGCCATGGCGCACTTGTCAGATATCCAGTGGCGAAACAGCATGCCAGTGAAGCGCTTGATTTGCGACAGCCCGACACGTTGGAATTCAACACTCCTAATGTTCGACCGCCTGCTCCCACAAAAAAAAGCCATCAACGAATATTTGTATGACCGGGGTGCTAGAACATCATCTGCGGAGCTGGGAATTTTTTGCCACGTTACTGGAGGCTCATGCGCAATGCCTGTAGGCTCATGCGTCCTTTTGAGGAGGTGACAAACCTGACCAGTCGCACCAAAGGCACCATCAGCGACATCATACCGTTTGTTTTCTTCCTGGAGCGTGCCCTGCGAAGAGTGCTGGATCAGGCAGTAGATGAGCATGAAGAGGAAGAGTTGTGGACACCATCACCACCAGAAACAGTCTTATCAGCATCGCTTGCTGGACCTGCGGCAACGCTGGAAGAGGATTGTGAGGAAGAGGAGTCAGAGGAGGAATGTGGCTTTGAAGAGGAGGAGGAAGACCAACCACAGCAGGCATCCCAGGGTGCTCCTTGTCACCTATCTGGTTCCCGTGGTGTTGTACGTGATTGGGGGGAAGAAGATGATATCTTCCCTGACATCACTGAGGACGAGGAACGGGACATGAGTAGCTCAGCATCCGTCCTTATGCAGATGGAGTCTTTCATGCTGTCGTGCCATCGTATAAAAAGGATGAAGGAGAACGACCTGTACTGGGTGTCCACGCTACTAGACCCCCGGTATAAACATAAAGTGCCTGACATGTTACCGCATTACAGCAAGGCGGAAAGGATTCAGCAGGTCCAAAATAATTAAGAAGTATGCTGTACACAATGTATAAGGGTCATGTCACAGCACAACAGGGATCTAACAAGGGAAGAGGTGGAAGTAATCCTCCTCCTCCCATGAGGCAAGGACGGGATGCTGTACAGACATGCTGTTGATGGAGGACATGCAGAGCTTTTTAAGTCCTACGCATCGCCACAGCCCTTCGGGGTCCACCATCAGAGAACGATTTGACCGACAGGTAGCAGACTAAGTGGCCTTAACCGCAGATATCGACACTCTGAGAAGCAATGAACCCCTTGACTACTGGGTGTGCCAGCTTGACCTGTAGCCTGAGCTATCCCAATTTGAGCTCGAACTTCTGGCCTGTCACGCTTCAAGTGTCCTGTCAGAAAGGACCTTCAGTTCAGCAGGAGGTATTGTCACTGAGAAGAGGAGTCGCCTTGGTCAAAAAAGTCTCGATTACCTCACCTTTCTTAAGATGAATGAGGGATGGATCCCGAAGGGACTGACACTGGGCTATACATTTGACTAAACAAGGCCTGATCAGATGAGCTGCCTTGGGCTAAAAATGGTCCACACGCTGCTGTATTTGAACTCTGAATGCCAGATGACTTGCGTGACTTATCCGCCACCAACTAGGGTTCAAGCCGCAATGTTTTAGGGCACTTTCTGCCTGGCAAAACAAACAGATTTTTTTCTGGACGCTGCTACAGCAGCGGCTGCGACAATACCAAATTTTCCAGCCAGGTGTACATGCCTAATTTTTCGGGCCTCTGCTGCTGCACTTTTTCTGGTGCTGCAATTTTTCTGGCTGCTGCTAAAGATGCGGCTGCGACAATACCAAATTTTTCATCCATGTGTACATGCCTTATTTTTCTGGTACTCTCTGCTGACACCTCTGTCCATTTTAGCAACCGTGGATATTAGATGTATGCTAAGGGTAGCATGGTGGCTTGCAGCGCTGGGGCCTTGGGTTCAAATCCCACTATGTGCTGCCCCAAGGGGGCTCTAACTATGTGCTGCCTAATATGGGGAAATCTTATGTGCTGCCTAAAGGGGAGCTCTTACTATGTGCTGCCTAACATG
Source organism: Hyla sarda (assembly GCF_029499605.1). Classification (NCBI taxonomy): domain Eukaryota; kingdom Metazoa; phylum Chordata; class Amphibia; order Anura; family Hylidae; genus Hyla; species Hyla sarda. The sequence goes on from NC_079189.1 coordinate 98,371,934, forward strand.
GGGGAATCTATGTGCTGCCCAAAGGGGGGCTATGTGCTGCCTAATATGGCTAATCTATGTGCTGTCTAACGGGGGGATCTAACTATGTGATGCCTAAAGGGGGCTAAAGCACGTTATTCCAAACCATTTAGGAATGTTAGGTGATTTATGCCCTTTATGGATTAAAACCCGACTCTGCATCAACTATGTAATTTTCCATGGGAATTTTACCATGGATCCCACTCCGGCACGCCACAGTCCAAGTGTTAGTCCACTGGAAACAACTTTTAAATCAATATTGTGGCCAGAAAGAGTCCCTGTGGGTTTTAAAATTCACCTGCCCATTGAAGCCAATGGCGGTTCGCCGGGTTCGCGAACTTTTGCGGAAGTTCGCGTTCGCGGTTCGCGAAGCAAACATTTTATGTTCGTGACATTACTACCTCCCAGTAGTAAAGTATGATGGCCACCCCCCTGTAGTTAGGTATTGCACCCCCCCCAGTAGTAAAGTGCGGTAGCCAGCTCCCTGTAGTTAGGTGTAGCAGCCCCTCCCCTGTAGTTAGTTATTGCAGCCCCCTCCCCTGTAGTTAGTTATTGCAGCCCCCTCCCCTGTAGTTACTTATTGCATCCCCGTCCCCAGTAGTTAGTTATTGCAGCCCCACACACTGCTGTGCTGCCGACGAGGCACAAGCAGTAAGGTGGATCGCACGGCGCATTCATCCTTGCTAGTGCCACTGCCGCCATCCGCCGTCATGGCACCGACCACTCCAGCCCCACACTCACTGACTGCCGTGCTTGCACCCACTCTGTGAGTGAGGGCTGCACGGCGCATGCACGTAGCACATAGCACCCCAGCCTGGGGGACAGCACAGGTCACAGGGGGGCAGCACAGGTCACGCAACAAAAGGAAAAAAAAGTGATTTTCCAATCCCCCCACCTTGGCTTAGTAGTCTCGGCACCCTAAGGCAGCTCCTTGGCTGGCCTTATTATAGTGCCGGGCTGGAGCCAGATGAAAAACTAAGAAGTGGCAGCCTAGTGCTATCAGGGTCAATTGTATTGGCTATCCCAGACTAATTATATTAGCCTGCTAGCATCCCTAGCCCAGAACATCATTTTTGACATGCCAGGCCTTATGGTATCTGGCTAATTCTAGTACCCCTGGTGCTGATGGGTACTGGAGTAATAATAGGGGCTAGCATTAGCCATGGATGGGTGTTGTCTTTTAGATGGATTTAATTAGTAATCCAAAAAATTGTGGACTTTGGATACCTCATCCCAGGGCTGGATTAATAGCTTTCACTGATCAGCACTGCTCTATAATGTCCACCATGCTGTTGCTGCATCAAAGAGTGTGCTACGGAGATATAGAGAAGCAGGATCCCACCTTATGTGTGAACAGTGTAAGGAAGACACCATAGAGGCTAGCCTACACCCAATAGCTCAGGGATAAATAAAGTTTACAGATGAAGCTTGCAAAGGAGAAAACTGCTGAAAAAATGTCATATACAAGTTTAATAATGACTGTAGGTTGGACCTGCTGTGCTATACAAAACCTGAGATAATGTCAAGGTAATAGGAATATTTTATTGCCAGCACACAAAATAAAGGTTTACAAAAATACTTAATCTACACCTACAATGATGAATTCCCCCCATAGTCTTTCCCTGGCATCCTACAAGCATATTTTGTGCTCATGTACCTTACAAGTACAGAACAGCAATAAATAAATCTGGGAGAGGAATATGTCACTGTGCTTGTGATGCACCATGGTTAAATGGCGCTTTTGCACTATTTTCAATGAGATGTTGTGATGATAGTGGCAGACTAATTGTAGTCCAAGATATGCTACTTTTTTAGATAAACAAAAAAAATAAATAAATAAGAAAGTCATATCCAATGAACAAAGATTATCTGAACAGGTCACACCATTTTGACATTAATTAAATATCTATAACACTTTTATTTCCTAAATAAATAAGTATATAAATAAATAATTCAGTTGGTACAGTTGAGTAGTACAACTGCCTAGGAAGATTCTAGCATTGTTCCATTTCAGTGCACACTAAGTTGTTCTTCAAACATATTGATTTGTGTGCTTTGTAGGACAGGAGGAAACAGATTGTTTTTAAATTATGAATCTTGTGTTGCTGCTGAAACATAAGATGTGATTTCAAGATGTTTGACCCACAGGTTTTCAAGGAAGGGCAACATCATTTGTTGACAAGACTGACATAGCTTAGCTTTTGTTACACATATTTTTTTTTTTTTATATTACAAACTTTTCTCAACAGTTTAGTTACTGATATCATCTAAAAATCATCTTAAAAAATGTTACTTCTTTTTTCCTGTGTATTTACGGTATATATAGATATATATGTGTGTGTGTATATATATATATATATATATATATATATATATATATATATATATATATTTTTTTTTTTTATTATATATATATATGTATGTATGTGTGTATGTTCCAGCATCACGTCCAAACGGCTAAAGATATTAACATGAAACTTGGCACACATTTTACTTATATGTCAACAACAAACATAGGATAGGTGATTTAACCCTTATTCACCCCCATTTGCCAGGGGCGGGGTTTATGTTTAAAGTCCCATACAAGTCTATGGGAAATATATGTTACTGCATAACTTCCAAACGGCTTGAGATATTTAGATAATACTTGGTCACATGTTACTTATATGTCTACTTAAAATATAGGATAGTTAATTTAACCCTTAACTACCCCATTTGTGAGGGTCGGGGTTTTTGTTTAAAGTCCCATGCAAATCAATGGGAAATGTATGTTCCCACATAACTTCCGTACAGCTGGAGATATTTCAATAACTTGTACAAATATTACGGGTCGGGATAGGAGGTCTACATAGGAGGTCAGGATAGGAAGACAGGATAGGAAGACAGGATAGGAGGAAACGATAGGAGGACCGGGATAGGAGGACCGCGATAGGAGGACCGGGATAGGAGGTCGGGATTGGAGGTCGGGATAGGAGGTCGCGATAGGAGGACGCGATAGGAAGACGGGATAGGAGGTCGGGATAGGAGGTCGGGATAGGAGGTCGGGATAGGAGGTCGGGATAGGAGGACGGGATAGGAGGTCGGGATAGGAGGATGGGATAGGAGGTCAGGATAGGAGGATGGGATAGGAGGTCGGGATATGAGGACAGGATAGGAGGTTGAGATAGGAGGACGGGATAGGAGGTCGAGATATGAGGATGGGATAGGAGGTCGAGATAGGAGGACGGGACAGGAGGACGGGATAGGAGGACGGGATAGGAGGTCGGGATAGGAGGATGGGATAGGAGGACGGGATAGATGGACTGGATAGGATGATGGGATAAGAGGAAGGGATAGGAGGACTGGAAAGGAGGACAGGAAAGGAGGACGGGAAAGAAGGTCGAGATATGAGGACGGGAAAGGAGGACGGGAAAGGAGGACGGGATAGGAGGACGGGAAAGGAGGACGGGATAGGAGGACAGGATAGGAGGACGGGATAGGAGGATGGGAAAGGAGGTCGAGATAGGAGGACGGGAAAGGAGGATGGGAAAGGAGGTTGAAATATGAGGACGGGATAGGAGGTCGGGATATGATGACGACATATTAGGGAACTCAATTATTAGGGGGACAGACAGGGCAATCTGTCACAAAGACCGGGATCGCCGAACAGTGTGTTGTCTGCCTGGCGCACGAGTTCGGCACATCGCGGATCGGGTTGACAGGTTGCTGGGCGGGGCTAGAGAGGACCCAGCAGTCATGGTACATATTGGCACCAATGACAAAGTAAGAGGTAGGTGGAGTGTCCTTAAAAATGATTTCAGGGACTTAGGCCGCAAGCTTAAGGCAAGGACCTCCAAGGTAGTATTTTCTGAAATACTACCAGTACCACGAGCCGCACCAGAGAGGCAGCGGGAGATCAGGGAGGTAAACAAGTGGCTCAGAAGCTGGTGTAGGAAGGAAGGGTTTGGGTTCATGGGGAACTGGGCTGACTTCGCTGTCGGTTACCGGCTCTACCGTAGGGATGGGCTGCACCTCAATGGGGAGGGTGCAGCTTTGCTTGGGGAGAAGATGGCTAGAAGGGTGGAGGAGTGTTTAAACTAGGGACTTGGGGGGAAGGAACCTACAGCAAAGAGGGGGAAGATAGTGTAGATAGAGAGGTGGGAATTATAAATGTACCTGGGGGTGGAGCGGAGGGAAGGGTTAGAATAGTTAATAGGAATAGGCTTCATAGGAAAATAAAACTTACACCCTTGAATCCCATTAACCCCAATAACATAAAGGATGGAAATGTAAAGTGTATGTTCACAAATGCCAGAAACCTAGCAAATAAAATTGGGGAGCTTGAGGCCTTGATACTGGAGGAACATATTGATATAGTTGGGGTCACTGAGACATGGCTGGACTCCTCGCATGACTGGGCTGTCAATCTGCAGGGATTTACATTGTTTCGCAAGGATAGAATGAACAGAAAAGGTGGTGGAGTCTGTCTGTATGTTAGAAGAGGTATGAAAGTCAGTGTGAACAATGCCATAGTGTGTGATGATTCTGAGGAGGTGGAATCACTGTGGGTAGAATTATAAAAGGAGGGAAATAATGAAAAAATAATACTTAGTGTAATCTACAGACCCCCTAATATCACTGAAGAGATAGAAGGTCGGCTTCATAAACAAATAGAGAGGGCTGCCCGGGCAGGTACAGTGGTAATAATGGGAGATTTTAACTGTCCAGATATAGATTGGGGTCCGGGGTTGGCTAAAACTACAAAGGGGCGACAATTCCTAAATTTATTGCAGGATAATTTTATGGGCCAGTTTGTGGAGGACCCAACAAGAAGTGATGCCTTGTTGGATCTGATCATTTCCAACAACGCAGAGCTGGTTGGTAATTTAACTGTGCGGGAAAATCTTGGTAATAGCGACCACAATATAGTTGCTTTTGACTTAAAATGTAGAAAACAAAGACAGGCGGGGAAGGCAAAAACATATATAATTTTAAAAAGGCAAACTTCCCTGGGCTGAGGGCTGCACTACAGGACATAGACTGGGGGGAGATGTTCTCAAATACTGATACAGAAGGTAAATGGGACATCTTTAAATCAACTCTAAATAACTATACAGCTAAATATATACCAAAGGGTAACAAATATAAACGATTAAAACTAAATCCTACATGGCTGACAAATGATGTTAAAAGAGCAATAAACAACAAAAAAATACCCTTCAAAAAATTCAAATCTGATGGGTCAGCTATAACATTTAAACAGTAAAAAGAGCTTAATAAAATCTGTAAAAATGTAATAAAAACATCAAAAATTCAAAACGAGAGACAGGTGGCCAAAGAAAGCAAAACTAATCCTAAATATTTTTTTAGATATATAAATGCAAAAAAAAAACAAGGACAGAGCATGTAGGACCCCTTAATAATGATAATGGGGAGGTTGTCACGGGCGATCAAGAGAAGGCGGAGCTACTGAATGGGTTCTTTAGTTCTGTATACACTATGGAAAAAGGAGCTGACATTGGCCAGGTCAGTGCTGGTAACACATCATGTAATGTACTGAATTGGCTCAATGTAGAGATGGTACAAGGTAAGTTAAGTAATTAAATGTAAGCAAATCTCCAGGGCCGGATGGACTACACCCAAGAGTTCTTAGAGAGGTAAGTTCAGTAATATCTGTACCCCTGTTCATGATATTTAGAGATTCACTGGTGTCTGGTATTGTGACAAGGGACCGGCGCAAGGCGAATGTGGTGCCAATCTTCAAAAAGGGCTCTAGGTCTTCCCCAGGAAACTATAGACCGGTAAGTTTAACGTGCATTGTGGGTAAATTGTTTGAAGGACTTATAAGGGATTACATACAGGAATACATAGGGGATAATTGTATTATAAGTGATAGCCAGCATGGGTTTACTAAGGATAGAAGTTGTCAAACCAATCTAATTTGCTTTTATGAAGAGGTGAGTAGAAGCCTTGACAGAGGAATGGCTGTGGATATAGTGTTTCAGAATTTTGCTAAAGCATTTGATACTGTCCCTCATAGACGTCTGACAGGTAAGTTAAGGTCTTTGGGTTTGGAAATTTTAGTTTGTAACTGGATTGAACACTGGCTCATGGATCGTACCCAGAGAGTGGTGGTCAATGATTCGTACTCTGATTGGTCCCCGGTAATTACTGGTGTACCCCAAGGTTCAGTACTGGGCCCGCTGTTGTTTAATTTATTTATCAATGATATAGAGGATGGCATTAACAGCTCTGTTTCTATCTTTGCAGATGACACCAAGCTTTGTAGCACGGTACAGTCTATAGAGGATGTGCATAAGTTACAAGATGACTTGGATAGACTAAGTGTCTGGGCATCCACTTGGCAAATGAGGTTCAATGTGGATAAATGTAAAGTTATGCATCTGGGTACTAATAACCTGCATGCGTCGTATGTCTTAGGGGGGATTAAACTGGCAGAGTCACTGGTAGAGAAGGATCTGGGTGTACTTGTAGATCACAGACTACAGAATAGCATGCAATGTCAGGCTGCTGCTTCCAAAGCCAGCAGGATATTGTCATGTATCAAAAGAGGCATGGACTCAAGGGACAGGGACATAATACTCCCCCTTTATAAAGCATTGGTACGGCCTCACCTGGAATATGCTGTTCAGTTTTGGTTGCCTGTACATAAAAGGGACACTGCAGAGCTGGAAAGGGTGCAGAGATGCGCGACTAAACTAATATGGGGCATGGAACATCTTAGCTATGAGGAGCGATTAAAGGAGTTACAATTGTTTAGTCTTGAGAAGAGACGTTTAAGGGGGGATATGATAAACGTATATAAGTATATTAATGGCCCTTACAAAAAATATGGAGAAAAACTGTTCCAGGTTAAACCCCCCCAAAGGACGAGGGGGCACTCCCTCCGTCTGGAGAAGAAAAAGTTTAGTCTCAAGGGGCGACACGCCTTCTTTACCATGAGAACTGAACTTATGGAACAGTCTACCTCAGGAACTGGTCACAGCAGGAAAAATTAACAGCTTTAAAACAGGATTAGATACATTCCTGGAACAAAATAACATTAATGCTTATGAAGAAATATAAAATCCCATCCCTTCCCTAATATCGCGCCACACCCCTACCCCTTAATTCCCTGGTTGAACTTTATGGACATATGTCTTTTTTCGACCGTACTAACTATGTAACTATGTAACTATAGAAGGTCGGGATATGACAACAATATATGAGGACGGGATATGAAGTCAAAAGCTTCCTCCTTTGTTGATTTTCCTCCCCAACAAGGATTATGAAGGAAAAACCGGGCAACGCCGGGTACTCAGCTAGTAAATGTATAGATATAAAACTCAATGTGTGTGTGTGTATGTGTATGTTCCAGCATCACGTCCAAACGGCTAAAGATATTAACATGAAACTTGGCACATATGTTACTTATATGTCAACAACAAACATAGGATAGGTAATTTAACCCTTACTCACCCCCATATGTCAGGGTTGGGGGTTTTGTTTAAAGTCCCATACAAGTCTATGGGAAATATATGTTACTGCATAACTTCCAAACGGCCGGAGATATTTCGATAATACAGTACTTGGTCACATGTTACTTATATGTCCACTTAAAAGATAGAATAGTTAATTTAACCCTTTACTACCCCCATTTGTGAGGGTTGTTTTTTTTTTTTAAAGTCTCATGCAAATCATTGGGAAATGTACAGTATGTTCATACACAAAACTTCGGGACGGCTGGAGATATTTCAATAATACCTGGTACACATATTACTTATATGTCACATAAAAAGATATGATAGTTAAATTAACCCTTACCTGCACCCTTATATAAAATATGGGTTTTTGTTTCAAGTCCCATGCGAGTATATGGGACTTCCAGTACCTTACTTCACAAGCTCCGCTCTTCATCTCCTGGTGAATGTGTCAATCCAGCTTGCAAGCCACACCTCATCTCACAAAGCCACACCCGCATTTTAAGCCCCACCCCTTTTATTATCTACCCTTTTTGTGCATCGGTCTGGTTTGCAAATCACGCCCAGTCCCACAAAGCCACGTCCCCTTCTATTTTCAGCTTACAATATCTTCATCACAAATCATTCCTACCTGAGGACAGGATATGATGATGGAACATAAGGACGGAATATAAGGACAGGATTTGAGGATGGGATATGAGGACGGTATATGACGTCGGGATATGAAGACGCGATGTGAGGACGGGATGTGAGGTCGGGATAGAAGGTCGGGATAGGAGGTTGGGATAGGAGGTTGGGATAGGAGGTCGGGATAGTAGGTTGGGACATGAGGATGGGATATGAGGTCGGGATATGAGGACGGGATAGGAGGACGAGATAGGTGGTCGAGATAGGAGGACGGGATAGGAGGTCCGGATAGGAGGTCGAGATGTGAGGACAGGATATGAGGTCGAGATAGGAGGATGGGATATGATGACGGGATATGAGGATGGGATAGGAGGACGGGATAGGAGGACGGGATAGGAGGTCGGGACAGGAGGTCTGGATAGGTGGTCGGGATATGAGGACAAGATATGTGGACGGGATATGAGGACGGGATATAAGGTTGATATATGAGGACAGGATATGAGGACGGGATATGAGGTTGAGGTATAAGGACGGGATATGGGGTTGGGATATGATGACGGGATATGAGGTTGAGATATGAGGATGGGATATGGGGTTGGGATATGAGAACAATATATGAGGATGGGATATGAAGTCAAAAGCTTTCTCCTTTGTTGATTTTCCTCCCCAACAAGGATTTGGAAGGAAAAAACGGGCAACGCCGGGTACTCAGTAGGTAGTATATATATATATATATATATATATATATATATATATATATATGTATATATATATATATATATATATATATATATATATATATATATAGACAGTATGGATGAAGGGGAGCACCGTGCTCAAGGATTCCAGATCCGTCTGGGTGCTGCAGCTTCAGGAACAGACCAATTCCCAAGTAATACCAAATGGAAAGTAGAAGCAGCACTCCAAAATATCAATAAAGCATGCGTTTATTCACACATCTGTGCAAAAAGCGACGTTTCGGCTCCACAATAGAGCCTTTCTCAAGCATAACAAACTGTGTACATTGGTGTCTATATATAGGCCCTCTAATTACACAGGTAAATGAGGGGGGTGTGCCCAACACAACAACCAAAACAATCTATAAATTTACTCAATAAGACCGCAATCGGTTATATATAAACGTGTTAGACAAATAATCATATAATGTCATATACAGTGCAATCAGATTATACACACAATCCAGTTCAAAAAGAGTGTATCGTGCATCAAAATCTATAAAGTTCATCTAAGGTCTCTGGAACCGGACCTTAGATGAACTTTATAGATTTTGATGCACGGTACACTCTTTTTGAACTGGATTGTGTGTATAATCTGATTGCACTGTATATGACATTATATGATTATATGTCTAACACGTTTATATATAACCGATTACGGTCTTATTGAGTAACTTTATAGATTATTTTGATTGTTGTGTTGGGCACACCCCCCTCGTTTACCTGTGTAATTAGAGGGCCTATATATAGACACCAATGTACACTGTTTGTTATGCTTGAGAAAGGCTCTATTGTCAAGCCGAAACATTGCTTTTTGCACAGATGTGTGAATAAACCCATGCTTTATTGATATTTTGGAGTGCCGCTTCTACTTTCCATTTGATATATATATATATATATATATATATATATATATATATATATACATTTTTTTCAAATATTTTTTTTAATGCATAATAAATAAAAATAACATTTTTGCTTTCTGGTAGATTTATTTTATTGATATAAGTTGTGCTGTCAATATTAATAAGTCTCTGACAAAACCAACTACGCTGGTAGGCAGAGACTTTCTGGTTTTATGTAAGTCTTAATGTTTTATGTATAAAAGGATGGAGATAAAATGCTGAAATAAGAATACAGGTTTCCATTTTTAGTGTCTTATAAGCGGAAGTATGTTTCTGAAACAGAAAATCTGCCCATCTGCAAAGCACTGGGGAAGTGCGTGAACCACAAACATACAGATGTATTCTTCTACGCCTCTCCTTTTGGCTTGATATATCCAGAGATGAGTAATGCAAGATCTTTAGCATAAGACAAATTAACAAAAAAAAAAAAAAAAAAACTGGGATACTTTGATACTTTGAGATATTTATGCTATATATGTTTCTATCTAACCTCCACAGTGCCTTTGAAAAGAAGACTGTTGATTTTTCAGCTTGTTGAACCTTTTATTCGCATGTCACGATGTATTAAATAACTAATGTGAGGGTAGACTCATATATATGAAGAGTTTACAGTCCAAAAATCAAAAAGAAAATAACAGCTGCTCCAATAAAAGTACAAAGAGGGAGCTGCAGAGTGAGATGGGACAGAAACAGAGAAGCTGCTGAAATATCAAGTACAGTGTTTTTCAAACAATGGGCCTCCAGCTTTTGCAAAACTACAACTTCCAGCATGCCCAGGCAGCCTTTGGCTGTATGGACATGCTAGGAGTTCTAGTAAAAAAATTAAATAAAAAGATATAGTAAGTGTAAAAACCTCATTCCAGGGCTGGATTCACAGCTTACACTGGTAAGTGTTGCTCTATAATGTCCACCATGCTGTTGCTGCTTTAGAGGGTGTGCTATAGAGATATAGAGAAGCAGGCTCACACCTTATGTGTGCACAGTGTAAGGAATACACCACAGAGTTGAGCCTACACCCAATAATAAAGTTTACAGATGAAGCTTGCAAAGGGGAAAACGGATGCCAAAATGTAATTTACACACGTACATACACATAATAGCTTAACCTGAAAAGTCGGGTACATGTTAACCTTTTTATTATATATAAATAATTCCTATTACTTTGATATCACAGTTCATTATCTCAGGTTTTGTATAGCACAGCAGGTCTAAAATTCTACACACAGCCCAGGTGAGAAAGCAGATTTTTGAAGAAATTAAGTCTATTGAAAATGAATGTATTATACTTAACTTTAACTATTCTTCTTGTAATGCACATGTGTATCTTTGTTGGTAAGCAATAAGAAAAATGTCTGTTAGTAACTCAATGTTAAACCATACTTCCTGCATTCTACTGAAAAACCTTGTAAAATAGGTGACTCAGTGCATGAATGGAAAGGTCTAATCTAGAATAAAATTATGAGTGCTCTATATTTAATTATTGATTTCATTGATTGGCAAGCAACACACTATTATAGTATATGATAGGAGGAGGCAGGAATCACTACAGCCCCTTACTTCCTCCTGGTGATAAAGAGGTTGAGAGCGATAAAGAGCTATATACTGCGAATTAGGAATTAGAGACAGATATAATACTAAAATATGTCACACAAAGAGGGAATAACAAGCTGTTTGTGTGTCTGTAGGGGGAGACGTACAGTACTTGAATAAATTCATGTGAGCACAGCAATGTGAGCATTGATTCAATCAGGCAATCTCTCCCTACAGTATCTCTATATAGTGTCAGAGAAGTGAAGAGGAAGGTTTATGGGGACCTAGAATCTTGTAATTTTCACCAGAAAAACACATTAAATGGTCACTGTTTCAATAAGTTTCAACAATTAAAAGAACAGGCAAATGTAAGAAACGTTGTAATGTATCTTATCAGAGAAAATGCCTCTTTCTCCTATTGTCAAAATCATTCCCATGGAATAAATCCCATTAAGGCAGCCAAAACTAAGCCTAACATAAAAGGCCAAAGTCTGGAGAGGAGGGATTGTTTCCTTTTTCATCAAAATGAGATGGTCCCTATTCTATGAACTACATAAGAGCTTACTGTGAATGTTACATATAATCCCAGGGCTTTAATCACATCTTAGACCACTCAGCACTACTCTATAATGTCCTTTGTGCTTCTGTTGTTTTTAGGATTTACTATAAAGTCACAGGATTCCCTCTTTTATATACAATGGATGAAAGACATAATAACAACAGGGACAACTGAATTATACATGGAGCCTGTAGAGGGAAACAAGTTATATAATGGCCATAACATGTTTATTTTTTATTGTGATGAGTAGGGTGCTTTTCTAATTGTTTTCAATTTTTTTAATGGTGAAAAAAGGTTTATCTTTGCCATTTGTATGTATTTTGTATTCCCTTGGTACTAATAGTATAATGACTGTTAAAAAGCATTGCCCATGAGGTGCAGCCTTGTATAAAGCTCACATAAGTCCACATTTGGACACACTTTGTCAGAAAATCTAAAGAAATAATCTACATATAAAACAAAGTAACTTTGCATAGTCTACTAGGCCTTACTTTTTCTTAAAGATTGTCTTAGGCTGTATTCACACTACGTTTTTGCAATACAGTTCCTGTGTTAGGTTTTTGATGAGAAACAGATTCCTCAAAACCGGACTAAACTGTATCAAAACGTGTGTACAAATTTTTACCAGTATACGGTTAAAAACTGTATACAGTTTGAAAAATGATGTCCGGTTGCATCCTTTTTGTAAAGAAAGTTTCACTTGTTTGATTGAAATTTCCCCCAAAAAAACTTTTGGTGTGCACTGTGCATGTGCAAAGTAAAAAAAAAAACATATGGATACAGGAACTGTATTGCAAAAACGTGTTGTGAATGCACCCTTACTGTGGTTGTTACCAAAAAAGACATTGGGGGACATTTATCAATGTTTGCTTATGTATTTCTTTTTTTAGTTATTTTTTCCTTACAATTATTTTGCTGACGTGCAACTTATTTATCAACTGGTTGCAGCCAACTGGTTGCAGATACATTTATTGCACATATGCAATTTTTTTTGCTTTGATAGTGGCTCCATGGTTGAGCTAGAGTACATTTGGATTTTTTTCATGCAATTGCAATTGCAATTGCAATTTCTTGCAACTTTCACACATGATACATCTCTGACCACTGCAAGTTCAAAATTACTTTTCTAGGCAAAAAGAGAAACATGTCCAGAAAAACTTCACTTCATTGTTTCATAGGGCAGCAGTTTCGCGGTCAAACACCCGCTTCATCTGGCATCCATTGTCTTCTGGTTACCTTTAACCTGAATGACAGCTCAGACCTAGGGAAAGAACTAATCTCCGGAATGGAGTGTGAGTATAATATAGTTTTAAAAACAATATTGTTGTACTGTAAAGTGCAATATTAGTATTAACTGATGGAGTATAATATAGTACCTCTCTTCAATAATCCCAAAATACTGTCAGTTTGTTACGATTGTTTAAACCTAGCATGCCTAATGCAGCAGTCTGCATGACCCATATAGCTTCTCTCTGCCTAAGAATCTTTTCACGATCTGGAACTCCTGTCACTTTTTCAATTCTAAAGATTGACAGTTGACTTGTATCACTGTTATGATGTATTTTCATATGCTCAATAAGCAGGGCTGAGCCAAGTCCAGTTTTTAGCTAGTGCTTATGCTCTCTAAATATAGAGACACACATCTTTTTGTTGAGCCAATATAGAATTTTTTACATGGACATAAAATTGCATGAATAATCCATTCTGATCTACAGCTAAAAAATTAATTTACTTTAATTTCAGTGGTGCCCAATCTAAAAACGCACTTTTCAGTAACTGAGGACAATGTGTGCAACTACCGCATTTAAAGTTGCCGTTAACCCCTTAACGACTCAAGACATAAATGTACGTTTTGGTGTGGTGGTGCTTAACGCACCAGGACGTACATTTACCGGCTGTAATGGCCCTCATCCGTGATCACGCGGATGTCCGCCATTAACCCCTCAGATGCCGTGATCAATAAAGATCTCTAAAATGGATGATTGGATCACCCGCAGCGCTGCCGCGGGGAACTGATCTTCCAGAACGGCAGATGGAGGTCCCCTCACCTGCCTCCGCTGCCTTCCATGGGTCTTCTGCTCTGGTCTGAGATCGAGCAGACCGGAGCAGAAGATGACCGATAACACTGATCAGTGCTATGCCCTATGCGTAGCACTGAACAGTATTAGCAATCGAATAATTGCTATAAATAGTCCCCTATGGGGACTATCAAAGTGTAAAAAGTAAAGAATGTAAAAAAAAAAGTTTAAAAAAAATTGAAAAATCCCCTCCCCAATAAAAATGTAAATTGTCCCCTTTTCCTCATTTCACCCCCAAAAAGTGTAAAAAAAAATGTATAAACATATTTGGTATCGCCCCATGCGTAAATATCCAAAAAAAGATGAAAAACAACATGGGTAGATGGCGGAGGGGAAGTAGACATCGCATATCTAGATTTTAGTAAGGCTTTTGACACTGTCCCACATAGAAGACTTATCAATAAACTACAGTCATTGAGCTTGGACTCCCATATTCAGGGCTGCCATCAGAAATTTCGGGGCACCTTACACAACTCAAGGCCTGCCCCCCCCCCCAACCCCCGTGGCCTGCCACCAATTTTATTTTATATTCTAGATATATATTTCTAATTAGATTAGAGCATTCATGGAGGGGGTGTGCTGGCCGTGGCTTCCTGCAGGGTACAGACATCAGCTTCCGGCAAACTGCCAGGGCCACATGCAGGAGATCCCAAGGGGCCCAATACTCAGACCCCTCGCGATCTATAACTTATCCCCTATCCTTGGATAGAGGATACGTTATTTTTCACCAGACTACTCGTTTAACAGCTCCCCCCTCCCCCCCTTCCAAGGCCCGGGCATTTTAGTATAAGCAGCTAATTTTTTTGGTGGGAGTCTGACTGCTGAGACCCCCACCGATCACCTCAGTTGAAGTCGTTCTCCAGCTGTTGGAAAGCTAAAACTCCCATCATGTCTGGAGAGCCTCTGGCAATGGGAGTTGTAGTTTTGTAACAGGTGGAGAGACACAGATTGGACACAGTTTTACCCATCATCACTGCAGAACTTACAAGTGACTACAGCTCTGATGGGACAGTCAGGAGAATACACAATGATGTCAGTGACCTGAGTGACGTCTTCTGACTTGAGTGATATCTTCTCTGTTATCTTTTCTTCTTCATCTGGTCCAGAGACCAGGTCTTCCTCCAGCTCCATCTTCTCTGCAGAGTCTGACATCCAGACATCATTGGGTCCTCACTGTCAGCAGATCCTCATCCTCTGTATGAAGACAGTAATCATTGTAACCTTGCCAGAAAGTGTACCCTAAATAAAATACTGCCCCACACTATACCCTGAGTATAATACTGGCATACACTGTACCCACTAAATATAATCCTGCCACACACTGTACCCTGAATATAATACTGCTCCACACTGTACCCTAAATATAATACTGCCAGACACTGTAACCTGAATACAATACTGCCACACACTGTTCCTACTAAATATAATCCTGCCACACACTGTACCCTGAATATAATACTGCTATGCACTGTATCCACTAAATATAATACTGCTATACACTGTACACACTAAATATAATCCTGCCACACACTGCACCCTGAATAATACTTCTGTACTCTGTACCCACTAAATATAATACTGCTATACACTGTATCCACTAAATATAATCCTGCCACACACTGTAACCTGAATATAATACTGCTGTACATTGTTCCCTGAATATAATACTGCCACACACTGTACCCTGAATATAATACTGCTGTACACTGTACTCACTAAATATAATACTGCCATACACTGTATCCACTAAATATAATCCTGCCACACACTGTAACCTGAATATAATACTGCACCCCCCCACACCTCTCCTCATCACTACTATAACCCCCCCGCACCTCTCCTCATCACTACTATAACCCAACCACACCTTTCCTCATCACTACTATTACCCCCCCCCGCACCTCTCCTCATCACTACTACAACCCCCCCACACCTCTCCTCATCACTACTATAACCCCCCACCTCTCCTCATCACTACTATAACCCTCCCCCCGCACCTCTCCTCATCACTGCTATAACCCCCCCCGCACCTCTCTTCATCACTACTATAACCCCCCTGCACCTCTCCTCATCACTACTATAACCCCCCCTGCATCTCTCACCACCCCCATAACACCCCCCTGCACCTCTCATCACCCCCATAACACCCCCCTGCACCTTTCATCACCCCATAACCCCCTCTCATCACCCCCATAACCCCCCTGCATCTCTCATCACCTCCATAACCCCCCCTGCATCTCTCATCACCCCCATAACCCCCCTTCTCATCACCCCCATAACCCCCCTGCATCTCTCATCACCCCCATAACCCCCTCTCATCACCCCCATAACCCCCCTGCATCTCTCATCACCCCCATAACCCCCCTCTCATCACCCCCATAACCCCCCTGCATCTCTCATCACCCCCATAACCCCCCTCTCATCACCCCCATAACACCCCCCTGCATCTCTCATCACCCCCATAACACCCCCCTGCACCTCTCATCACCCCCATAATCCCCCCTCTCATCACCCCCATAACCTCCCCATGCACCTCATCACCCCCATAACACCCCCCTGCATCTCTCATCACCCCCATAACACCCCCTGCATCTCTCATCACCCCCATAACACCCCCCTGCATCTCTAATCACCCCCATAACACCCCCCTGCACCCCCCTCCCCCCTCTCATCACGCCCATAACACCCCCTCTCATCACCCCCATAACCTCCCCATGCACCTCATCACTCCCATAACACCCCCTGCATCTCTCATCACCCCCATAACACCCCCTGCATCTCTAATCACCCCCATAACACCCCCCTGCATCTCTCATCACCCCCATAACACCCCCCTGCATCTCTCATCACCCCCATAACACCCCTGCACCTCTCATCACCCCCATAACACCCCCCTGCATCTCTCATCACCCCCATAACACCCCCTGCACCTCTCATTACCCTCATAACCCCTCTCTCATCACCCCCATAACTACCCCATGCACCTCATCACCCCCATAACACCCCCTGCACCTCTCATTACCCCCATAACCCCCCCTCTCATCACCCCCATAACCAAAGTCTTTTTGGTGATGACACAAAGATTTGTAACAGGGTTGATGTTCCTGGAGGGATCCGCCAAATGGAAAAGGATTTACGCAAACTAGAAGAATGGTCAGAACTCTGGCAACTGAAATTTAATGTGGATAAGTGCAAGATAATGCACCTGGGGCATAAAACCCTCGGGCAGAATATAGATTATTTGACACAGCCCTGACCTCAGTATCTGAGGAGAGGGATTTAGGAGTAATTATTTCAGAAAACTTAAAGGTAGGAAGACAATGTAATATAGCAGCAGGAAATGGTAGCAGCATGCTTGGATGTATAGGGAGAGGTATAAGCAGTAGAAAGAGAGAAGTGCTCACACCGCTGTACAGAACACTGGTAAGACCTCATTTGGAGTTTTGTGCACAGTACTAGAGGCTGTATCTCCAGAAGGATATAGATACTCTAGAGAGAGTTCAAAGAAGAGCTACTAAACTATTACATGGATTGCAGGATAAAACTTACCAGGAAAGGTTAAAGGACCTTAACATGTATAGCTTGGAAGAAAGAAGAGACAGAGGGGATGTGATAGAGACTTTTAAATACATAAAAATACAAAATAGAGGAATTTTAAATGTACTAATTTGGTTAAAAAGTTTGCAATTTTTTTAAGTGCAACAGTAATAGAAAACTATGTAATCATGTGTATCATTTTAATGGTATTGACTCAAAGAATAAAGAATTTTTACCGTAAATTGTACGGCGTGAAAGTGAAACCTTCCAAAATTATCAAAATTGCAGTTTTCTTTTTAATTTCCCACACAAATAGTACCGTATTCATCGGCGTATAACACGCACTTTTTAGGCTAAAATTTTTGGCCTAAAGTCTATGTGCATGTTATATGCCAATACACCCCCAGGAAAGGCAGGGGGAGAGAGGCCGTCGCTGCCCGCACTCTCCCCCTGCCTTCCCTGGGGTCTAGAGCGCTGCTGCCGGCCCTTCTCTCCCCCTAGCTATCGGCGCCGCTGCCCGTTCTGTCCCCCTGACTATCGGTGCCAGCGCCCCACTGCCGGTGCCGATAGCCAGGGGTAGAGAAGCGGCGCCGACAGCCAGGGGGAGAGAAGGGGCAGCGGCACACATTGCCGGCGCCACTGCCCCGTTGCCTCCCCCCATCCTCGGTGGCATAATTACCTGGGTCGGGTCCGCGCTGCTGCAGGCCTCCGGCGTGCGTCCCCTGCGTCGTTGCTATGCACGGCGCGGCACACTGACGTCATGCACCGCGCCGTGCAGCGCATAGCAACGACGCAGGGGACGCGCGCCGGAGGCCTGCAGCAGCGCGGACTCGACCCAGGTAATTATGCCACCGGGGATGGGGGGAGGCAACGGGGCAGCGGCGCCGGCAATGGGTGCCGCTGCCCCTTCTCTCCCCCTGGCTGTTGGCGCCGCTTCTCTCCCCCTGGCTATCGGCACCGGCAGTGGGGCGCCGGCACCGATAGTCAGGGGGACAGAACGGGCAGCGGCGCCGATAGCTAGGGGGAGAGAAGGGCCGGCAGCAGCGCTCTAGACCCCAGGGAAGGCAGGGGGAGAGAAGCGGGCAGCGACGGCCTCTCTTCCCTTGCCTTTCCTGGGGGTATATCGGGGTATACACACGCACACACGCACCCTCATTTTACCATGGATATTTGGGTAAAAAACTTTTTTTACCCAAATATCCTTGGTAAAATGAGAGTGCGTGTTATAGGCCGCTGCGTGGTATACCCCGATAAATACTGTATTTTTTTGGTCGTGCCATGCATTTTATGGTAAAGTGAGTGATGGTATTACAACAGACAACTGGTTGCACAGAAAAAGTAGTCTGTGGATGAAAGTATAAAAGAGTTATGATTTTTGAAGGCGGGGAGGAAAAAACAAAAATTTAAAATAAAATTGTCTGAGTCCTTAAGGCCAAAATGGGTTGAGTCCTTAAGGGGTTAAGATAATTTTTTAGCCATGTTTCTGTGCACGCAGTTTTTGGAGAAAATCGAGAGGTCACCAGGATATTTTCAAACTTTCACTTCTACGGAACATGATAAATGGTTTTTCCAGAGCCGAATTCTGAAAGATTGGATCTCTTTCCAATTGTTATCTAGCCTTTTTAATGGTGTCAGAGAGAGGGCTGAATTCAAAAGAGAACAATTTTTTTTTTTTTTTGCTTGTTCCTCCAGTTGTTAAATTTTTGATATATAAGTTCAATTCTTGATACTTCTCTTACTTTTTCCATAGCAGTGTTTAACAATTCCACAGGATATCTTCTCATTTTACAGCGCTCAATTAATTCTGTAGCTTGTATATTAAATCTTTTTTCATCATTGTTGATTTTTTTTATCTTAGCAATTGGCTATAAGGTAACAATTGCTGCATATGATGGGGATGGTAGCTTTTAAAATGCAGGTAAGAGTTTGTCGCAGTAGGCTTCCTAAATCCTGCAGTGACCATTCTTTTAAATAAGGACTTCTATGTCCAAAAATGTTATTTTATTTTTATCGATCTTGCTACTAAAAAACATATTCATATTTATTTTAGTATTTAGGTACAGCAGGAATTTCTGAAAATGTTCTTCACTCCCATCCAATGCTATAAAAATATTGTCCACATAGTGGACATAAAATTTTTGATTTTTTGCAAAAGAGTTATTTACTGAAATTTTTTTTTTGATCCAGTACAGTAAGAAAACAATTTGCGAGGGTACATGCGACAGGCGTTTTTGTGGAGTACCATTTGTCATCAAACATGAAGCAATTGTTATTTAGGATTAGCTCCAGGGGCTACAGGATAAATTGAAGCCTGTACATATCTGGTGACCTGGGCTGCAAATATTTCAAGACTCTCACCACCCCCATAACGTTCGGTCCGGTCGGCTCATTTTTGCGCCGTATGCGCTTTTACAACCGGACCTAAAACTGTGGTCAACCACGGTTTTAGGTCCGGTTGTAAAAGCGCATACGGCGCAAAAATGAGCCGACCGGACCGAACGTTTCACTCCGGTCGGCTCATTGAAATGAATGACATACGGGAGCGCATACGGTCACATACGGGAGCGCAAGCTTTTAGCTCCCCCCTGCCGTATGCGCTCCCGTATGGGACAAAACGTAGTGTGGACCAAGCCTAAGCAAGTTTTTTTTCGCTTTTTGACTCTGGGAGGCTGTTCTTGTTTCTCGTATTTTCTCTTACTCTTGTGTCCTCAGATGAACTGGAATTGACATCCTTCGTCCAGTAATCTCTGTTTTTATTTCTCAGATATCTTTTTCTGAATGGGATTTTCTTTTTTTTTTCTTTATTTGACTGAAATAAAAATACTTTGTTGTTTTCATCAACTGCCTTGTCACGTAGAAATGTAATTTCTAATTGAATTGAATTCTGATTGAATCAAAATTACTTTTTGCTTTGGTAAGCAACTTTATTATTATTTTTTTGCTTAGCGAGCTTGAAGATCAAAAAGTTGCAGGGAAAAAAGGCAATAAATGCTTTGATAAATGTCCCCCATTGTTTTTGCAATGTCTCTTCATTTTATCTGATCTGTAACACATTTCTACAGCATTCCATTTCACTTTTCTGCAATCTGCTATACACTGTTATTAGGCTCAGGCCATCTCAAGACAGAACATCGGAATTGATTGGGCTTAGCTAGAGCAATGTGCAGTGTTCAGAGACAGAAACTGGACTGTGTTACGTCTTCATCTTCCTTCAGATGATCTTCACTGTCCCTGAAACTTAAATCAAGGCTTCCATCACATCTCAGCAACATCAGTTCAGTGCTTAGTGTAACCCTTTCCTTGTCTGCTGCTGTTTCTTTCAATTCTGCTCACATAGCACCTTGCAATGTTAGGGCACATGTCACTTCCTGTACTGGAAATTATTTCCCTGGAGAGACAGTCTGTTCAGTTCAGTTAACTAGCATAATAGTACAGTAGCAGGGAGTAGGTTTTATGCTGTGATTTGCCAGACAAGTACAGGTTTGCTAGAACAGGTATTTTTTGTCTCAAAGAGGAGTTTTAATATAGTTACCACTCCATATGATGTTCAAATGCTTAAAGAAATATGGCCAGAGTGCATAGTGTAATAAAACCTTAAAAGTTTATCTTTTTTTGCCCTCAGAACAGAAAAGCTTGAGCACCCTGGTTTATAGGACAGCAGGTTTTACAATCATCCAATTTTTTTTCTTAAAAAGTCAATGATACTTTGTAACTTTTTTCTGTGTAATGTTTGATTTAATTCTTTGATGATTCGGGTTGGTTGTAAATGCATATAATATAGTATACATATTTGACAACATTGATTGAAGAAAAGTCTTTTGTGGTCAAAAAAGCATTCAGCACCACCTTTTACAAGACAATGTATCAGGTGTATTGTGGCCATTTTCTTTTTTCTTAAATTGATGCCCTTAATTAATGTATTGTATCAGTCTCCTGAAAAGGTTGAACTAATAAATACATTTTTCTTCAATGTATAATTACTACCTCTTTCCATTTTGACATTGCATGTTTTTTTTATTCCAAGAGAAATGCACTGTGCAATGAGTGAGCTGTGAAAAAAAATTATAATTTATTTGCAAAATGAAAAAATAATGTCATGTATTACAGAAACAATGTGCCATGTTCATGTGGTTTGCTACTTATTTCAGAATAATACATTGTATTCAGCAAGAAAACATTTTAAATATCATTTGTCATTTCAAAGGCAACATTCTCAGAAAAGTCCCATCATGAATGTGACAGCTTAACTACTGCATACCAAAACATAGCTGTCATTGACTAAACAAAGCAGCTCCGGTGTGTGCTCTTTTAGGAGTAATGTATTGTTAATACATTCTTTTCAGTACTGCGTTGTAAGCTAGTATCTGGAGATAACATTTTCAATTTTGCCACTGGCAAAAAATTGGAACTCTAAGCGATTACAAATGATGTACAAATACATAAAGTCATTTTTAAGTAAATAAGAAATAATAAATAATCCCTTGGTTAAAGACCCCAGACTGACATCATACTAAGCTGTAAAATTGAGAAAGTAGACAGAAGATTTTCTAAGTTA
Organism: Hyla sarda; assembly: GCF_029499605.1. Lineage (NCBI taxonomy): Eukaryota > Metazoa > Chordata > Amphibia > Anura > Hylidae > Hyla > Hyla sarda. The sequence goes on from NC_079189.1 coordinate 98,393,940, forward strand.
AAATTCAGATAAACTAAAATAAATGTACATTTTTGAATACTTTCAGCTTCCCAACCGAGTTTTATTATTTTGTCATAACTGTTAAAAGTTTGTTTTATACATATATACTGTAGATTGCTTTTACTTAAAGTTTTATAAAGCAAACATGAGAATAAATTTGATTCAATATGACCTATGGATATGACATGATGATGTTATTCTTGAGGAAAGCACATTCTCATACAATTTTCATCTGCTTTAGCAGAAGTTCCCATCCTTCTAGCAGACGCTTAGAACTTTTTTTTCACTGTGTTGAAGATAGAGACAAAAATAGTAATAATATGTGGGATATGAGAAGTTTAAAAATGGTAACAATTGTAATGCTTGACATTATAGTTAGAGGTAGAACCAGTAGGAAGAGGGGTCTTGTGATCCTACTGTGTAGAGCTGTAGTAAGATGACAACCTGAATACAAGGTTCAGTTCTAGAGACCTCACCTACATAAAGATATTTTAAAAAATGCGGTAGTTCCACAAATGGGACGCAAATATGGTGAAAGGTCTTAAACATAAATCTGATCAGAAAGAAGGTACAGGGAGGCTTGTATATGTTAAAATGTGAAATAAGGAAATACAACCTGAGATTAGTTTAGTGGGGAGATCAAAATCAATGTGTTAAATTTTTGGAAAGAATAGGTGCTTGGATTGGAACATAGTGTTAGTGTAATGACTCAACCTAGTTTCGCCCGAAGGGCTAAACCATTCTAGTCTCTGACAAAGCTTGTGGTTGCTGTAGCTATGCCATGACCTATCATGTCTGTTTTTTCTCTGGCCAATTAGCTGTCCATTTTTATATCCACACCCTGCTAGCTCTGGCTATTTAGGTCTGCAGTGTCCTCTCAGACACTGCTTGTGAAAGAGCTTTTATTCTGCAGCTACCTATATCCTGCATCTGATTCCCTTTTCTGGCTCTGTTTTGTGTGCCTCCCTCTGAGTTAATTATCCTGTGCATGTTAATCTATTGTGTCCTGACTGTTTTTCCCTGACCTTTACTGTATTGTGTGTATGTTTGTTGTTTTGACCTGAGATGTCCTTGCACTTATCCCAGAGTAGGGACTGTCTTCTAGTTGTGGAGTTGCCATTTAGGATGATTCCACAGTAGGCAGGGATAGGGGTTCTGGGTGAGAGATAGAGTGCACTTTTTTCCTGCCCATTCATGACAATTACTAAGGTGTAATTCCCTTAAAAAAATATTACTGCCTGAATTGCATATAACATAGTACAGATCATCTTGTTACTGTTTATTGGATTGTGGACATCTTCTCCAGCACTTAGATAAGGCCTATAACTGCAGTCATATCTACTGTCTACACCTATATCTGCTTCCTTTCTATATTGTATAATACTACAGTATCAACAGCTGTAAATTGATCATATTATGTTATATAGTACTATTTATACCTTCTTACTTGGCCTCTAAAGTAATATAGTATGTTTTACATGTACTACTGTATATTGACTTCACATATTATAGCATTTCGGACATACCGTAACATCTTCCCTTTCACCTGTGGCCTCACAAAGAGTATAACACTATTTACACCTGCATCTGTAATGACAGCCCTCATTTACAGTAAGAGGACTTTATGAATGTTTCTCAGTACTGTAGAATTGGAGTGTTACCTCAAAAAGATTTCCATGTTGCGGTAGGTTTTCATGTATCTCATATCTTGAAGCACATATTGCATAATTTTAGCAAGAAGTATTATTAAAAAAAAGTCTAATTGTTACGCCGAGCGCTCCGGGTCCCCGCTCCTCCCCGGAGCGCTCGCTTCACTCTCGCTACCGCAGCGCTCCGGTCAGCTCCACTGACCCGGTGCGCTGCGATACCGTCTCCAGCCGGGATGCGATTCGCGATGCGGGTGGCGCCCGCTCGCGATGCGCACCCCGGCTCCCGTACCTGACTCGCTCTCCGTCTGTCCTGTCCCGGCGCGCGCGGCCCCGCTCCCTAGGGCGCGCGCGCGCCGGGTCTCTGCGATTTAAAGGGCCACTGCGCCGCTGATTGGCGCAGTGGTTCCAATTAGTGTGTTCACCTGTGCACTCCCTATTTATACCTCACTTCCCCTGCACTCCCTCGCCGGATCTTGTTGCCATTGTGCCAGTGAAAGCGTTCCATTGTGTATTCCTAGCCTGTGTTCCAGACCTCCTGCCGTTGCCCCTGACTACGATCCTTGCTGCCTGCCCCGACCTTCTGCTACGTCCGACCTTGCTTCTGTCTACTCCCTTGTACCGCGCCTATCTTCAGCAGCCAGAGAGGTTGAGCCGTTGCTAGTGGATACGACCTGGTCACTACCGCCGCAGCAAGACCATCCCGCTTTGCGGCGGGCTCTGGTGAAAACCAGTAGTGACTTAGAACCGGTCCACTAGCACGGTCCACGCCAATCCCTCTCTGGCACAGAGGATCCACCTCCTGCCAGCCGGCATCGTGACAGTAGATCCGGCCATGGATCCCGCTGAAGTACCTCTGCCAGATGTCGCTGACCTCACTACGGTGGTCGCCCAGCACTCACAACAGATAGCGCAACAAGGCCACGAGCTGTCTCAACTGACCGTGATGCTACAGCAGCTACTACCACAGCTTCAGCAATCATCTCCTCCGCCAGCTCCTGCACCTCCTCCGCAGCGAGTGGCCGCCTCAGGCCTACGACTATCCTTGCCGGATAAATTTGATGGGGACTCTAAGTGTTGCCGTGGCTTTCTTTCACAATGTTCCCTGCACTTGGAGATGATGTCGGACCAGTTTCCTACTGAAAGGTCTAAGGTGGCTTTCGTAGTCAGCCTTCTGTCTGGAAAAGCTCTGTCATGGGCCACACCGCTCTGGGACCGCAATGACCCTGTCACTGCCTCTGTACACTCCTTCTTCTCGGAATTTCGTAGTGTCTTTGAGGAACCTGCCCGAGCCTCTTCTGCTGAGACTGCCCTGTTGAACCTGGTCCAGGGTAATTCTTCCGTTGGCGAGTACGCCGTACAATTCCGTACTCTTGCTGCAGAACTATCCTGGAATAATGAGGCCCTCTGCGCGACCTTTAAAAAAGGCCTATCCAGCAACATTAAAGATGTTCTGGCCGCACGAGAAATCCCTGCTAATCTACATGAACTCATTCATCTTGCCACTCGCATTGACATGCGTTTTTCCGAAAGGCGTCAGGAGCTCCGCCAGGATATGGACTTTGTTCGCACGAGGCGTTTTTTCTCCCCGGCTCCTCTCTCCTCTGGTCCTCTGCAATCCGTTCCTGGGCCTCCCGCTGTGGAGGCTATGCAAGTTGACCGGTCTCGCCTGACACCACAAGAGAGGACACAACGCCGCATGGAGAATCTCTGCCTGTACTGTGCCAGTACCGAACACTTCCTGAAGGATTGTCCTATCCGTCCTCCCCGCCTGGAAAGACGTACGCTGACTCCGCACAAAGGTGAAACAGTCCTTGAAGTCAACTCCGCTTCTCCACGTCTTACTGTGCCTGTGCGGATATCTGCCTCTACCTTCTCCTTCTCCACTAAGGCCTTCTTGGACTCCGGATCTGCAGGAAACTTTATTTTGGCCTCTCTCATCAACAGGTTCAACATCCCAGTGACCAGTCTCGCCAGACCTCTCTACATCAATTGCGTTAACAATGAAAGATTGGACTGTGCCGTGCGTTACCGCACGGAACCCCTCCTAATGTGCATTGGACCTCACCACGAAAAAATTGAGTTTTTGGTCCTCTCCAATTGCACTTCCGAAATTCTCCTTGGACTACCCTGGCTTCAACACCATTCCCCAACCCTGGATTGGTCCACTGGGGAGATCAAGAGTTGGGGTCCCTCTTGTTCCAAGGACTGCCTTAAACCGGTTCCCAGTACTCCCTGCCGTGACCCTGTGGTTCCCCCTGTAACCGGTCTCCCTAAGGCCTATATGGACTTTGCGGATGTTTTTTGCAAAAAACAAGCTGAGACTTTACCTCCTCACAGGCCTTATGACTGTCCTATTGACCTCCTCCCGGGCACTACTCCACCCCGGGGCAGAATTTATCCTCTCTCTGTCCCAGAGACTCTTGCTATGTCTGAGTATATCCAGGAAAATTTAAAGAAGGGCTTTATCCGCAAATCCTCCTCTCCTGCCGGAGCCGGATTTTTCTTTGTGTCCAAAAAAGATGGCTCCCTACGTCCTTGCATTGACTACCGCGGTCTTAATAAAATCACTGTAAAAAACCGCTACCCCCTACCTCTCATCTCTGAACTCTTTGATCGCCTCCAAGGTGCTCACATCTTTACCAAACTGGACTTAAGAGGTGCCTATAATCTCATCCGCATCAGAGAGGGGGATGAATGGAAAACGGCATTTAACACTAGAGATGGACACTTTGAGTATCTGGTCATGCCCTTTGGCCTGTGCAACGCCCCTGCCGTCTTCCAAGACTTTGTTAATGAAATTTTTCGTGATCTCTTATATTCCTGTGTTGTTGTATATCTGGACGATATCCTGATTTTTTCTGCCAACTTAGAAGAACACCGCCAGCATGTCCGCATGGTTCTTCAGAGACTTCGTGACAATCAACTTTATGCCAAAATGGAGAAATGTCTGTTTGAATGTCAATCTCTTCCTTTCCTAGGATACTTGGTCTCTGGCCAGGGACTACAAATGGATCCAGACAAACTCTCTGCCGTCTTAGATTGGCCACGCCCCTCCGGACTCCGTGCTATCCAACGTTTTTTGGGGTTCGCCAATCATTACAGACAATTTATTCCACGTTTTTCCACCATTGTGGCTCCTATTGTGGCTTTAACCAAAAAGAATGCCAATCCTAAGTCATGGCCTCCTCAAGCGGAAGACGCCTTTAAACAGCTCAAGTCTGCCTTTTCTTCGGCTCCCGTGCTCTCCAGACCTGACCCTTCTAAACCCTTCCTATTGGAGGTTGATGCCTCCTTTGTAGGAGCATCCTTCTACAAAAAAATTCTTCCGGGCATGCTGTTACTTGTGGTTTTTTTTCTAGGACCTTCTCTCCGGCTGAGAGGAACTACTCCATCGGGGACCGAGAGCTTCTAGCCATTAAATTAGCACTTGAGGAATGGAGGCATCTGTTGGAGGGATCAAGATTTCCCGTTATTATTTACACCGATCACAAGAACCTCTCCTATCTCCAGTCTGCCCAACGGCTGAATCCTCGCCAGGCCAGGTGGTCTCTGTTCTTTGCCCGATTTAATTTTGAGATTCACTTTCGGCCTGCCGATAAGAACATTAGGGCCGATGCTCTCTCTCGTTCCTCGGATGCCTCGGAAGTAGAGCTCTCTCCGCAACACATCATTCCCCCTGACTGCCTGATCTCCACTTCTCCAGCCTCCATCAGGCAAACTCCTCCAGGGAAGACCTTCGTTTCTCCACGCCAACGCCTCGGAATCCTCAAATGGGGTCACTCCTCCCATCTCGCAGGTCATGCGGGTATCAAGAAATCCGTGCAACTCATCTCTCGTTTCTATTGGTGGCCGACTCTGGAGACGGATGTTGTGGATTTTGTGCGAGCCTGCACTGTCTGTGCCCGGGATAAGACTCCTCGCCAGAAGCCCGCTGGCCTTCTTCATCCTCTGCCGGTCCCCGAACAGCCTTGGTCTCTGATTGGTATGGACTTTATTACTGACTTACCTCCATCCCGTGGCAACACTGTTGTTTGGGTGGTCGTTGATCGATTCTCCAAGATGGCACATTTCATTCCTCTTCCTGGTCTTCCTTCAGCGCCTCAGTTGGCAAAACAATTTTTTGTACACATTTTTCGTCTTCACGGCTTGCCCACGCAGATCGTCTCGGATAGAGGCGTCCAATTCGTGTCAAAATTCTGGAGGGCTCTCTGTAAACAACTCAAGATTAAATTAAACTTTTCCTCTGCATATCACCCTCAATCCAATGGGCAAGTGGAAAGAATTAACCAGGTCCTGGGTGATTATTTACGCCATTTTGTTTCCTCCCGCCAGGATGACTGGGCAGATCTTCTACCATGGGCCGAATTCTCGTATAACTTCAGAGTCTCTGAATCTTCCTCCAAATCCCCATTTTTCGTGGTGTACGGCCGTCACCCTCTTCCCCCCCTCCCTACTCCCTTGCCCTCTGGTTTGCCCGCTGTAGATGAAGTGACTCGTGATCTTTCCACCATATGGAAAGAGACCCAAAATTCTCTTTTACAGGCTTCATCTCGCATGAAAAAGTTTGCCGATAAAAAAAGAAGAGCTCCCCCCATTTTTGCTCCCGGAGACAAGGTATGGCTCTCCGCTAAATATGTCCGCTTTCGTGTCCCCAGTTACAAACTGGGACCACGCTATCTTGGTCCTTTCAAAGTCTTGTGCCAAATTAATCCTGTCTCTTACAAACTTCTTCTTCCTCCTTCTCTTCGTATTCCTAATGCCTTTCATGTCTCTCTTCTTAAACCACTCATCATCAACCGTTTCTCTCCCAAGTTAGTTTCTCCCACTCCTGTCTCCGGTTCTTCTGACGTCTTCTCAGTGAAAGAGATACTGGCCTCCAAGACGGTCAGAGGAAAAAGGTTCTTTTTGGTGGATTGGGAGGGCTGTGGACCTGAAGAGAGATCCTGGGAACCTGAGGACAACATCCTAGACAAAAGTCTGCTCCTCAGGTTCCCAGGCTCTAAGAAGAGGGGGAGACCCAAGGGGGGGGTACTGTTACGCCGAGCGCTCCGGGTCCCCGCTCCTCCCCGGAGCGCTCGCTTCACTCTCGCTACCGCAGCGCTCCGGTCAGCTCCACTGACCCGGTGCGCTGCGATACCGTCTCCAGCCGGGATGCGATTCGCGATGCGGGTGGCGCCCGCTCGCGATGCGCACCCCGGCTCCCGTACCTGACTCGCTCTCCGTCTGTCCTGTCCCGGCGCACGCGGCCCCGCTCCCTAGGGCGCGCGCGCACCGGGTCTCTGCGATTTAAAGGGCCACTGCGCCGCTGATTGGCGCAGTGGTTCCAATTAGTGTGTTCACCTGTGCACTCCCTATTTATACCTCACTTCCCCTGCACTCCCTCGCCGGATCTTGTTGCCATTGTGCCAGTGAAAGCGTTCCATTGTGTATTCCTAGCCTGTGTTCCAGACCTCCTGCCGTTGCCCCTGACTACGATCCTTGCTGCCTGCCCCGACCTTCTGCTACGTCCGACCTTGCTTCTGTCTACTCCCTTGTACCGCGCCTATCTTCAGCAGCCAGAGAGGTTGAGCCGTTGCTAGTGGATACGACCTGGTCACTACCGCCGCAGCAAGACCATCCCGCTTTGCGGCGGGCTCTGGTGAAAACCAGTAGTGACTTAGAACCGGTCCACTAGCACGGTCCACGCCAATCCCTCTCTGGCACAGAGGATCCACCTCCTGCCAGCCGGCATCGTGACACTAATTTTTTGTTCCTCAAATACCAGCAAATTTGTGTGAATCTCTTAATACACATGTTTAATAAAGAAATGATCTTTGTATCTTATAAATTATGTACAGCCTTTTAATGTTAGGCTGGATTGTTATATCTTTGTTAATGATATCTTAGAAATATTGAATAAATCAGTATGCACTGTAGTACCAAGAAACCCCTGGAACAGGTATATAAAATAATCAATATTATGTAATCAATGTAATGTAATTATAGTTACTGAATGGATTATATTAACCATTTAGCATAATATTGACTCTTTAGTATGAATTTATTTATAGGGGGGGAGGGGGGGGTTAACTTTAGAAATTCATACCCTGGTCTTAATACAAAGTTTGCTGGAAGGAACTGCTCAATATATAATAAGAGGTATTTTGACTGATCTATGCCAACTGTATGCTGGCATAGGTTTCCTTTACAATTCCAATTTCTGGTGTAACTTATAGTAAATTTGCCATTTGATTAGAGGCTATGGCTTCTATATATAAGCTCCACCCACTTTTAAAATGTGCTATGAACAATACAAAATTGAGGAAAGTTGCAAATTTTTGCACAAAACTAGACTATTCTAAAATGTTTTACTTTTTTCCGTTAGAAAACTGGTGCAAAGCTACAAATGAATTCCTCTATACTGACACACATGTCTGGTTTTGCCCATAGCAACAAAATGTAGCTCAGCGTTCATGTTGTAAAGGGAATTTGTCCCTAGGTTTATGCTGTCCTCTCTGAGGCAGCATACACTAATCCCAGAAATGCTGACACCTGACACTGACACCTGGCTTGGACATGTGGCTTTGATACTTGACTCTGACACCTTTCTCTCAGACCTGGCTCTGATACCTGATTCCAATGCTTGACTCCAATACAAGACTCTAACATCTGTCTCAGCTCCTTGACTCTGATACTTGACACTAATACCTAACTCTGATACTTGACTAATCAGTTTTTAGGGTCGGCTTAAAGGGGTATTCCAGGCAAAACTTTTTTTTATAGATATCAACTGGCTCCGGAAAGTTAAACAGATTTGTAAATTATGTAAAAAAAGAAAGAAAATGGCAGCAGCACACTTGGTCAACAAAATGGACCAATTTTGTTGACCAAGTGTGCTGCTGCCATTTTCTTTTTTTACATGTTTTGTACTTGCCACAGCAGCGTGCACCCGTGTATTGGGTTTAGGTGCTGGCTACATTTTCAGTTTTTTTTTTCTTTGCTGTGCAGATTTGTAAATTACTTCTATTAAAAAATCTTAATCCTTCCAATAGTTATTAGCTTCTGAAGTTTTCTGTCGAACTGCTCAATGATGATGTCACGTCCCGGGAGCTGTGCATGATGGGAGAATATCCCCATAGGAACTGCACAGCTCCCGGGACGTGAGTCATCAGAGAGCAGTTAGACAGAAAATAACAACTCAACTTCAGAAGCTAATAACTATTGGAAGGATTAAGATTTTTTAATAGAAGTAATTTACAAATCTGTTTTACTTTCCGGAGCCAGTTGATATATAAAAAAAAGTTTTGGCCTGGAATACCCCTTTAAGCTTGTTATTTGATATTTTCATTTTAATTTGCTACATATTGCTAGCATATTTAGCTTTTGAGTAGATCCAGTCCTTATCTAAATGTATACACAGACACTTTATCTCTTAATGAATATGGATACTGGGAAGGCCCATTTCACTGCAGCACAGGTACATATTTGTATGTTATTATAATTTTTTTTTTATATTTGCCTATTACCTCTAATTTTTTTCATTGCCCAAAATTAGTATTAGCATATGATATATAATGTTTTTATTTTCTATTTTTTTCCCCATTTTTTCCAAAAGAAGGCTAGGATAGGTTTATGCACAAAACAGTGGTCTCTCAAGTTACAATATTAATTGGTTCCAGGACGACCATTGTATGTTGAAACCATTGTATGTTGAGACCATAACTCTATGGAAACCTGGCAATTGGTTCTGAAGCCACCAAAATGTCATCCAAAAATAGGAAAAAGTTAGGATTAAAGAAAAATAAGTAGATAACTAATACAGATAAAGCAAATCCTTACATATAAAAGTAAGAAAGATCTGCTGGGAGCTGTAAATCACTGTTTATGTGAAGGACAGGAGCTTCTTCAGGGTCGTGTACAGTACACACAATGTCCTAAAATAGTAAAATGGAGCCGCCCTTACTTGGTGTCCAAAGGAGCAGCTAACCCTTGCATAGGTAAAGAGTAGTACAGAACATGTAATACCTCCCTGTACTGTAGGGAGGCGCTACCAGACAGGAATTCAGTGCATATGCTTCAGTAATACAGGTGTTTAACACTGAAATGCCCATTCTGATTGGTCAGATCTTCCAGCCATTAACATGTTTCACAGATCTGGACTGTCCGTAGTATTGCATGTTGAGTCTGGTTTCAATGGTCCAGAAAAGACCATTGTATGTTGAAACTATTGTTTGTTGAGGCCATTGTAAATTGAGGGATGACTGTACTACATGCTACATTCATGTTTGGGGAGGGGGATGGGCTGCATGCCGAAAACATATGCAGACTGTGTGAAGTATATCAATATAACACCCCCTTAGTATCTATGCATTATACACTTGGGATCATGGTTTTATCTGACATTTTTCATGCTAGCTTTTGCTACTCCAACCAGGGAGGGTATATAAGTCATAACATAAGAATAAGCAGGCTCAACATAGAAGTGAATCATTTAGATAGTATGATTGAGTGCAACAAAACTAATCCCCAAAGTGTATAGAAAAACAGGCAAAAGTGAAAGGTAGTTTGACTCTCCAGGCACACATTTTGTTAAATTAGATTAACCCCTTCCCGCAGAATGTCATATATACACGCCGGGTTGTGCAGTGCGTTCGCGCATCCCGACGTTTATAAATGACATTCAGTTAACCCGGCGATGCGCAGCATCGCACGGGTTAACTGGCAGAAGTCCCGCTGTTTCCAGCAGGGGACAACTTCTGCTTCACCCCCCAGGACCATCCATTGATGGTCCTGGTCAGCGATCACTGTGATTGGTCCCTGTGGACCAATCACAGTGATCTGGGGTGAAAATTCAGATCCCCCGCACTGCCCGCCCCTGGAAGTCGGGCAGAACGGGGGACGATGGCTGCGGGGGCTCGTGGGGACCTGCGGCGTAGAGGGGGAACACGAGGGGACCGGCGGCCTTACCTGGAGCAGCGGCGTGACCGAGGAGCAGCGGCAGGACTGGCCACGTGGACGAGCATCGACAGGACCGGCAGGTAAGTATATGGTCCTCAGAGGCAGCAGTGAAGATCTTCACTGCTGATTCTAGGAGTCTGAAAACTACAACTCCCAGCATGCCTAGACAGCCTTTGGCTGTCTTGGCATGCTGGGAGTTGTAGTTTTGCAACATCTGGAGGGCCCCAGTTTGGAGACCATTGTATAATGGTCTCCAATCTGTGCTTTTCCAGCTGTTGCAAAACTACAACTTCCAGCATGCCCTGACTGTCCAGGCATGCTGGGAGTTTTAGTTCAGCAACATCTGGCCCTTCAGATGTTGCCAAACTACAACTCCAAGCATGCCCTTCAGCTCTCTGGGCATGCTGAGAGTTGTAGTTTTGCAACAACTGGAGACACACTGGTTGGGAAACATTGTTTCTAACTCAGTGTTTCCTAACCTGTGTGCCTCCAGCTGTTGCAAAACTATAACTCCCAGCATGCACTAACAGACCATGCATGCTGGGAGTTGTGGTTTTGCAACAGCTGGTGCACCCCCCCCCCCCCCCCTGTGAATGTACAGGGTACATTCACATGGGCGAGGCTTTTACAGTGGGTTTCTCGCATCTTGAGATGCAGCAAATTTTGCGCTGGGAAACTCGCTGTAATCCCCCGCCCATGTGACTGTACCCTAAAAACACTACACTACACCAACACAAAATAAAATAAAAAGTTAAAAACACTATATATACACATACCCCTACACAGCCCCCCTCCCCCAATAAGAATGTCCGGTACACCACTGTTTCCAAAGCAGAGCCTCCAGCTGTGCAAAACAACAACTCCCAGTATTGCCGGACAGCCGTTGACTGTCCACGCATGCTAGGAGTTTTGCAACAGCTGGATGCACCCTGTTTGGGAATCACTGGCGTAGAATACCCCTATGTCCACCCCTATGCAAATCCCTAATTTAGGCCTCAAATGCACATGGCGCTCTCACTTTGGAGCCCTGTTGTATTTCAAGGCAACAGTTTAGGGCCACATATGGGGTATCACCGTACTCGGGAGAAATTGCGTTACAAGGTTTGGGGGGCTTCTTCTTTAACCCTTCATGAAAAGGAAATGTTGGGGTCTACACCAGAATGTTAGTGTAAAAATTTTTAATTTTTTACACTAACATGCTGATGTTGCCCTATACTTTACATTTTCACAAGAGGTAAAAGGGAAAAAAGCCCCCCAAAATTTGTAACGCAATTTCTCCCGAGTACGGAGATACCCCATATGTGAGCGCAAAGTGCTCTGGGGGCGCATAACAAGGCCCAGAAGGGAGAGTGCGCCATGTACATTTGAGGTGATTTGCACAGGGGTGGCTGATTGTTACAGCGGTTTTGACAAACGCAAAAAAAAAAACACCACATGTGACCCCATTTCGGAAACGACACCCCTCACGGAATGTAATGAGGGGTGCAGTGAGAATTTACCCCCCACAGGTGTCTGACGGATCTTTGGAACAGTGGTCCTTGAAAATGAAAACTTGTACAGCCCACTGTTCCAAAGATCTGTCAGACACCAGTGGGGGGCAAATGCTCACTGTACCTCTTGTTACGTTCCTCAAGGGGTCTAGTTTCCAAAATGGTATGCCATGTGTTTTTTTTTGCTGTTCTGGCACCTTAGGGGCTTCCTAAATGCGACATGCCCCCGAGCAAAATTTGCTCTCAAAAAGCCAAATATGACTCCTTCTCTTCTGAGGATTGTAGTTCGCCCATAGTGCACTTCAGGTCAACTTATGGGGTACCTCCATACTCAGAAGAGATGGGGTTACAAATTTTGGGGGGTATTTCCTGCTATTAACCCTTGCAAAAATGTGAAATTTGGGGGGAAACACACATTTTAGTGGATTTTTTTATTTTTTTTTTAAATATGCAAAAGTCGTGAAACACCTGTGGGGTATTAAGGCTCACTTTATTTTTTGTTACGTTCCTCAAGGGGTCTAGTTTCCAAAATGGTATGCCATGTGTTTTTTTTTTGCTGTTCTGGCACCATAGGGGCTTCCTAAATGCGACATGCCCCCCGAGCAACATTTGCTCTCAAAAAGCCAAATATGACTCCTTCTCTTCTGAGCATTGTAGTTCGCCCATAGTGCACTTCAGGTCAACTTATGGGGTACCTCCATGCTCAGAAGAGAAGGGTTTACAAATATTGGGGGGTATTTCCTGCTATTAACCCTTGGAAAAATGTGAAATTTGGGGGGAAACACACATTTTAGTGAATTTAGTAGATTTTTATTTTTACATATGCAAAAGTCGTAAAACATCTGTGGGGTATTAAGGCTCACTTTATTCCTTGTTATGTTCCTCAAGGGGTCTAGTTTCCAAAATGGTATGCCATGTGAGGGTTTTTTGCTGTTCTGGCACCATAGGGGCTTCCTAAATGCAACATGCCCCCCAAAAACCATTTCAGAAAAACGTACTCTCCAAAATCCCCTTATCGCTCCTTCGCTTCTGAGCCCTCTACTGCGTCCGCCGAACACTTTACATAGACATATGAGGTATGTGCTTACTCAAGAGAAATTGGACTACAAATATAAGTATACATTTTCTCCTTTTACCTCTTGTAAAAATTCAAAAATTGGGTCTACAAGAACATGCGAGTGTAAAAAATGAAGATTGTGAATTTTCTCCTTCACTTTGCTTCTATTCCTGTGAAACACCTAAAGGGTTAAAATAATGACTGAATGTCATTTTGAATACTTTGGGGGGTGCAGTTTTTATAATGGGGTCTTTTGTGGGGTATTTCTAATATGAAGACCCTTCAAATCCACTTCAAACCTGAACTGGTCCCTGAAAAATAGTGAGTTTGAAAATTTTGTGAAAAATTGGAAAATTGCTGCTGAACTTTGAAGCCCTCTGGTGTCTTCCAAAAGTAAAAACTCGTCACTTTTATGATGCAAACCTAAAGTAGACATATTTTATATGTGAATAAAATTTTTTTTATTTGTAATATACATTTTCCTTACAAGCAGAGAGCTTCAAAGTTAGAAAAATGCAAAATTTTCAAATTTTTCATCAAATTTTAGGATTTTTCACAAGGAAAGGATGCAAGTTACCACAAAAATTTACCACCATGTTAAAGTAGAATATGTCACGAAAAAACAATCTCGGAATCAGAATGATAACTAAAAGCATTCCAGAGTTATTAATGTTTAAAGTGACAGTGGTCAGATGTGCAAAAAATGCTCTGGTCCTGAAGGGGTTAAAATAATTGTAATATATGTGTGCATAAAAAAAATAATCAGTAGCAAGTGCCATAAGACCCTTGTGGCGATAATAGACATTGTTCAAGTTTGTATATCATCAGATCATCGTTACTAGATGAGCAAATATTTGAAAAATTTGATTCGGCTGATTTGCCAAATCTCCCCCCCCCCAAATTGTTTTGTTAAAATTTATTTGCGGCAAATCGCTATTAAAAACGGCTATTTCTGTCCTACAGAGAGCCTCAATAGGGGTGTAGAACTAACACAGGTGTGCTGTGTTAGTGAAATAATACTGTTATTCAGTATTACATGCAGATTACAGGCATCACTATTAGAATCAGTGCCACAGAGCTTCTGGATGTGAAGACCATATGGCATCAAAATTGAAGAGAATAAATAGCCTAAATAGCCTATATTTATTGATGTTTTCATTGAAGTTATTTTCAAGAGACACATCTGTGGATATTGACATTGTTGAGATGGTGTTTTTTTTTTGGGGGGGGGGTTATGATCTATATTGGAATTGATCAAATACATAGTTATATTATACCAATGTGATTCATTTACAGTGGAAATCAATGGTATTTAATGTGTATACCCACCTCGTAGAGGTAAAACGTTTTTTTTTTTCCAAATTTTGTTGAAAATAGAAGCTTGTTGGACATTAGTATTTTATACAGGTCCGTTGAGATGTCCGTTGAGTGTGAATTACAGGAACGTGCGACATTCCAACATGGTGGAACTCAACATTACACATGTTTGACTCCCTGTACCAGCAATGCAAAGAAGTGACAGACTTCCTAATTCAGCAGACAGACAGTTTTTAAGTCAGTGTGACTTTCAGCTAAGGCATTGGTCGCTAATTAGAGACTCCTGTCATGTGCTCAGGCCCTTTGAAGAGGCAACAAGATTTGTCAGCAAGGAAAACAGAGGAATTAGTGATGTAATGTTATTGATACTGGAGCAAATGCTCACGGTGATGATTGAGCAATGAGGGACGCAGGTAGGTTCACAACTTGCTGGCAAAAGTATGGGTGTCGGACCTGAGGAAGATTTGGAGATGGAATCTGTCAAAAGGATAGGGGACAATGAGCAAGGTGACACTAATGATGATGATGAGGATCATGATGATCATTCCTGGCAGTATGGGATTAAGCTAGAACAAGCCAGGCCCTCGGAAAAGCTGGCAAGGATGGGGAGATGTATGCTTTATGGCATACACTGTGACAGGCATATTGCACGCTTGAAGGAAAGAGAAGAGTACTAGATTGCCACACTCTAGACCCCCAGTATAAATCCAAAATGGGGGAAATTTTTTTACCTTCTGTGAAAAAGGATAAATTGGATCTTTATAGGAAAAAGCTATGCATCTAGCTTGCCGCGACTTTATAGCAGCTAACAGCTACCAAACTTGGCTTTAGTCTCCGCTCTCTGCTCCGTACAGTGGCGGATCCAGGGGGGTGGGGCAACGGGGCAATTGCTCCCCTCCCCGAGATTGCAGCACCCGCCCCAGCACCTTGCATGGTGGAGCCGAAGCTGTAAGCTCCAGCTCCACCATTCACTAACCGTTCACACGCTGTGATTACACAGTGTGTGAGCTGCGGGGACGCGATCCACTAGAGGCCGGCGCGATGATGTCACATCATCATGCCGGCGCCCGGAAATCCTGTCCCCACAGCCCGCATACTGTAAGTACTGAAGAGTATGCTCAGGGCCCAGGGGATTTGGGGAACTATATCGTACAGGAGAAGGGGAGGGGGATTTAAAAACTTGGGAAAAGGGAATATTTAATGTGAGGGGCTGCAGGGCAAAGCACAGGGGGCATTATATGGGAATAGCACATGGCAGGGGCCCCCCCTGTGCTGTACCCCTCACATATAATGCCCCCTGTGCCGTGTACCACACATATAAATTATATGTGAGGGGCACAGCACAGGGGGCATTATATGAAATAATGCCTCCTGTGCTGTGCCCCTCACATATAATGCCCCCCTGTGCTGTGCCCCTCACATATAATGCCCCCTGTGCTGTGCCCCTTACATATAATGCCCCCTGTGCTGTGCCCCTCACATATAATGCCCCCTGTGCTGTGCCCCTCACATATAATGCCCCCTGTGCTGTGCCCCACACATATAAATTATATGTGTGTGGCACAGCACAGGGGGCATTATATGTGAGGGGCACAGCACTGGGGCCATTATATGTGAGGGGCACAGCACAGGAGGCATTGTTTCATATAATGCCCCCTGTGCTGTGCTCCACACATATAATGCTACATGTGCTGTGCCCCACACATATAATGCCCCGTGCTTTGCCCCACACATATAATGCCCCCTGTGCTTTGCCCCACACATATAATGCCCCCTGTGCTGTGCCCCTCACATATAATGCCCCCTGTGCTGTGCCCATCACATGTAATGACCCATAATGCACCCCTCATAAATAATGCCCCCATCATGCACCCCTCACATATAATGCCCCCATCATGCGCCCCTCATATATAATGCCCCCATCATGCGCCCTTCACATATAATGCCCCCGTCATGCGCCCCTCACATATAATGCCCCTTGTGCTGTGCCCCTCACAAATAATGCTCCTGTCATGTGCCCCAAACATAAAATGCCCCCTGTGCTGTGCCCCTCACATATAATGCCCCCTGAGGGGACAGGATGGGGGCATTATATGTGAGGGGCACATCACAGGGTGCATTTTATGTGACGGTGCATGATGGGGGCATTATATGTGAGGGGCAAAAAATGGGGGCATTATATGTGAAGGGCACAGCACGGGGCATTATATGTGAGGGGCGCATGATGGGGGCATTATATATGAGGGGCAAAGAACGGGGGCATTATATGTGAAGGGCACAGCACGGGGCATTATATGTGAGGGCCGCATGATGGGGGCATTATATGTGAGGGACAAAGAACGGGGCATTATATGTGAAGGGCACAGCACAGGGGGCAATATATGTTAGGGGCACAGGACAGGGCATTATTATTATGTGGGGGGAACAGGACGGGTCATAATTATTATATATAGGGGCACAAGATGGGGCATTATTACTATATGTGAAGGCACAGAGTGTTTTGTATTTCAGAAGTATAGTGTATATTATGAGGAATTTCTGGGGTGGTACGTTTTTTATGGGCCACAAAACATTTGGGTATTTTATTCAAAGGGTGCACTGCACAGCAAGTTATATTCAGAGAGTGCAGTGTGTGGTAGTATTAAATTTAGAGAACACAGTGTGTGGTAATATTATATTCAAAGGGTGCAGTATGTGATAGTATTATATACAGAGGGTACGGTGTGTGGTGGTATTATATTCAGAGGGTACAGTGTGTTGTATATTCAAGAGGTACAGTGTGTTAGAATTATATTCAGAGAGTGTGTGGTATTAGAAGAATACAGTGCTTGGCAGTATTATAATAATTATTGTTTTCATATAGAGAATCAGAATCCGCTGACATAGAAACCATCTGGGCATGACGTTTTGCTGAGAGAAAATTTAGCTGGAACAAGTCCTGACGGTATGTAGCATCTGAATTAGATAAGGAAAGACTATAGAGAAGACATCACCTGTAGTCACTGATATCATTCTGTATTCTCCTTACTGTGTCCTATCAGAGCTGGAGTCACTTGTAAGTTCTTCAGTAATGATGGGTGAAACAACAACTCCCAGCATCCCCTTACCACTGCTTAGGTCATACTGGGAGCTGTAGTTTTAAATGGTAAAAACCTCTTTAGCGCTTTCCCATTCTGTGGCAATTGGTATATTTGATTATTATTCTGACATGTGAACATGGCCTAAGAGTCTTAAACAAGGTTAGGACTGTATGATACATTTAATAATATTGTAAGTTCCGTGAGCAACATCTTATTTTCTGTCCACCAACACAAAATACTCTAATAGTGCCCCTCCCGAGACTCTACTCTGGATCCGCCCCTGGCTCCGTACTGTGTAAACACTCCACTCCCTCTGCCATTTCTACCCCTGCAAGAGACAGCAGCAGCATCTTCACATTGGAGTACATGATGATGACATTTTTACAGCTGGTATTCAACCCTGACATGAATCGTCACTAAAGAGATATACACGACCTCTATTGCTGAAGCCTTTGGCAGGCTTTAGCAATAGAGTGCTGATAACATAGATCATTGTAATGCAATAGCATGTAAGCAATCAATGTATAGCTTATAAAAGTAAAAACAAAACAAAATAACAAATTTAGATGAAAAATAAGTGTTCTGTGTTTAAAAAAGCGAGAAATTTTAAACAAAAACACAAATATGAAAATTGTCTGTGTCCTCAAGGCCAAAATTGGCTGTGTCCTTAAGAGGTTAATGCTTCAGAAAATAAACTGACTATTCTACCTGTCAATGTTGCAAGTCTGTTTATGTTATAAACAATCAAAAAAAATGCACAATTCATCTGAACAATTTGTATCGCAGTGCAGCTTTAAGCCGTGCTTTCTGTCACTATACCTGCCACCAACATAAGGAACTTGTTATGATTACATAGATGCTGTTTTATCCTCCCTGAAATGTACAATAGTGTTTAGCCTTTGCAAAGATCTGCATTTATTTATCTTTTCCTTATAACTACACAAAGTTTTATGACAAACCTAAGGGGAAAAAATAAATTACATTTGGAAGGCACAACATTAGAATTCTGCTTTACATCACTCCCCAGACAGGTAGATATGATTTTAATGTATAAACTTTATATTCAAATGTTGTTACAGACATTCTGACAGCATAATAATTTGGTGCTTTATTTGACATTGTTCCAATCTCTGCTTGAAACAATTTGAACATAAGTATTAGATTTTGTCTTCTGGGTTTATAAAAATGGGAATGGTTCATTGAAATGATAATTTTAAAAGCAAGATTTAAATCACAAGACTATTTGTCTTTAAATGCATACAGGAAGTTGAATGCCTGGATCCTTACAATATAATTTATTATTTGAGACTTTGTGACTATTTAATTCACAGAGATATTAAAATATCATAAAAACCCAGGTTGAAAACTTTAGACATAAACTTTGTTTGACCTGTATGTTATAAGTACCTGTAACCAAATAAACTTTTCTAAACTAACTCAGACTATGTTACCTAACTACTCCTAACACTCCTCCCAGCCTTCAAAAAATTCTGAGCTTTAAACTCTTTCCTTTATTCTTTCTCACATAGTGCAATCTCCCAGCAGGAGAAAGTGTAGAGGAAAAAGCAGAGCAGAAGCGGCGCTATATGGCTTTAAATCACAGCTGATATGGGATGCTAGTAAGGTATAGGTAAATTTCGCTCACCTTAGCGTGTTGTGCGGGCAGGCACAACACTGATATGTGCTTGTAAAAGTGTTCCAATGTAGGGAGACAGCTGGGGGAGCGGTGCACATACAGAAGGGAACAGCTGGAGAGAGGGCAAACTGGCAGGGCTGACCTCTGGACCAGGGAGAAAATTCCGACTATATGGCTCAGATAGCGCACTCCCAGAGACTTCAGTTTTGTAAATCAGTGCCATCTTTATTGGTAAGGAATGGCAGTTTACAGTAGGACAACACGTTTTAAAGGTTACACCTTCTTCAGGTCCAGTTACATCTTGTTACATAATGCACACTATATATACAAAGCAAAATTTAAAAAACGTCGGGAGAGGGGATTACGGGGTCAGTGGTGATGTCACATGGCCCCGCGGCTCCTCTCCTATTGCCATTCAGTATGTGGTTCACTATATGGTATTTTTAACATCAAAGATTTTTTCCAATTTAAATCAATAGGCTGGTTAGAGCCTATGTAAAATCTGTGGCTGAGTGATGATGTTGAGCAGTAGGGTGAACGGCTGTGGCCTGTATCAGGGACTAAATAAGGGGATTGAATCCCGGGGATGGTGAATAAGACCCATAATATCTGGAATCAAAAGTCACACCTCGCAACTGTCCCACTATTTGGACCTCATTCCCAGTTATCTAAAAGGTTCAGATGACCTTATCACAATCCTCAAACCCATTCAATGGCAAGGCAATTGCATCTTCATCACCATGGATGTCACTGCTCTATATTCCAATATTTGTTATGACATTGTCCAAAACTGCATAAAATCCACACTTGAAAAAGACCCTTCCATCCCCCCTCAGCAAAAACAATTTCTGATGAACTATCTGGAACTAACCCTCACAAACAACCGACCACCAAACGCGAGGCACCACAAATCTGGTTATGGGGGCATTTGGGGAGCAATACATCACCTCTCAAACTATCTTCCAACAACATGCAATTATAAACCGGAGATACATAGAGGACTTGTTCCTACTATGGAATGGACCCCCGGAACTCATCGACAAACTCATCCATACCATCAATAGCAATGACTGGGGAATCAGCCTCACCGCAAACCACTCATCAGAAAAAAATGTATTCCTGGATTTAGAAATTCAACACAAAGAAGGCAAAATAAAGACCATTACACACTTCAAAAAAATGGACTCTAACAGCTACTTACCCTTCAACAGTGGTCACTGGAGATGAGCAAATCGAAGCTGACAAACCCAAATTAGTTACAAATTTCATGAAATATTCGATTTGCAATGAATGTGAATATCACCACAATTCTATTGCGCAAATCGCTTCATTATACTGCATTTGACAGCGTTCCAGGCTAAAGGAGACCTAAAATGGCGGATCCACATGTCACTAAATGGGGCAGGTGATTATGGGACGGTCTTTGTGTGTTACACAGACACGCTGAATTGCTTATACCACAGTGTTCCACTGCCAACTGCTATTTACATCAGAGTTGTGGACAAAGAGAAGTGCAGTGCTTTGCTTGTTCTGACTGAGAAGGATTTTTACACCATAAACCACCCATTCACTTTATTGAGCATTTCATCAGAGAGGGGCAGGTAGCTTTTCGTTGCCTCATACATATCAACAAGCCTGAACTTCATGAACCTTATCACAGGAGGCAAGAAAGATTTTTCAGCGCAATTCTGTGTATTTTTTCCACAAGAAATCATCTGCTGCTTATAATAGTCTGTAGACGGTATAAAAACCAGTTCACACCATTCTTAAAACTGTGTGACAGAGTGCAATTTAGGGTTTAATCCCCCCCTTTTTTTGTGGTGCTGCACTGTTGTGTCCTGCTGCTGTGCAAAAATGTGTTTTTTCAGCAGACTCTAGTGCATTTGTCTGCCCTCATATGTGCATACCACATAACTACATCAAAGCAGTCTACTATTTTGTATCTGTAACAAGTTTAGATACTGGGAAAGTCCTAGCAAAAGTAATCACCGGCTGGTGTTTTACAAAAATACAGAGTTCTTTGGCATATTGTTGCACATTTTTTTGCCCTCATACATGCATACCACATACGTGCATCTAAGTAGTGTACCATTTTGAACCTGTTAATCTGTGAAAGGCCTACATACTGTGAAAGTCCAAGCAACAGTACTCACCGGCTGGTGTTTTACAAAAAATAATTAGTTGTTTGGCGTATTCTTGCACATTTTTTTGCCCTCATACGTGCATACCACATACCTACATCTAAGTAGTGTACCATTTTGTACCTGTTAATCTGTGAAAGGACTACATACTGTGAAAGTCCAAGCAACAGTACTCACCGGCTGTTGTTTTACAAACATACTGAAATTTTTTGCGTATTGTTGCGCATTTTTTTTGCCCTCATACGTGCATACCCCATGCGTACATCTAATAGATGTACCATTTTGTACCTGTTAACCCCTTCATGACCCAGCCCATTTTCACCTTCATGACCTGGGCATTTTTTGAAAATCTGACCTTTCACTTTAAACATTAATAACTCTGGAATGCTTTCACTTATCATTCTGATTCCGAGATTGCTTTTTCGTTACATATTCTACTTTATGTTATTGGTAAAATTTCACTGATATTTGCATCCTTTCTTGGTAAAAAATCTAAAAATTTCATGAAAAGGTTGAAAATTTAGCATTTTTCTAACTTTGAAAGTCTCTGCTTGAAAGGAAAATGGATATTCCAAATAAATTACATATTGATTCACATATACAATATGTCTACTTTGTGTTTGCATAAAAAAATTGACAAGTTTTTACTTTTGGAAGACACCAGAGGGCTTCAAAGTTCCGCAGCAATTTTCCAATTTTTCTCAAGATTTTCAAAATCGTAATTTTTCAGGGCCCAGTTCAGGTTGGAAGTGGATTTTAACGGTCTTCATATTAGAAATACCCCATAAATGACCCCATTATAAAAACTGCACCCCCCAAAGTATTCAAAATGACATTCAGTAAGTGTTTTAACCCTTTAGGTGTTTCACAGGAATAGCAGCAAAGTGAAGGAGAAAATTCTAAATCTTCATTTTTTACACTCGCATTTTCTTGTAGACCCAATTTTTGAATTTTTACAAGGGGTAAAAGGAGAGAAATCACACTAAAATTTGTAACCCAATTTCTCTTGAGTAAGGAAATACCTCATATGCGTATGTAAAGTGTTCGGTGGGCGCAGTAGAGGGCTCAGAAGGGAAGGAGCGACAATGGGATTTTGGAGAGTGAGTTTTTCTGAAAGGGTTTTTGGGGAGCATGTCCCATTTAGGAAGCCCCTATGGTGCCAGAACAGTGGACCCCCCCACATGTGACCCCATTTTGGAAACTATACCCCTCATGGAATTTAATAAGGGGTGCAGTGAGCCTTTACACCCCACTGGCGTTTGACAGATATTTGAAACAGTGGACTGTGCAAATCAAAAATTTTATTTTTCATTTTCACAGACCACTGTTCCAAAAATCTGTCATACACCAGTGGGGTGTAAATGCTCACTGCACCCCTTATTACATTCCGTGAGGGGTGTAGTTTCCAAAATGGGGTCACATATGGATATTTATTGTTTTGCGTTTGTCAGAACTGCTGTAACAATCAGCCATCCCTGTGCAAATCGCCTCAAATGTACATGGTGCACTCTCCATTCTGGGCCTTGTTGTGCGCCCCCAGAGCACTTTGCGCCCACATATGGGGCATCTCCGTAGTCGGGAGAAATTGCATTACAAATTTAGAGGGTCTTTTTTCCCTTTTACCTCTTGTGAAAATGAAAAGTATAGGGCAACACCAGCATGTCAGTGTAAAAAATTTAGTTTTTTACACTAACATGCTGGTGTAGACCCCAACTTCACCTGTTCATAAGGGGTTAAAGAAGAAAAAGCCCCCCAAAATTTGTAAGGCAATTTCTCCCGAGTATGGCGATACCCCATATGTGTCCCAAAACTGTTGCCCTGAAATACGACAGGGCTCCAAAGTGAGAGAGCGCCATGCGCATTTGAGGCCTGAATTAGGGATTTGCATAGGGGTGGACATAGGGGTATTCTATGCCAATGATTCCCAAACAGGGTGCCTCCAGCTGTTGCAAAACTCCCAGCATGCCTGGACAGTCAATGGCTGTCCGGCAATACTGGGAGTTATTATTTTGCAACAGCTGGAGGCTCCGTTTTGGAAACAGTAGCGTACCAGACGTTTTTCATTTTTTTGGGGAGGGGGGGCTGTGTAGGGATATGTGTATATGTAGTGTTTTTTAGTGGTTAGTGTTAGTGTAGTGTAGTGTTTTTAGGGTACAGTCACATGGGCAGAGGTTCACAGCAAGTTTGCCGCTGGAAGTTTGAGCTGCAGCGCAAAATTTGCGCCATCTCAAACTTGCAGCACTCACTGTAAACCTCCGCCCATGTGAGTGTACCCTGTACATTCACATTGGGGGGAGGGGGCAAACATCCAGCTGTTGCAAACTCCGAGCATGCCCTTTGGCTGTCCGTGCATGCTGGGAGTTGTAGTTTTGCAACAGCTGGAGGAACACTGGTTTGGAAACACTAAGTTAAGTAATAAACTTTCAAGTGTTTTGCAACCAAACTTAGTGTTTCCAAACCAGTGTTCCTCCAGCTGTTGCAAAACTACAACTCCCAGCATGCATGGTCTGTCAGTGCATGCTGGGAGTTATAGTTTTGCAACAATTGCAACAGCTGGAGGCACTGAGGTAGGAAACGGACAATGTTTCCCAACTAGTGTGCCTCCAGTTGTTGCAAAACTACAACTTCCAGCATGCCCAGACTGCCCAGGCATACTGGAAGTTGTAGTTCGGCAATATCTGAAGGATCAGATGTTGCCGAACTACAACTTCCAGCATGCTTGGGCAGTCTGGGAGTTGTAGTTTTGCAACATCTGGAGGTCCACAGTTTGGAGACCACTGTATAATGGTCTCCAATCTGTGCTCTTCCAGATGTTAGAGAACTACAACTCCCAGCATGCCTGGACAGACTGAGCATGCTGAGATTTGTAGTTTTGCAACATCTGGAAGAGCACAGATTGGAGACCATTATACAGTGGTCTCCAAACTGAGGACCTCCAGATGTTGCAAAACTACAACTCCCAGCATGCCCAGAAAGCCAAAGGCTGTCTGGGCATGCTGGGAGTTGCAGTTTTGAAACTCCAAGAGGCAGCAGTGAGATCGCTTTATGGCGATCTCACTGCTGCCAATGAAGATGCCGCACTGCTGCCGGAAACTCACCTCCGGGACGCAGCGCCACCGGAACCGCCTGGAGGACGCCGCTCGCGCCGGGACTGCTCGGGACACCGCTCGGACGGGTAAGTGATGCCGGGGGACGGGTCAGGGACACTTAGCAGAGGGGTGTGTGTCCCGATCCCCGTGATCGGGACTCACACACTGCGCTGCTAAGTATTTTCATAGCGAAACGCTGCTATCAGCTAGTCAGATTTGACCAGCTGATAGCCGCAATCGCTGGGGGGGGGTGGGGGATGAAACCCCCCGTGGTCGCATGGTAAGATGGCTGGCTATCAGTGATAGCCACCATCTTTCCGGGCGCTGCGGGATGCCGCGAGTAGCGCAAAAATTTTCATGACGTACCTGTATGTCATGGGTCAGGAACACCTTGCCACCCATGACGTACAGGTATGTCATAGGTCGGGAAGGGGTTAATCTGTCAATGGCCTACATACTGTGAAAGTCCAAGCAACAGTACTCACCGCTGGTGTTTTACAAAAATACAGAGTTTTTTGGCGTATTGTAGCGCATTTTTCTGCCCTCATCAGTGCATACCACATACCTACATCTAAGTAGTGTACTATTTTTTACCTGTTAATCTGTCAAGGGCCTACATACTGTGAAAGTCCAAGCAACAGTACTCACCGGCTGGTGTTTTACAAAAATACAGATTTTTTGGGCGTATTGTAGCACATTTTTCTGCCCTCATCAGTGCATACAGCATACGTACATCTAATTAGTGTACCATTTTGTGCCTGTTAATTTGAGAAAGGCCTACATACTGTGAAAGTCCGGGGCAACAGTAATTACCGGCTGTTGTTTTACAAAAATACAGAGTTTTTTCTGCCCTCATCAGTGCATTCTCATACGTACATCTAATTAGTGTACCCTTTTGTGCTGGTTAATCTGTGAAAGGCCTACATACTGTGAAAGTCCGGGCAACAGTAATTACCGGCTGTTGTTTTACAAAAATACAGAGTTTTTTTGCGTATTGTAGCCCATTTTTCTGCCCTCATCAGTGCATTCTCATACGTACATCTAATTAGTGTACCCTTTTGTGCTGGTTAATCTGTGAAAGGCCTACATACTGTGAAAGTCGAAGCAAAATTACTCACCGGCTGTTGTTTTACAAAAATACAGAGGTTTTTTTTGGCGTATTGTTGTGCATTTTTGCCCTCATACGTGCATACCACATACATACATTTAATTAGTGTACCATTTTGTACCTGTTAATCTGTCAAGGACCTACATACTGTGAAAGTCCAATCAACAGTACTCACTGGCTATTTTTTTTACAAAAATACAGAGTTTTTTTGTGTATAGTTGCACATTTTTTTGCTCTCATACGTGCATATCACATACGTACTGTGAAAGTCCAAGCAACAGTACTGACCGGCTGGTGTTTTACAAAAATACAGATTTTTTGGGAGCATTGTAGTGCATTTTTCTGCCCTCATCAGGGCATACCGCATACATACATCTAATTAGTGTACCATTTTGTGCCTGTTATTCTGAGAAAGGCCTACATACTGTGAAAGTCCGGGCAACAGTAATTACCGGCTGCTGTTTTACAAAAATACAGAGGTTTTTTTGTGTATTGTATCGCATTTTTCTGCCCTCATCAGTGCATTCTCATACGTACATCTAATTAGTGTACCATTTTGTGCTGGTTAATGTGTGAAAGGCCTACATACTGTGAAAGTCCAAGCAACAGTACTCATCGGCTGGTGTTTTACAAAAATACTGAGTTTTTGGGCGTATTGTAGCATATTTTTCTGCCCTCATCAGTGCATACCACATACCTACATCTAAGTAGTGTACTATTTTTTAACCTGTTAATCTGTCAAGGGCCTACATACTGTGAAAGTCCAAGCAAAATTACTCACCGGCTGCTGTTTTACAAAAATACAGAGGTTTTTTTGCGTATTGTTGCGCATTTTCTTGCCCTCATACGCGCATACCACAAACGTACATTTAATTAGTGCACCATTTTGTACCTGTTAATCTGTCAAGGGCCTACATACTGTGAAAGTCCAATCAACAGTACTCACCGGCAGTTTTTTTTTACAAAAATACAGAGTTTTTTTGTGTATAGTTGCACATTTTTTTGCCCTCATACGTGCATACCACATACGTACTGTGGAAGTCCAAGCAACAGTACTGACCGTCTGGTGTTTTACAAAAATACAGATTTTTTTTAAGTATTGTAGTGCATTTTTCTGCCCTCATCAGTGCATATCCTATACGTACATCTAATTAGTGTACCATTTTGTACCTGTTAATCTATGAAAGACCTACATACGGTGAAAGTCCAATCATCAGTACTCACCGGCTGGTGTTTTACAAAAATACAGATTTTTTTGGCGTATTGTAGCACATTTTTCTGCCCTCATCAGTGTATACCGCATACGTACATCTAATTAGTGTACCATTTTGTGCCTGTTAATTTGAGAAAGGCCTACATACTGTGAAAGTCCAGGCAACAGTAATTACCGGCTGTTGTTTTACAAAAATACAGAGTTTTTTTGCGTATTGTTGCAAATTTTTTTGCCCTCATACCTGCATACCATATACGTACATCTAATAAGTGTACCATTTTGTACCTGTTAATCTGTCAAGGGCCTACATACTGTGAAAGTCCAAGCAACAGTACTCACCGGCTGGTGTTTTACAAAAATACAGATTTTTTGGGAGTATTGTAGCACATTTTTCTGCACTTATCAGTGCATACCGCATACCTACATCTAATTAGTGTACCATTTTGTGCCTGTTAATCTGTGAAAGACCTACATACTGTGAAAATCCAAGCAACAGTACTCACCGGCTGGTGTTTTACAAAAATACTGATTTTTTGGGCGTATTGTAGCGCATTTTCTGCCCTCGTCAGTGCATTCCTCATACGTACATCTAATTAGTGTACCATTTTGTGCCTGTTAATCTGTGAAAGGCCTACATACTGTGAAAATCCAAGCAACAGTTCTCGCCGGATGGTGTTTTACTAAAATACAGAGTTTTTAGGCGCATTGTAGCGCATTTTTCTGCCCTCATAAGTGAATACCACATACCAACATCAAAGCAGTCTACAATTTTGTATCTGTGAATCTGTGACAAGTCTAGATACTGGGAAAGTCAAGGCAAAAGTAATCACCGGTTGGTGTTTTACAAAAATGTTTTACAAGTGTACTATAGAGCCTTTTTTTTCTCTCAGATGTGCATACCACATAGCTACATCTAAGTAGTGTACTTTTTTTGAACCTGTTAATCTGCAACAAGCCCACATACAGTGAAAGGCGTGTAGTGAAGCATATTGTACTCCTCTTGTATACGCACTAAGTATGTCAATCAGAGAAGTGCCAGGACGTGCTCAGAGGAGTGGCAGATGCCTAAATTTATCAGGCAGAGGTCGCAGCAGACTAGGGGCGAGTGGCAGCGGGAGTCGGAGAGGCCTGAGCTTCCGGTATCATCTACCGGTCGTGTCTCTACCGACAACCCATCTGCCATTGTCGATTGGTTGACGCGGACATCCACTTCATCACAAGTAACATCTGATACTCCCAGTCAACAGTCGGTGGGTTCCTCAGACACAACTCTCAGTTGGCATGAACTGGGAGCAGTCCCTGTCCTTCCATTGCCTCTGTCCTATGCTGTTCCCACCCCTAAAGTGGGTTCAGCTCCACTATTCAGTGAGGAAGATGTATTAGACAACAGTTAGCAGCTAATGCCCAGCCAAGAAGTGGAGAAGACATCTACAGCTTCCTACGCTAGGCAGGCAATTATTGATGAGGAGGGTGACATGGGAGGTGGTGTTTCCAGCATTCAGAGTCCTGAATCATACACTGTTGAGGAAGCTGTGAAGGACATCAGTGACATGCAAACAGAACTCGATGATGATGAAGCCAATCGCACTTGGGAGCCTGGTGCAGTGGGGGCTTCATCAGCAGCAGTAGAAGAGGGTTGCAGGTTGCCCGTGAGACAGCAGATTAGCCAGCATGGTTGGCAGTCAGCATAGTGGCAGAAGTGGAAATTCAGGAGCCAAACGTGCCCAGGGTAGGCCACCTGCTTCGCGGCAGCCTACCTTCCCGGGAGGTAGTGGAACCGGGGTTCCTGGAGACGGTGGCACTAACAGTCAATTATTGCGCACTGTTGGTGGTAAAATCAGATACTCGGCGGTCTGGCAGTTTTTCATCAAGCATCCGGAGGAAGCTGGCACAGCCAAATGCAAGATATGTCGGCAGAAGGTGAAGCGTGGACAGGGTAGCAATGTTGGCACCACATATGATGCACCACCATAAAGCAGCCTGGGACAACCGTGGCTCAGATGTGGTGGTCCAGCCTGCAGCATCACCCAGTGGCACGCCACTCCCTCCTTCAGCCAGCCAAGGGTCCACCACCTCAGGCGAAGGGAGCTGTGTGACATACCCTCCTTCTGTCGCTACAGATGCTTCTGCTCCTCCCACTTGTAGTCAGCCATTCTGCCAACAATCCATCCGCTAAGCCATGTACAAGAAACAACAGTATGCGCCCACTCATACAATGGCGTAGAAGCTGAATGTCCTCCTTTCCAAGTTGCTGGTGCTGCAGTCCCTCTCATTTCAAGTGGTGGACTCTTCACCTTTCAGAAAATTGATGGCTTGTGCCAAGCCAAGGTGGAGAGTCCCAAGCTGTCATTTCTTTGTGAAGAAGGCAGTACCAGCCCTGCATAATTTTGTACAAGAGAAGGTGTGCCAGTCCTTGAGCCTGTCGGTGTGTTCAAAAGTGCACAGCACCGCTGACGTGTGGAGCTGTAACTACGGGCAGGGAAAATACATGTCTTTTACGGCCCACTGGGTAAATGTGGTTCCTACACAGCCACAACAGCAACTTGGACAGGTCACACCGCTTCCTCCTCCACGCTCTCGCTCTCAGGCAGTTGGTCCTGTGACAGTGTACAACTTTGCCTCCTCATCCTCCACCGTGTCCTCGGCTTCCACTGCACGTACAAATCTTAGTGACCCTTCATCGTACCTTGTGTGCAGGGCACGGCGGTGTCATGCTGTTCTTCACATGGTTTGCCTTGGCGAATGGAGTCAGACAGGGGAGGAACTGCTAAAATTAATTTGTCAAGAAATCGGAGTATGGCTTACTCCACGAAAATTGGAAATGGGAAACATGGTGATGGACAACTGGAAGAACATTGTGTCCTTGCTGCGACAAGGAAGTGTGAAACATGCGCCCTGCATGGCACATCTGTTCAATCTGGTAGTCAAGTACTTCCTGAAGTCTTCCCCTCATTTGCAAGACATCCCAACAATGGGAAGGAAACTGTGCATTCACTTCAGCCACTCGTACACCGCAAAGCACACCCTCCTTGAGCTGCAGCGTCAGAACGGTATCCCACAACATAGTCTTATTTGTGACATTGCCATACATTGAAATACCACCCTCCATATGTTGGACAGACTATATGAATAAAGAAAAGCCATCACCGATTTCTTGATGATCCAAGCAGATAGGGGCACTGTCCCTTGTGTAACTTCAATGTGAACCAGTGGCAGCTCATACGTGACACCTGCCGTTTGCTGAGGCCCTTTGAGAAAGCCACATTATTTGTAAGTCGCTTGGATTACGGGATCACCCACGTAATTCCACTCCTACATTGCCTACAACAAATGATTGAAACGATGGCTGGTCACGGCAATGGAGACGTTGCGCCTACATCTCACAGCTACATGAGCCCTGTGGGGGCTGAACTGGAGGAGGAGAATGAGGGGCAGAGTGGAGCACAGTTTAGGTTTGATGAGATGGGCGGTGTTTCTAGTCATCGGACAGGAAAGGAGGAGCATGATCAGCTAGAGGAGCTAGAGGGTTATTATGAGGAAGGCGAGACAGAGGACCCAGACACACAGTTGCATTATGCAGTGGAGATGGAGGAAGGGAGTCCCTCCGAGTCACTGGCGCAAATGGCATGATGCATGCTCAGTTGCTTGCATAGTGACCCCCGAATTGTCATAATTCGTCAGCGGGTTGACTTCTGGCTCTCCACCTTATTGGACCCTCGCTACCGACACAGAATGGGGGCCTTTTTTACACCCACTGAGAGGGAGGACAAACTGACCTACTACAGAGAGATCCTATGTAGTCAGTTGGCCGATGCCTATCGGCAACATGGTCCATCCTCCTGACTGATCCTGTGTGTTTCAGGAACTACTTGCCTCACTGATGCTTCTGGCCTTGGGCCTTACATTTTTGGATGTTTAGCAGTAGCTAAATACATGCTTAATGCAAATTTCAACATTGATCTTTAAATGTAAGGGGTTATGAAACCCTCTTGGGGACTGCGAATGCCTGCTCCTGACTGATCCTGTGTATTTCAGGAACTACTTGCCTCACTGATGCTTCTGGCCTTGGGCCTTTAATTTTTGGATGTTTAGCAGTAGCTAAATACATGCTTAATGCAAATTTCAACATTGATCTTTAAAAGTAAGGGGTTATGGAACCCTCTTGGGTACTGCAAATGTCTGCTCCTTACTGATCCTGTGTCTTTCAGGAACTACTTGCCTCACTGATGCTTCTGGCCTTGGGCATTTAATTTTTGGATGTCTGCACTAGCTATATACATGCTTAATTGAAATTTCAAAATTGATCGTGCAATGTAAGGGGTTATGAAAGCCTCTTTGGTACTGCTAATGCCTGCTCCTGACTGTGTGCTTCAGGAACTACTTGGCTTATTGATGCTTCTGGGCTTAAGCCTTACATTTTTGGATGTTTAGCACGAGCTAAATACATGCTTGATAGAAATTTCAACATTGATCTTTCAATGTAAGGGGTTATGAAACCCTCTTAAGTACTTCTGATGCCTGCTCCTGTGTCTTTCAGGAAATACTTGGCTTATTGATGCTTCAGGGCTTGGGCCTTAAATTTATGGATGTTTTGCTTACATACATGCTTAATTGAGATTTCAACATTAATCTTTCAATCTTAGGGGTTATGAAATCCTCTTGTGTTCTGCTGATGCCTTTTCCTGACTGTGTCTTTTAGGAACTACTTGGCTTACTGATGCTTCTGGGCTTGGTCCTTACATTTTTGGATGGTAGCACTACCTAATATGCATCTTCAATAGAGATTTCAACATTCACTTTTTACTTTTAGGGGTTGCGAACCCCTCTTGTGTGCTCATGCTGCTTCCTGCTCCACTCTGTCAGCCCGTTGGTCATGTGACAGTGTTCGACTCCACCTCCTCATCCTCCAACACGTCCTCAGCCTCCACTGCCTGGACAAGTCTCAGTGGCCCTTCAGCATACCATGTGTACAAAGCATGGGGGTGTCATGCTTTTCTTCACATGGTTTGCCTTGGCGAAAAGTGTTGGAAACAATGGCTGGTCAGGGCAATGGCCACATGAGCGAGCCCTGTGGGGGCTTGTTAGATTTGGCCCTTTGTACCCACACGCCGGGGTCCAGGACACTAAAACTTGGGAGTTTACCGTTAAATTTAAAAATGTTACATTTAAAAAAACATACATTTCAATGGTATTCTCATGCTTCAGCCAATTCCAGGCTGTGTCATTCAGGCAATATATGGTTTACTGATACTGATGCTGAGCCTGGGTCTGGGACTGAAAATGTTGTTATGGTAGCACTAGCTATCCAAAATCTTCATTTTAAATTTCAAAAATTCTTGTGTTTTTTCTAGGTGATTTTGAAACCCTGGGGTCTTCTTATGCTTCAGCCAACTCCAGGCTGTGTCATTCAGGCAATATATGGTTTTCTGATACCGCTGCTGGGCCTGGGTCTGGGAATAAAAATGTTGTTATGGTATGTAGTACTAGCTATCCAAAATCTTTGCTTTAAATTTCTGAATTCATCTTTTAATCTTAGGGATTGTGAAGGCCCAGTGTCTACTCATGCTGCTGCCAACTCCTGGCTGTGCCATTCAGCCACTATATGGTCTCCTCATGCTGCCATCACCTCCACACTGTGTCATTCAGCAACTATATGGTCTCCTCATGCTGCCAACACCTCCACGCTGTGTCATTCAGTCACTATATGGTCTACTCATGCTGCCAACACCTCCACACTGTGTCATTTAGCCAATATATGGTCTCCTCATGCTGCCAACACCTCCCCGCTGTGTCATTCAGCCACTATATGGTCTCCTCAGGCTGCCAACACCTCTACACTGTGTCATTCAGCCACTATATGGTCTCCTCATGCTCTGCCAACACATCCACGCTGTGTCATTCAGCCACTATATGGTCTCCTCATGCTGCCAAAACCTCCACGCTGTGTCATTCAGCCACTATATGGTCTCCTCATGCTGCCAAAACCTGCACGCTGTGTCATTCAACCACTATATGGTCTCCTCATACTGATGTCACCTCCAGGCTCTGTCATTGTGCTGCTCTGTGGCAGTGATCCTAAATGTGATGCCGGTAATCTGCATGTTATTCTGAATAACAATATTATTTCACTACCCCAGCACACTCCATATGCGTTTAAGAACACAGCAAAGTGTTCTATACCCCTATTGAGACTCTCTGTAGGCCAGAAATGGCAGTTTTTAACCCCTTAAGGACACATGACGTACTGGAACGTCATGTGTCCACTCCCGATCTATAACGTGGGGCAACGGCGTGGCCCGGCGTCATAGCGGGTCGGGCCCGGCCGGGACCTGTGGCTAATAGCGCGCGGCATTGATCGCTGTGCCGCGCGCTATTAACTCTTTAGACACAGCGTTCAAAGTTGAACGCCGCGTCTAAAGTGAAACCGAAAGCATGCCGGCTAGCTCAGTGGGCTGTTCGGGATAGCCGCGGCGAAATCGCGGCATCCCGAACAGCTTAAGGGACAGCGGGAGGGCCCCTACCTGCCTCCTCGCTGTCCGATCGCCGAATGACTGCTCAGTGCCTGAGATCCAGGCATGAGCAGTCAAGAAGCAGAATCATCGATCACTGGTTTCCTATGAGAAATCAGTGATCAATGATAAAAATCAGTGTGTGCAGTGTTATAGGTCCCTATGGGAGCTATAACACTGCAAAAAAAAGTGGAAAAAAAAGTGAATAAACATCATTTAACCCCTTCCCTATTAAAAGTTTGAATCACCCCCCTTTCCCATAATAAAAAAACACAGTGTAAATAAAAATAAACCTATATGGTATCGCCGCGTGCGGAAATGTCCGAATTATAAATATATATTGTTAATTAAACCGCACGGTCAATGGCGTGCGCGCAAAAAAATTCCAAAGTCCAAAATAGTGCATTTTTGGTCACTTTTTATATCATGAAAAAATGAATAAAAAGTGATCAATAAGTCCTATCAATGTAAAAATGGTACCATTAAAAACTTCAGATCACGGCGCAAAAAATGAGCCCTCATACCGCCCCATACACGAAAAAATAAAAAAGTTATAGGGGTCAGAAATGACAATTTTAAACGTATAAATTTTCCTGTATGAAGTTATGATTTTTTCCAGAAGAATGACAAAATCAAACCTATACAAGTAGGGTATCATTATAACCGTATGGACCTACAGAATAAATATCAGGGGTCATTGTTACCGAAAAATGTACTACGTAGAAACGGAAGCCCCCAAAAGTTACAAAATGGCGTTTTTTTTTTTTCAATTTTGTCTCACAATTATTATTTTTTTCCGTTTCACCGTAGATTTTTGGGCACAGTGACTGATGTCATTACAAAGTAGAATTGGTGGCGCAAAAAATAAGCCATTATATGGATTTTTAGGTGGAAAATTGAAAGAGTTATGATTTTTTAAAGGCAAGGAGCAAAAAACGAAAATGCAAAAACGGAAAAAACCCCGGTCCTTAAGGGGTTAATATAGTTTCGCCGCAAATAAATTCGGATCAAAACTATATCAGCCGGATCAAATTTTTGAAAAGTTCACTCATCTCTACATGTTGGGGCGGCTCCTTTTTTTTTTTTTTTGTTTGTTCCACCCTTTACCCACCCTACTATTTTCGTGGGTCGGCCCCCTTATACACAGCACACTAATATAATCAGCCCTGGTTGGGATATACTGGCATACACACAAAAGGGACTACAACTCCCAGCATGTGTCATTCAGGAGTCTTCAGTCTGTGGTATAACACCAGCATACTGCCTTTGTAGTCTCCTGGGAGTTGTAGTTCACAAAACCTCTATAAGGCATACACCAGTGTTTCCCAACCAGGGTGCCTCCAGGTGTTACAAAACTACTACTACAATCATGCCCAGACAGCCAATATCTGTCCAGGCATGCTGGGAGTTGTAGTTTTGATACAGCTGAAGACACCCTGGTAGGGAAACAATGCACTTTCAAAATGTTTCAAAGTGTTTCAAAATCAGTGTGCCCAGACAGCCAATATCTGTCCGGGCATGCTGGGAGTTGTAGTTTTAAAACAGCTGGAGGCACACTGGTTTGTAAACACTGATGTAACATGATGTGTATGCTGAATAGGCTAGGACAGTGTTTTCCAACCAGTGTGCCTCCAGCTGTTGCAAAACTACAACTCCCAGCATGCCCAAAGGCTGTCAGGGCATGCTGGGAGTTGTATTTTTGCAACAGCTGGATTCACACTGGTTTGTAAACACTAGCATTCACACATAACAGGGACTACAACTCCCAGCATGTGTCATTCAGGAGTCACCCCCCCCCCGCCCTTCACACATAGAAATCATTCACAGACCGAGATTTATTCCCCTGCAGTCTATACATCCCCAGCCTGTGCACTTTGTTATCCTCCCCTTCAGATAACACTCTTATCTTTTCTGTCTTCTTTCAGTGCAGACCTGCGTCCTCAGAAGTATGTCCTCTCTCTCCCCCTGCTCTGGCTTCTTTCTCTCATGCATACCTGTGTCCTCCGGGAGGGGGAGATGAGGGGGCGTGGCTTCTTCCTCTCATGCAGTACTGAAAGAACAGAGAAAAAAAGCTCTGCCATGTTGTTCACAGCCTAATCCTAACATGGCTGACACTGTGGACAACAGTAAGAGATCCAACACAGAACTTCCTGGCCAACAAACAGGTAAGAAAAAAAGACACATGCTAAACAAACATATAATACATCTCAAGTGCAAAAAACATGAACATTAAAAGAAGATGCGAAATATCCAAAATTCTTAACCACTGGAGTACCCCTTTAAGGACGTTTTTTCCTCATCACCTTTTAAAAATCAAAACCCTTTCAATTTTCCACCTAAAAATCTATAGTATGGCTTATTTTTTACGGCACCAATTCTTCTTTGCAGTGACATTAGTCATTTTACCCAAAACGGAAAAAAAATCAATGTGCGACAAAATAGAAGAAAAAATGCCAATTTTGTAACTTTTGGGGGCTTCCGTTTCTACGCAGTGCCCTTTTCGGTAAAAATGACACCTTATCATTATTCTGTAGGTCCATATGGTTAAAATGATACCCAACTCATATAGGTTTGATTTTGTCATACTTCTGAAAAAAATCATAACTACATGCAGGAAAATGTATCCGTTTAAAAATGTCCTCTTCTGACTCCTATAGCTTTTTTTATTTTTCCACATATGGGGATGTATGCTTTTTATACATTTTTTAATGGTATAAAAAAAATTACCAGAATATGCTATTTTGGACTTTGGAATTTTTTATGTGTACGCCATTGACCGTGCGGTTTCATTAACAATATATTTTTATACTATGGACATTTATGCATGCGGCAATACCACATATGTTTATATTTATTTTTATTTACATAGTTTTTTTTTTTATGGGAAAAGGGGAGTGATTATGACTTTTATTAGGGAAGGGGTTAAATCACATTTATTAACACTTTTTTAACTTTTTTTTTTTTGCAATGTTATAGCCTCCATAGGGGTTTATAATGTGGCACACACTGATCTCTTACACTTTTCACTGCCATGCAATAGCATGGCATTGATCCGTGTTATCGGCGCTTGACTGCTCCTGCCTGGATCTCGGAGCACGGAGCAGTCATTCAGCAATCGGACATGCAGGAGGCAGGTAGGGATCCTCCTGGTGTCCTGTAAGCTAATCGGGAAACCACAATTTCACTGCGGTGGTCCCGAACAGCCCGACTGAGCTGCCGGGATGCCTTCAGCTTCACTTCAGACGCGGTGGTCAACTTTGATCATCGCATCAGAAGGGTTAATACCGGGCATCACCGCGATCGGTGATGTCCGATATTAGCCGCGGGTTCCAGCCGTTGATGGCCACCGGGACCGACCCAATATGACGCGGGGACAATGTTAAGGCGTTATTGACCATGGACGTATATATTTACATCTGTGGCCTGCTCCCATTATGTGAAGCACGCTCAGGAGATGAGCGAGATACATATCCGGCAGGGTGAAATTGTGGCATCCCGAACAGCTGAGAGTACAGGGGGAGGGTGCTTACCTTTCTTCCAGCTGTCTAATTGTCTTTTCATTGCTCCAAGCCTGAGATCCACAAATATATAAAAAGTGATCAAAAAGTCACATCAAAACAAGAATGGTACTGATAAAAAATTTTGATCACGGCACAAAAAATTTGCCCTCATACCGCCCTGTATAAGGAAAAATAAAAAAGTTATATGGGTCCTAAAATGTCAATTTTAAACATACTAATTTTGGTACATGTAATTATATATATATATATATATATATATATATATATATATATATATATTTTTTTTTTTTTTTTTTTTTTTTTGCAGTAAAATAAATTAAAACCTTAAATTGGGTATCCTTGTAACCCTATGGACCTACAGAATAAATATATGGTGTCATTTTTACCAAAAAGTGCGCTGCATTGAATCGGAAGCCCACAAATTTACAAAATAGCGTTTTCTTCCGATTTTCCCCCACAACTATTTTTGTTCTGGTTTCACTATTAATTTGGTGGTGATGAAATAATTGATGTCATTACAAAGTACAATTGGTGGCAAAAAAAAAACAAGCACTCATATGGGTCTGAAAGTGCAAAATTGAAAGTGTTCTGATTTTTAGAAGTTGAGGTAGAAAATATGAAAGTGCAAAAAGGAAAAAACCTGTGTTCCTTAAAGGGGTAGGGGATAAGATGTCAGATTGCCGGGGTCCTGCTGCTGGGGACCCCCGGGATCGCAGCTGCGACACCGCACTATCATTTCTGCACAGAGGGAGTTCGCTCTGTGCGTAATGACGGGCGATACAGGGGACGGAGCAGCGTGATGTCATGGCTCCGCCCCTCATGACATCACGGTCCAGCCTTAATGCAAGTCTATGGCGGGGGCCTGACACCCGCCAAGCCCCCTCCCATAGACTGGTATTAAGGGGTCGGGCCGTGATGTCACAAGAGGCGGAGCAGTGACGTAACGATGCTCCGGTCCCTGCATTGCCCGTCATTACGTGCAGAGCGAACTCGCTCTGTGGAGTAATGATAGCGCGGTGCCGCAGCGGCGATTCCAGGGGTCCCCAGCAGCGGGACCCCGGCGATCTGACATCTTATCCCCTATCCTTTGGATAGGGGATAAGATGTCTAGGGGCGGAGTACCCCTTTAAGGGGTTAAAATAAACTTTGCCTTAAAAAAACAGCTAACTCCTAGGTGACCTAAATTGTTACAAATGTTATAAACACATTTTTGGGATACTGGGGAAGTACAGGTTTGTACAGAACTAGTTTGATTAGAACCAGAACTTTTTGCTAGAGTTCAGCGAACCAACAGAACTGAAACTTAAAAAGTTTGCTCATCTCCTTTTATAATATTCCGTTATTAATCAAGGTTGTTCCTGTCAGGTTTCAGAGTTTTTTTTTTTTCCACTAAAAGCTTGGAAGATCTCACTGGCTGAGGGGGACTTTCTGCATACCTTACCATGTCCCCAATCTCTTATCAATCATGTTTTATCACTTTGTTTATAGGGGTAATGTTAATTGCCTTGCACAGTTGAAAACATTTATGCTTTCCCTGTTCCCCTGTTCCTGTTCTCAGTAGTTGTTTAAAATGATCTTTAAAGAAAAAGTATATATATATATATATATATAAAAACCAGATACAGGCGCAGCACTCCAACAAAATAAGTGATTTAATGTCTCATGTCAGCATTACAACGTTTCAGCTCCTCCTGGAGCCTTTTTCAAGCATGCTTGAAAAAGGCTCCAGGAGGAGCTGAAACGTTGTAATGCTGACATGAGACATTAAATCACTTATTTTGTTGGAGTGCTGCGCCTGTATCTGGTTTTTATCTTGGATGGACTCTGATCAAGTCCTTTGGGACGCTGGCACCAATTTTTTGGTTGGACTGGATAAGTAGTGCTGCTTTATTTTGGGATTATATATATATATATATATATATATATATATATATATATATATATATATATAAATAAAATGAAAAAAATAAAAACTATATATATATATATATATATATTTTTTTTTTTAGCACCAGCTAAAAAACAATAGGAGGGCGATTTATCAATGGCCTAATCCTGTTTTTATGGTGCTGACTTATCACTAGAGATGAGCAAATCGAAGCTGACGAAACCAAATTCGTTACGAATTTCATGAAAAATTTCATTCGCAATGAACACGAATATCGCCGCGATTCTATTGCTCGAATCGCTCCATTAAACTTCATTTACTGTGGTCCAGGCTGGTGAACAGCATTGTATCACAGAGAGTGACAGAGAGCTCTGTGTTGCCTCAGCTGCAGAAACTTTTTCACAGGAGGGAGAAATAATTTTTTAGGGCAAATCTCTGTCTTTGTTGAACAACAACTGGTCTGCTGGTTATACTAGTCTGTAGTCATACCCAGCAGTCCATTCCTAATAATATTTGAGAGAGAGTTTCTTTGCAATTTTGGGTTTAGTACACAGTGACTGTGTGCTCTGGCATTGTTGTGTGGTGCTGGTGCTGTGGGCATTTTTTTTTTGTGTACTGTAGCACATTTTTTTCTGCCCTCATAAGGGCATTCCACGTACCTAAATTAAATGGTGTACTATTTTATACCTGTTAATCTGTCAAGGGCCTACATACTGTGAAAGGACAGCCAAAAGTAATCACTGACTGTGTTTTACTCCAATACGTTTTTTTAAGCATACTGTAGCACATTTTTCTTCCTTGTTTGTCCCACCACAAATGGTCTGTTGGTTATACAGTACTAGTCTGTAGACGGTATAATACATACCCAGTGTCCATTCCTAATAGTCTGTGAAAGAGTGCAATTTTGCGTTTACTACACAGCGACTGTGAGCTGCAGCGCTGTTGTGTACTGCTGGTGTTGTGCAAAAATATGTTTTTTTAAGTGTACTGTAGCACATTTTTCTGCCCTCATAAGTGCATACCACATACCTACATACTGTGAAAGGACTGCCAAAAGTACTCACCAGATGGTGTTTTACTCCAATACGTTTATTAAGTATACTGTAGTGGATTTTTCTGCCCTCATAAGTGCATACCACATACCTACATCTAAGTAGTGTACTATTTTGTACCTGTTAATCTGTCAAGGGCCAAAATACTGTGAAAATCCAGGCAAAAGTAATCACCGGCTGGTGTTTTACTAAAATACGTTTTTTTAAAGTGTTCTGTAGCGCATTTTTCTGCCCTCATAAGTGTATACCACATACGGCGATCTAAGTAGTGTACTATTTTGTACCTGTTAATCTATCAAGGGCCTAGATAATGTGAAAGTCCAGGCAAAAGAAATCACCGGCTGGTGTTTTACTCCAATACGTTTTTTAAGCGTCCTGTATCGCATTTTTCTGCCCTTTTTGCTCCACAACAAATGGTCTGCTGGTTATACTGTCTGTAGATGGTATAATAAATACACAGCAGTCCATTCCTAATAGTCTGTGAGAGAGTGTAATTTTCGGTTTATTACACAGCGACTGTGTGCTGCAGCACTGTTGTGTACTGCCGGTGTTGTGCAAAAATAAAAATTCCCCTTTGTTTGGGAACACCAAACCCCCCCAAACTTTTTCAATGGGCATGTTTTCTTAAACTATTTCACTTTTTAATCGCTGCTCAACAGATGATAAGAGCTGAAAAGTGTCAATTCAGTTTTCTAATACAAGACAGCAAACACATAACAATTATTTAAATCACAAAATCTTTTAAATATAAATAACAATTACAAAACAACATAATCATATATTGTGACTCCTAACAAACAAATATATAAAATAGTTACAGACACTTTAAGCAAGTGCCCTCAGGAAAACTCTTGTATGAAAAATGGAAAAATATATAAAAATAAGTATTTTGCTTATAAAAATGAAATACTGGTGAGACATGTTAATATTAGATAATATAATACAAAACATACAAAAAAGTTAGCACAGATAAGAAATGTGCCAAAAACGACAAAGGTTATTGGCATAAATAGTACTGCAAGTAGTCAACTGCAATTTTTTTTGCAATTAAAAATTCAGATATTGAATCCAAAGATCATTGTCTTGTTTCATCTTTTCATCTTGTTTCATCTTTCATTGTGTTTTCTTCATTACTGACAAGAACTCCAAGGCCAGCCTGCATTTCCAGTAGAACTATAAGAGAATGGATTTGCACTGGATTCTGATTTGAAGAAGAGGATGGATCTGCATAATTGTATGGCAAATTGACACCAAAGGGGCCAGAAACTGAATACATCTGTTCTTGAATCTGTCCATTGACATCAGAGCAATGCTGGTTTGTATTATAGGAATTTGGCACTGCAAATGCAGATGACTGATTATAGGCTGACTGTGTATTGTAGGAAACATGTGGTTATCCTTGAGTTACTCTGCCAGCATTATTGCCATGTTGATACCAGTAATAAAAGGAATATTGCCAAGGACTAGCAGAAACAGGGAACTGTGGATACTGACTACCGGCTGTTGTAATTGACTGACTATTCCAGGTGGTACATTTACCATTTTGAAGCTCCCAGTTTGTTGTGGTTTTTCAATTGCAGAATTAAGTTGTATCATGTTTTCCTGTTCTTTCGATGAGCTAATGTCACTGGAACACACAATACTCATATTGTCATCTAATGAAAGATCTTTTTCTTCAGAGAACATATGTATAATTTTCTTATTTTGAATGTGAGATGGTATTCTGACATTTTCTGATTAGAAATACATTTTGGAATCTGGGACACAGGTAAACATAAGTATTTTTAAGCGTACAGCAGCACATTTTTCTGCCCTCATAAGTGCATACCACATACCTGCATCTAAATAGTGTACTATTTTGTACCTGTTAATCTGTCAAGGGCCTATATACTGTGAAAGGACAGCAAATAGTACACACCTGCTGCTGTTCTAAATACTGTTTTGAGCGTAGTGAAGCGTATTGTACTCCCCTCATATATGCAATAAGTATGTCAGGCAGAGTAGTGCCAGGATATGCACAGTGGAGTAGAAGAGGCCTAAATTCATCAGGCACATGCAGAGGTCGCAGCAGAGTACAGGCGTGTGGCAGCTGGAGCTCCTGTTGTCAGCTAGCAGTCGTGTCTCGACCAGCAACCCAGCAGCCGTGATTGATTCCCATCACTCGGTCATCCACTTCATCCCAAGGGACCTCCGACACCCCCAGTCAACAGTCAGTTAGTTATTCAGACTCAAGCCTCAGTTGGCATGGCCCTCATGCTGCTTTCACCACTCTCTCATTGCCATGTGACTCCTTGTTATATTTGGTCCTTTGTACCCACACACCGGGGCCCGGGACACTAAAACTTGGGAGCTAAAAGCTCAATTTCAAAATCTTAAATTTCAAAATCTTAAATTTGAATGGTCTCATGTTTCAGCCATGTCCAGGCTGTGCAATTCAGCCACTATAGGGTCTCTTCATGATTCAGCCACCTCCAGGCTGTGTCATTCAGCCAATATATGGTTTACTGATGCTGCTGGGCCTGGGCCTAAAATTATTTTATGGTAGCACTAGCTACCATAAATCTTCAATTTAAATTTCATTTAAAAAATTTAAATTAATCTTTTAATCTTAGGGATTATGAAGCCCTAGTGTCTACTCATGCTACTGCAAGCTCCAGGATGTGCCATTCAGACACTATATGGTCTCCTCATGCTTCAGCCAACTCCAGGCTGTTCCATTCAAACACTATATGGTCTCCCCATGCTGCCACAAACTCCAGGCAGTCATTCAGCCACTATAAGGTCTGATGCCACCTCCAGGCTTTGCCATTGTGCTGCCATGTGACATGTGACTCTTGTTTGATTTGGTCCTTTGTACCCACACGCCGGGGCCTGGAGCACTAAAACTTGGAAGTTAAAATTTCAATTTCAAAATCCTCAATTTCAGTTTCAAAATCTTACATTTCAATTGTCTCCTCATGCTTCTGCCAACTCCAGGCTGTTCCATTCAGACACTATATGGTATCCTCATGCTTCAGCCACCTCCAGGCTGAGCCATTCTGCCACTATATAGTCTCCTCATGATTCAGCCACCTCCAGGCGGTGTAATTCAGCCAATATATGGTTAACTGATGCTGTTGGGCCTAAAAATGTTTATGGTAGCACTAGCTACCATTAATCTTCAATTTAAATTTAAAAATTCATCTTTTAATCTTAGGGATTGTAAAACCCTAGTGTCTACTCATGCTGCTGCCAGCTCCATGCTGTGTCATTCAGCCACTTTATGGTCTCCTCATGCTTCAGCCAACACCTCCACGCTGTGTCATTTAGCCTTATGCTGCCAACACCTCCATGCTGTTTCATTCAGCCACTATATGGTCTCCTCATGCTGCCAACACCTCCATGCTGT
The DNA here is from genome assembly GCF_029499605.1 of Hyla sarda. Lineage (NCBI taxonomy): Eukaryota > Metazoa > Chordata > Amphibia > Anura > Hylidae > Hyla > Hyla sarda. Next base: position 98,437,015 of record NC_079189.1, read on the forward strand.
GTCATTCAGCCACTATATGGTCTCCTCATACTGATGCCACCTCCAGACTCTATCATTATGCTGCTCTGCAGCAGTGATTCTAATAGCAATGCCTGTAATATGCATGTCATACTGAATAACAGTATTATTTCACTACCCTAGCACACTCCATACGCGTGTTAGAACAAAGCAAAGTGTTCTACACCCCTATTAAGGTTGTCTGTATGGCAGAAATAGCAGTTTTTAGTATAGATTTGCCACAAATAAATTCAAATTGAACCAAATTTTTGGGGAAAATTTGGCGAATTGGCCACATCAAATTTTTCAAAAGTTCACTTATCTCTGCTTATAACACTAAAATGTGGCAGATGCTGTTGAGAGACTTTTTATTTGCAACATTTGATTTTGACTTTTTTCAAAAATTGTGTAGCAATGACTGGGTAACTTTTTGCAGTTGTGCATCAACTTTTTGTAAACCATTTGTAACGGCTACCCAGGTAGAGAGAGGGTATCAGCCGTTGATGACGTCCTTTTCCCTGCAAGCTGCAGTGTCAAAGTAAAGCTGGTATAATCCTATCCACGATATCCAGAGGGAGAGTCAGGTTTAGCTGTAAAAAGAGCAGAGTAATATTCCGAAATAATCCCCTTTCAAGAACGAGACGAGGCTACGTTTGAAAGGTCAAGAAGAACTCTTTATGGTGGAACAAGTGTCTTCTTTTATAGGAAGGACATCACAGGGGGAAGGGTCAGTAAAGACAATACAGGTGGAAGGTAGTCTGGGAGATAATCCAATAAAGGCAATACAGGTGACAGGTAGTCTGGGAGATAATCCAACAAAGGTAATCCAGGTGACAGGTAGTCCGTGAGATAATTCAATAAAGGCAATACAGGTGACAGGTAGTCTGGGAGATAATCCAACAAAGGTAATCCAGGTGACAGGTAGTCTTTGAGATAATCCAATAAAGGCAATACAGGTGACAGATAGTCTGGGAGATAATCCAACAAAGGTAATTAGCTCTCCCTATACAGTGCCTTGAGTGCAAAAGGTGTATTGTGCACAGGAAGTGTATAAAAACAGTAAATAAAAGTATTTTAACTCTGAGCTTTATGTCACTCGACAACATAAACTGAGGGGTACAAAAAGTGATGTCCTTAAGTCCATCAAAGTAGGTAGGGTGACTCTAGGATCTACAAGTATAACTACCGAACGGCCGGTTGCATTCTCTGGTAATGGTATTTCTCATACAATATCCATGCGAATAACTCCAGCTATTTTAACAGTCCAGGCATGTAGTATAGTCTCGTTACACCATTTAATACATTTGGCGCACGTACACATTATAACAAAAAAAATATAGGTGTAGAGAAATCCTTTACATACAACACCCTTGATAAATTTTCCCCTATGCATTTTGTGCTTAGGCAGAGCAGGTAAAGTATGTTTGGATTAAGCACCAGCAAAAGGTCCAGCCTTTTTGCATACTTCTGAAATATTTCTTTTTATCACCTTCATCTGTTGAGAAACATAATATTGAGTTGGAAACAGTTTAGCATCTGTATCAGATTAATATTGTCCATTTTGCCAACATCCTAAATAAAGCAAAAAGTGATATTCAATGTGGTTATCTTTTTTAACAGGCAGAGTGAAAATTTACAAGATAAATTTTTTCTCTAATGCTATTCATGTATAGCTAAGATATATGCTAAATTATCTTAATTGAAAATTGTTTGTAGGATAGCATACATGCATTTAGTTTGTATTACGTCACATGCATATTTATTGACATTGTTTTATTTCTGTATTCCCCCTTTGCAGTGAAGTACAAGAAGAGTGAAAATATAACAGAGGTAACTTCAGGCTAAGCTGTTGTGTTCAAGTTTGAGTCAATTTCCCCGGAACAAATTACTAGAATCTAACAAATCCGAATTTGTTACAAATTACATGAAAAGTTTGATTTGCAATGAATGCGAATATCGCCAGACAGCCTGTAAGTGTGTTACACTGAAAAGCTTTTTCCAGCAGCGTTTCCCCTCCTAGTCACACGTTCTGTTGGACAGAGATCAGTGCTTTTTTAACTGAAAAGGATTTTTACTGCAGCCATTAACCTCCCAGTCACTTTCTACAGCATTGTATTACAGAGAGGGGCAAAAATTAGTTTGTTTTTAAGCATATTGTAGCGCATTTTTCTGCCCTCATAAGTGCATACCACATACCTACATCTAAGTAGTGTACTATTTTGTAGCTGTTAATCTGTCAAGGGCCTAGATACTGTGAAAGTCCAGGCAAGAGTAATCACCGGCTAGTGTTTTACTTCAATACATTTTTTTAAGCGAACTGTAGTGCATTTTTCTGCCCTCTTTGTTCCACAACAAATTGAGAGAGTGCAATTTTGGGTTTAGTGCACAGCGACTGTGTGCTGCCGCATAATTGTATACTGCTGGTGTTGTGAAAAAATATGTATTTTTAAGCGTACTGTAACTCATTTTTCTGCCCTCATAAGTGTATACCACATATCTACATCTAAGTAGTGAATTATTTTGTAGCTGTTAATCTGTCAAGGGCCTAGATACTGTGAAAATCCTTGCAAAAGTAATCAACGGCTGGTGTTTTACTCCAATATGTTTTTTAAGCGTACTGTATCGCATTTTTCTGCCCTCATAATTGCATACAACATACCTACATCTAAGTAGTGTACTATTTTGTACCTGTTAAATAGTGATGTCGTGAACATAAAATTTTCGCTTTGCGAACCACGAACGCGAACTTCCGCAAAAGTTTGCTAACCGGTGAACCGGGCGAACCGCCATTGACTTCAATGGGCAGGCGAATTTTAAAACCCACAGGGACTCTTTTTGCCAAAATAGTGATTTAAAAGTTGTTTCAAGGGGACTAACACCTGGAACGTGGCGTGCCGGAGTGGGATTCATGGCAAAACTCCCATGGAAAATTACATAGTTGATGCGGAGTCTGGTTTTAATACATAAAGGGCATAAATCACCTATTATTCCTAAATGGTTTGGAATAATGTGCTTTAGCCCACTTTAGGCAGCACATAAAGCCCCCCTTAAGGCATCACATAGTTAGATTCCCCTCTTTAGACAGCACATAGATTCCCTCATATTAGGCAGCACATAGTTAGAGCCTCCCTTTAGGCAGCACATAGATTCCCCCATGTTAGGCAGCACATAGTTAGAGCCCCCCTTTAGGCAGCACATAGATTCCCCCATATTAGGCAGCACATAGATTCCCCCATATTAGGCAGCACATAGTTTCCCCCATATTAGGCAGCACATAGTTAGAGCCCCCCCTTTAGGCAGCACATAGTTAGAGCCCCCCTTTAGGCAGCACATAGTGGGATTTGAACCCAAGGCCCCAAAATTAGGCATCTACACATGGCTCAAAAATTTGGTATTGTTGCAGCCGCAGCTTTAGCAGCACCCAGAAAAATTGCGGCAGCATAAAAAGTGCAGCACCAGAGGCCTGAAAAATTAGGCATGTACACATGGCTGAAAACGAAGAACAAGCGCATATCCAAGAGTCCAGAAGACTCAATAATGCAGGAAAGTGAAACAGACAAAGAAATTATTTTCTAAATAAACTTTTTCATCAAATAAAGAAACAGAGTTCATCCCTCTCTGTATTTTATTTTTTTAAATTTAAATTTAAAAAACACACACGACAAGTGTTCCTTGGTGTAATGGTTAGTACTCTGGAAAATTCAAGTTTAAATTATCAGAAAGTCCAGAAGACTCTATGATGCAGGACGGTGAAAATCACAGAGAAATCCTTTTCAAAATAAAAATTTTCATCAAATCAAGATGAAAGCAGGGGCCAGAAAAATTGCAGCAGCAGAAAAAGTGCAGCACCAGAGGCCAGAAAAATTAGGCATGTACACATGGCTGAAATATAAGAACAAGCACATATCCAAAAGTCCAGAAGACTTTATGATGCAGGACGGTGAAAATCACAGAGAAATCTTTTTCAAAATAAAATTTTTCAACAAATCAAGATGAAAGCAGCGGCCAGAAAAATTGCAGCAGCAGAAAAAGTGCAGCACCAGAGGCCAGAAAAATTAGGCATGTACACATAGCTGAAATATAAGAACAAGCGCATATCCAAGAGTCCAGAAGACTCTATATCGCAGGATGGAGAAACAGACAAAGAAATTATTTTCTAAATAAAATTTTTCATCAAATAAAGAAACAGAGTTCTTCCCTCTCTGTATTTTACTTTTGAAAATGTAAGTTAAAAAAATCACACGCAACAATCATCCTTTGTGTAATGGTTAGTACTCTTGAAAATTCAAGTTTAAATTATCATAAAGTCCAGAAGACTCTATAATGCAGGACGGTGGTGCGGTGTGACTCTCCGCTTTGAGGCAAGTCAACCCCAAGATGGCGTGACACTGCCGTATCCGGGATGTGGAATAGCACCTGAGGAGCTTGGGGGGGGGGTGCCGGTGATGGGGAGCAAGACGCAGCAGTGGAAGAGGACTCGGCCAAGGAGGTTATGGAAGAGGATGGAGTAGGAGGAGTAGAGGAGGTAGCAGCAGGTCTGCCTGCAAGTCGTGGCGGTGTCACCAACTCCTCTGCAGAGCCACGCATTCCATGCTTGGCAGCCGTCACCAGGTTTACCCAATGCGCAGTGTAGGTGATATACCTGCCCTGACCATGCTTTGCAGACCAGGTATCAGTGGTCAGATGGACCCTTGCCCCCCTGGTCAGATGGACCATGCCAGACATGCCATCATTTCCTTTTGTACAATGGAGTAAAGGTTGGGGATTGCCTTTTGTGCAAAAAAATTTTGGCCCGGTACCTTCCACTGCGGTGTCCCAATGGCTACAAATATTTGTAAAAGCTAAAATAATGGTAAAAGCTGGCGGGCTAGCAGTTCTGACAAGCCAGCTTTCAGATGCCGGGCTAGGGGGTGACTTTGAGAAATTGTCTTCTTGCGCTCAAACATCTCCTTGACAGACACCTGACTGTGGGCAGATGAGCAGGAACTGCTCAAGGCGAGAGACGGAGAGGCGGATGGTTGAGAGGGGGCAAGGAGGGCAGCAGTGGTTGACCTGGCTGAAGATGCTGGACCAGGAGGGGGATGGTGGCTTTCACTTTGTGTGCTGCTTGTACTGATGTGTTGATCCCATAGGTGTTTGTGATGTGACATCATGTGCCTTCGCAAAGCAGTTGTGCCTAGGTGGGTGTTGGACTTCCCACGACTCAATTTCTTCTGGCACAGGTTGCAAATGGCCTCGCTGTTGTCAGAGGCAGACACACAAAAAAAATGCCACACTGCTGAGCTCTGCGATGACGCCATTCTGGTGGTGGCCACAGCATGCGTTGATTGGCGTCCCGTCTGGCTGACCCTGGGTGCCGATGCATGCTGTCTGACTGTGCCACTAGCTCCTTGCGACGACCTCCCCCTGCTTCCAACTTGTCTCCTCCTCCTCTCTGTCTCCCCATCTGAACTTTCCCCCTCTTCTTCTCATCTAGCGTGCACCCACGTGGCATCCACGGACACATCGTCATCATCAACACCTTCACCTCAAGAAAGGAAGCAGCAGTGGGTACAACATCATCATCACACCGTACGTCCATGTGTGTAATGCTGCCTGACTGAGACATATCCCTGTTAACTACATCCTCTGGCAATAATGGTTGCGCATCACTCATGTCTTCAAACTGATGTGTAAATAACTCCTCTGACGGATCAAGTAAAGCTGCTGTAGTGCTAGTGTTGGTGGTGGCGGCAGGCGGGCAAGTGGTAGCATGAGAGGTGCCCGAAGCTAAGCTAGAGGAGGAGAAGGACGGTGCGTCAAGGTTCCGAGCGGAAGCTTTAGTAGTAGATTGGGTGTCTTGTGATAGCCAGTCAACTAAGTCCTCAGAACTTTGGGGGTTCAGGGTACGTGGCCTCTGAACACTGGCCATTCTAGGGCCAAAGGGAATCCCAGCACCACGACGGCCAATGAGGGGTGGCCTTCCTCTGCCTGTTATTTTTTTGTTTAAATTTGCACAAGTGTCTCACTTTGCACTATTGTGACACAATTTGCCCTGCAGGCAAGAAAAATGGCAACTGTGATGTGAACTAACAGTGACAACTGATTTTATTTAACAGCCAAAAAAGTTTTTTTTTTTTTTATTTGCACAACTGTCACACCTAATGTGATTTGCACTAGGGTAACACAATTTGCCCTACAGGCAAAAAAAAAAAATGGCAACTGTGACGTCAAATGACAGTGACAACTGATTTTATTTAACAGACAAAAAAGTTATTTTTTTTTTTTAATTTGCACAGCTATCACACCTAATGTGATTTGCACTAGGGTGACACAATTTGTCCTGAAGGCAAAACAAATGGCAAGTGTGACGTGAAATGACAGTGACGACTGATTTTATTTAACAGCCAAAAAAGTTTTTTTTTTTTTTTTTTTATTATTTGCACGACTGTCACACCTAATGTGATTTGCACTAGGGTGACACAATTAGCCCTGCAGGCAAGAAAAATGGCAACTGTGACGTGAACTAACAGTGACGACTGATTTTATTTAACAGCCAAAAAAGGTATTTTTTTTTTAAATTTGCACAACTGTCACACCTAATGTGATTTGCACTAGGGTGACACAATTTGCCCTGCAGGCAAAAAAAATGGCAACTGTGATGTGAACTGACAGTGACGACTGAATTTATTTAACAGCCAAAAAAGTTTATTTTTTTTTTATTTGCACAACTGTCACACCTAATGTGATTTGCACTAGTGTGACAATGAGCAAAAAAACTTGCCAGCGGAGTTCCCCTTTTATGCAGTGGTCCCCAACCAGGGTGCCTCCAGCTGTTGCAAAACACACGGACTGATATATTTCAGCCCTTTGAATACTGTAGTAGTTAGTTTCTTTAAAGAAAAAAAGCTTGCCAGCTGAGTTTCCCTTTTATGCAGTGGTCCCCAACCAGGGTGCCTCCAGCTGTTGCAAAACACACGGACTGATATATTTCAGCCCTTTGAATACTGTAGTAGTTAGTTGCTTGAAGGAACTTAAGTTTGATTCTGGAGTACCCCTTTTAACCAACGGTTCCCTCCCAACCAGGACTGATATCTTTCAGCCCTAAAAAGGGCTTTTTTGGGTGCTGTCCTTAAAGCAGATGTTACACTAGTGCTTTAGGAGTAAACTGGACCCTGAATACACCACCTAGCAGCAACCTAGCTATCGCTTTCCCTACACAGCAGGAGCAGCTTCTCTGACCCTCCACTTCCTAAGCCTGCAGCATGCATATTGAGGCTAAAATGGCGTCCGTGCAAGAGGTAGGAGGGTCTGGAAGGGAGGGACTGCTGCTGATTGGCTGTAATGTGTCTGCTGACTCTGACTCACAGGGTCAAAGTTCACTGCAATGTTAAAGTATAGGGGGCAGACCGAACTTCACATATGTTCGCCCGGCGATGCGAACGCGAGCATGCGAAATTCGCCGGAAACTGTTCGCCGGCGAACAATTTGCGACATCTCTACTGTTAAACTCTTAAGGGTCTAGATACTGTGAAAGGCCAGGGAAAAGTAATCACCGGCTGGTGTTTTACTAAAAAACTTTTTTTTTAAGCGTACTGTAGCGCATTTTCGTCTCTCTTTGTTCCACAACAAGTGGGTATACTAGTCTGTAGATGGTATAATAAATACCCAGCAGTCCATTCCTTATAGTCTGTGAGAGAGTTCACTTTTGGGTTTAGTACACAGCGACTGTGTGCTGCAGTGCTGTTGTGTACTGCTGGTGTTGTGCAAAAAAAATTTACGCGTACTGTAGCGCATTTTTCGGCCCTCATAAGTGCATACCACATACATAGTAGTGTACTATTTTGTACCTGTTAATCTGTCAGGGGCCTAAATACTGTGAAAGTCCAGGCAAAAGTACTCACCGGCTGGTGTTGATACTTTCTTAAGCATACTATAGCGCATTTTTCTGCCCTCATAAGTTCATACCACATATGTACATCTAAGTAGTGTACTATTTTATACCTGTTAATCTGTCAAGGGCCTAGATACTGTGAAAGGACAGCCAATAGTACACCCCTGCTGCTGTACTAGACAAATACTATTTTAAGCGTAGTGAAGCGTATTGTACTCCCCTCATTTATGCAATAAGTATGTCAGGCAGAGTAGTGCCAGGATTTGCACAGTGGAGTGGCAGAGGCCTAAATTTATCAGGCACAGGCAGATGTTGCAGCAGAGTAGGGGCGTGTGGCAACCGGAGACGCAGTGAGAGGTCTGAGCTTCTTGTGTCAGCTAGCAGTCGTGTCTCGACCAGCAACCCAGCAGCCGTGATTGATCGGTTCACTCGGTCATTCACTTCATCCCAAGTGACATCCGACACCCCCAGTCAACAGCCGGTTAGTTTCTCAGACTCAACCCTCAGTTGGCATGGCCCTCATGCTGCTGCTGCCTGTCACGATTCGGCTTCCAGGTAGTGGATCCTCTGTGTCAGCGAGGGATTGGCGTGGACCGTGCTAGTGGACCGGTTCTAAGAGGCTACTGGTTTTCACCAGAGCCCGCCGCAAAGCGGGATGGTCTTGCTGCGGCAGTAGCAACCAGGTCGTATCCACTAGCAACGGCTCTACCTCGCTGACTGCTGAGAAGGCGTGGGACAGAAGGACTAGGCAGAGGCCAGGTCAGACGTAGCAGAAGGTCGGGGGCAGGCGGCAAGGTTCGTAGTCAGGATGGGTAGCAGAAGTTCAGGTACACAGGCTTTGGACACACTAAACGCTTTCACTGGCACAAGGCAACAAGATCCGGCAAGGGAGTGCATGGGAGGAGGTCAGATAAAGGCAGGGAGCAGATGGAAGCCAATTAAGCTAATTGGGCCAGGCACCAATCATTGGTGCACTGGCCCTTTAAGTCTCAGAGAGCTGGCGCGCGCGCGCCCTAGAGAGCGGAGCCGCGCGCGCCAGCACATGACAGCAGGGGACCGGGACGGGTAAGTGACCTGGGATGCGATTCGCGAGCGGGCGCGTCCCGCTGTGCGAATCGCATCCCCAACGGCCATGACAGTGCAGCGCTCCCGGTCAGCGGGACTGACCGGGGCGCTGCAGGGAGAAAGACGCCGTGAGCGCTCCGGTGAGGAGCGGGGACCCGGAGCGCTAGGCGTAACACTGCCATCTCCAGGCTCTGTCATTGTGCTGCTCTATGGTCTCTAGAGATGAGCAAACTTTTGAAAAATTTGATTCGGCCGATTTGCCAAATTTTTCTAAAAAATTTGTTTAGATCTGAATTAATTTGCGGCGAATCTACATTAAAAACGGCTATTTCTGCCTACAGAAAGCCTCAATAGGCATGTAAAACACTTTGCTGTGTTCTAACACGCATATGGAGTGTGCTGGGGGGAGTGAAATAATACTGTTATTCAGAATAACATGCAGATTACCGGCATTGCTTTTAGAATCACTGCCGCAGAGCGGCACAATGACAGAGCCTGGAGGTGGCATCAGTATAAGGAGATCATATAGTGGCTGAATGACACAGCATGGAGGTTTTGGCAGCATGAGGAGACCATATAGTGGCTGAATGACACAACGTGGAGGTGTTGACAGCATGAGGAGACTATATAGTGGCTGAATGACACAACTTGGATGAGGCTGAAGCATGAGGAAACCATATACAGTCATGGCCATAAATGTTTGCACCCCTGAATTTTTTCTAGAAAATTTAGTATTTCTCACAGAAAAGGATTGAAGTAACACATGTTTTGCTAAACACATGTTTATTCCCTTTGTGTGTATTGGACCTAAACCAAAAAAGGGAGGAAAAGAAGCAAATTGGACATAATGTCACACCAAACTCCAAAAATGGGCTGAACAAAATTATTGGCACTCTTAACTTAATATTTGGTTGCACATCCTTTGGAAAAATAACTGAAATCATTGGCTTCCTATAACCATCAATAAGCTTCTTACACCTCTCAGACGGAATGTTGGACCACTCTTCCTTTGAAAACTGCTCCAGGTCTCTCTTATTGGAAGGGTGCCTTTTTCCCAACAGCGATTTTTAGATCTCTCCACAGGTGTTCAATTGGATTTAGATCTGACCACTTCAGAACTCTCCAGTGCTTTAGTGCCATCCATTTCTGAGTGCTTTTTGATGTATGTTTGGGGTCATTGTCCTGCTGGAAGACCCAAGATCCCGGAAGCACAACCAGCTTTCTGACTCTGGGCTGTACAGTGGGACCCAAAATCCTTTGGTAATCCTCAGATTTCATGATGCCTTGCACATATTCAAGGCACCCAGTGCCAGAGGCAGCAAAACAACCCCAATACATCATTGAACCTCCACCATATTTCACTGTAGGTATGGTGCTCTTTTCTTTGTAGGCCTCATTCCGTTTTTGGTAAACAGTAGAATGATGTGCTTTACCAAAAAGCTCTATCTTGGTTTATCTGTCCACAAGACGTTTTCCCAGAAGGATTTTGGCTTACTCAAGTTCATTTTTGCAAAATGTAGTCTTGCTTTTTTATGTCTCTGTGTCAGCAGTCGGGTCCTCCTGGGTCTTCTGCCATAGCGTTTCATTTCATTTAAATGACGATGGATAGTTCGCACTGACACTGATGCTCCCTGAGCCTGCAGGACAGCTTGAATATCTTTGGGACTTGTTTGGGGCTGCTTATCCACCATACGGACTATCCTGCGTTGACACCTTTCATCAATGTTTCTCTTCTGTCCGCGCCCAGGGAGATTAGCTATAGTACCATGGGTTGCAAACTTCTTGATAATGTTGCACACTGTGGACAAAGGCAAATCTTGTAACCTTGAGATTGTTGATATTTTTCCACAATTTTGGTTCTTAAGTCCTCAGACAGTTCTCTTCTCCTCTTTCTGTTGTCCATGCTGAGTGTGGTACACACACAAACACACAATGCAAAGACTAAATGAACTTCTCTCCTTTTTATCTGCTTTCAGGTGTGATTTTTTTATATTGCCCACACCTGTTAGTTGCCCCAGGTGAGTTTGAAGGAGCATCACATGCTTAAAACAATCTTATTTTTCCACAATTTTGAAAGCTTGCCAATTATTTTGTCCAGCCCATTTTTGGAGTTTGGTGTGACATTATATCCAATTTTCTTTTTTTCCTCCCTTTTTTTGTTTAGTTCCAATACACATAAAGGGAATAAACATATGTATAGCAAAACATATGTTACTTCAATCCTTTTCTGTGAGAAATACTTCATTTTCTTGAAAAATTTCAGGGGTGCCAACATTTACGGCCATGACTGTAGTGGCTGAATGACACAACGTGGAGGTGTTGGCACCAAGAGGAGACCATATAGTGGCTGGATGACACAGCTTGGATGAGGCTGAAGCATGAGGAGACCATATAGTGGCTGAATGAAACAGCGTGAAGGTATTGGCGGCATGAGGAGACCGTATAGTGGCTGAATGAAACAGCGTGAAGGTGTTGGCAGCATGAGGAGACCATATAGTGGCTGAATGACACAGTGTGGAGTAGGCAGCAGCGTTAGCAGACACAATGCCTTCACAATCCCTAAGATTATAATATGAATTCTGAATTTTAAACCGAAGATTTTGGGTAGCTAGTGCTACCATAACAACATTTTTATTCCCAGACCCAGGCACAGCAGCATCAGAAACCATATATTGCCTGAATGGCACAGCCTGGAGTTGGCTGAAGCATGAGGAGACCATAAAGAGTCTGAATGGCACAGCCTGGAGTTGGCGGCAGATGAGGAGACAATAGGGCCTCACAATCTCTAAAAATAAAAGGGGAATTTTGAAATTTCAATTGAAGATGCATGGTACCTAGTGCTACCATAAACATATATAAGTAATGTCCTAGGCTCAGCAGCATCACTAAACCATATAGTTGCTATATGACACATACAGGAGCAGGCATCAACATGAGTACTCAAGAGGGATTCACAACCTCTAACATTAAAAGCTGAATATTGAAATCTCTATTAAAGATGCATGTTAGCTAGTGCTACCATCCAACAATTTAAGACCCAAGCCCAGAAGCATCAATAGGCCAAGTAGTTCCTAAGCACACAGTCAGGAGCAGGCATCAGCAGTACACCAGAGGGTTTCATAACCCCTTACACTGAAAGATCAATGTTGACATTTCTATTAAAGGGTTTATCCAGGAAAAAAACTGTTTTATATAGATCAACTGGCTCCAGAAAGTTAAACAGATTTGTAAATTACTTCTATTAAAAAATCTTCATCCTTTCAGTACTTATGAGCTTCTGAAGTTGAGTTGTTCTTTTCTGTCTAAGTACTCTCTGATGACACGTGTCTCGGGAACCACCCAGTTTAGAAGCAAATCCCCATAGCGAACCTATTCTACTCTGTGCAGTTCCCAAGACAAGCAGAGATGTCAGCAGAGAGCACTGTTGCCAGACAGAAAACAACAACTCAACTTCAGCAGCTGATAATTATTGAAAGGATTAAGATTTTTTAATAGAAGTAATATACATGTTTACATTTCTGGACCCAGTAGATATAAAAAAAAAGTTTTCCTGGAATACCCCTTTAAGTATGTATGTAGCTAGTGCTAAACATCCAAAAATGTAAGGTCCAAGCCTAGAAGCATCAGTGAGCCAAGTAATTCCTGAAAGACACAGGAGCAGTCAGGAGCAGGCACCAGCAGTACCCAAGAGGGTTTAATAACCCCTTACATTGAAAGATCATTCTTGAAATCTCAATTAAGCATTTATGTTAGCTAGTGCTACCAGATCATATTTGGAGTTAATATCCCAGTCCCAGTAGCATCAGAAAACGATATATTGGCTGAATGACACAACCTGGAGGTGGGGAAAGCCTAAAGTGCCCAAGAAGTGTCTGAATGGTACAGCCTGGAGTTGGCAGCAGATGAGGAGACAATAGGGCATGACAATCTCAGAATAAAAGGTGAATTTTGACATTTCCATTGAAGATGTGTGGTACCTAGTGCTACCATAAACATATATGGGTAATGTCCTAGGCCCAGCAGCATCACTAAACCATGTAGTTGTTGAATGACACTGGACAGCAGTCAGCAGCAGGAGTGCACAGGAGGGTTTCAAAACCCCTAAGATTGAAAGATCAATGTTGAAATCTCAATTAAGCATGTATGTAAGCTAGTGCTAACATCCAAAAATTTAAGGCCCAAGCCAAGCAGCATCCCTAAGCCAAGTAGTTCCTGAAACACACAGCCTGGAGCATCAGCATGAGTTTACACAATGGCTTCACAGCCCCTAACATTATGTTAATCTTGAACTCTGTTTAGAAGATGTATGTTAGTCGCCTGTTCTGGTGCTATTGGGGCTTTCCACTGCTGACTGCAACCTTCCTAAAAGATCTCTGGTTGCTCACTTGCTTTCAGTAGCTAAGGCCTTGATATCTCTGCATTGGTTACAGACGGTGGCCCCCAAGATGCTATTGTGGCACCAGAAGGTACCCGACCTCTGTAGGATGGAGGAACTGGCCAGCTGGAGCACTGGCTCCCACGAGAGCTTCCTAACAGTTTGGGCACCCTGGCTACTTCATCAGGAATCGCTGCTGGGGCACTCTGGCCCACAGGTGATCTCCTCACCCCAGTTCACCCTCCTGGCTGACCTTTGCCATCTGGACTTCCCCAACCCCTCCTCTAGCTGCCACTAAGCCATCCTCCTCCTCTTACTTGATTGGGGACCTCTATCTCTTCTCGCTTCCCACCGCTTCCTCTCTTTATCTTACCGTTCTTTTCCTATCTCTCCTGGACTGGAAGATGGTCCACTTCTCTCTGTTCTTGTTAGTGTCCCTCTTCTCCTATGACACGGGTGAAGGAGGGGCCGCTTCCTTAAGGTTTCTGTGAGTCTCCTATATGGTCACAACCCTATTCTCATGCACAGGGCTCTGTGCTGAATGCTCGCCGGTTGACTGATTTCGGATGAGCTGATCTTTTCGAGTGTCCCAAACCGCGACAGTGTACTGTTTTGTGCCATGGTTGTATAATTCAAGCATTATGGCCAGTCATGCTAGCCTCTCAGTGCCTACGTTAATGTAGTGTTTATATAAGTTTGTCTATAAAACTGAAAATAAAGAATTGATAAAAATATGAAAAAAAGAAGATAAATGTTGGCTAGTGCTAACATCAAAAATTGTTAAGCACAGGCCCAGCAGCATCACTAAACCATATAGTTGCTGAAACACACAGCCTGAATAAGGCAGAAGCAGAAGTACACAAGAGGGCTTAATAACCCCTAACATTAAAAGATGAATATTGAAATCTGTATAGAACATGTATGTTAGCTAGTGCTAACATCCCAAAAATGTAGGCACAGGCCCATCAGCATCAGTAAGCCAAGTAGTTCCTGAAACACACAGCCTGGATCAGGTAGCAGGATGTGTACATAAGAGGGCTTCACAACCCCTAACATTAAAAGATCAATGTTGAAATCTTTATTGAGCATGTATGTTTGCTAGTGCTACCATAAAAAAATAATTGTAGGTAATATCCAGGACAGTCCCAGCAGCATCAGGAAACACTGTATTGGCTGAATGACACAGCCTGGAGGTGGGGAAAGCATAAGGAGCCCATAAAGTGTCTGAATGGCACAGCCTGGAGGTGACTGAAGCATGAGGATACCATATAGTGGCTGAATGAGACAGCCTGGAGGGGGCATCAGGAGCCCTGAAAGTGACCCTAATGCAAGGAATTTCTGAAACTGGGGACCAGCAGCTTAATTATGTTTCGCAGTATCCATGGCAGCACAATGAGAGAGCCTGGAGGTGATAGCATCAGCATGAGGAGACCGTAGAGCAGCACAATTATAGAGCCTGGAGGTGGCAAAATCAGAATGAGGGGACCATATGGCGGCACAATGACAGTGCCTGGAGGTGGTAGCATCAGCATGAGGAGACCATATGGTGGCACAATGACAGAGCCTGGAGGTGGTAGCATCAGCATAAGGAGACCATATGGTGGCATAATGACAGAGCGTGGAGGTGGTAGCATTAGCATGAGGAGACCATAGAGCAGCCTTGACAGATTAACAAGTACAAAATAGTACACTACAATACGCCAAAAAACTCTGTATTTTTTTTAAACACCAGCCGGTGAGTACTATTGCTTGGACTTTCACAGTATGTAGGCCCTTGACAGATTAACAGGTACAAAATGGTACACTGCTTAGATGTACGTATGCGGTATGCACTGATGAGGGCAGAAAAATGCGCTACAATATGCCTAAAAACTCTGTATTTTTTTAAAACACCAGCCGGTGAGTACTTTTGCTTGGACTTTCACAGTATATAGGCCCTTGACAGATTAACATGTACAATATGGTACACTACTTAAATGTAGGTCTGTGGTATGCACGTATGAGGGCAAAAAAATGCGCTATAATACACTTGGAAAATGTATTTTCATAAAACAACAGCCAGTGATTAGTTTTCCCTGGCCTTTCACTGTATGTAGGCTTGTTACAGATTAACAGGTACAAAAAAGTGCACTACTTGTTGTAGGCATGTTGTAGATGTAGGCATGTGGTATGCACGTATGAGGACAAAAAAATGCTGCACAGCACACTTGGAAAACGTATTTTCGTAAAACACCAGCCGGTGATCAATTTTGCCTGGACTTTACCAGTATCTAGACTTGTTACAGATTTACAGATACAAAATAGTACTTTTTGATCAAAACGTATATACTAACAACCTGTTAATTTTTGAAATTATGCTGAGAAGCAATTAGATCATTGTGCAAGATTGTAGATGTGCACCATGTCTGTTTTCTATCTGAATTCACATTGTGTTTTCCATCCCCCCTTTTTTTTTTTTTGAACATGTTGTCTGCACTCTTCCCTACCCCCTCAGCCCAACCCTATATAAGTAGTAGTTAGCTACACATGGGCCTTTTCTTTCCTGGCAGCCTCCCAGTTTGACTGGGAGAGCATGGTAAGTGTGCTGTAACATCCTGTTCACACTGGTGTGGTGCTGTGCGGCGTCTGTTGCTGCCGTGGCGCCGTGTCGGCGGGGAGGTGCGACCCATGGACTGGTTTGAGTGGCATTGGGGCCGCTCTGCCAGTGGGTCGTTGCCTCTGTGGGCGCTGGTGTCGCGTTGGTGGTGGTCGCCGCCCAGTGCTACGCCATTTTATGCTAGGGACGTTGGGGACCCTCTCTAAATAGGTGGCCTTGACGTGGCGAGTGTGCTTTGTACTTTTTGATCAAAACGTATTTACTAACAACCTGTTAGTTTTTAAAATTATGCTGAGAAGCAATTAGATCATTGTGCAAGATTGTAGATGTTCGACCATGTCTGTTTCTTCTACCTGAATTCACAAAATAGTACACTGCTTTGATGTAGGTATGTGGTATGCACGTATGAGGGCAGAAAAATGCACTACAGTCCGCTGAAAAAAAAACTGTTTTTGCACAGCAGGAGGACACAATAGTGCAGCACCACAAAAAATAATAAATGACACTGTCACAGAGTATTAACCCCTTAAGGACCAAGGACGTACCGATACGTCCTTGGTCCTGCTCTCCTGATATAACGCGGGGTTACACAGTAACCCCGCATCATATCACGGCGGGCCCGGCGTCATAGTGAAGCCGGGACCCGCCTCTAATAGTGCGCGCTATTAACCCTTTAGCTGCGCGCTCAGAGCTGAGCCGCGCGGCTAAAAGTGAAAGTGAAAGTTGCCGGCTAGCTCAGTCGGGCTGTTCGGGATAGCCGCGGCTAATCGCGGCATCCCGAACAGCTGACAGGACAGCGGGAGGGCCCCTACCTGCCTCCTCGCTGTCCGATCGCCGAATGACTGCTCAGTGCCTGAGATCCAGGCATGAGCAGTCATGCGGCAGAATCGTTGATCACTGGTTTCTTATGAGAAACCAGTGATCAATGATGAAGATCAGTGTGTGCAGTGTTATAGGTCCCTATGGGAGGTAAAACACTGCAAAAAAAAAGTGAAAAAAAAAAGTGAATAAAGATCATTTAACTCCTCTCCTATTAAAAGTTTGAATCACCCCCCTTTTCCAATAAAAAAAAAAAACACAGTGTATAAAAAATTAATATAAACATATATGGTATCATCGCTTGCGGAAATGTCCGAATTAGAAAAATATATCATTAATTAAACCGCTCGGTCAATGGCGTGCGCGCAAAAAAATTCCAAAGTCCAAAATAGTGCATTTTTGGTCACTTTTTATATCATTTAAAAATGAATAAAAAGCTATCAATAAGTCCTATCAATGCAAAAATGGTACTGTTAAAAACTTCAGATCACGGCGCAAAAAATTAGCCCTCATACCGCCCCATACACGGAAAAATAAAAAAGTTATAGGGGTCAGAAGATGACAATTTTAAATGTATTAATTTTCCTGCATGTAGTTATGATTTTTTCCAGAAGTCCAACAAAATCAAACCTATATAAGTAGGGTATCATTTTAATTGTATGGACCTACAGAATAAAGATAAGGTGTCATTTTTACCGAAAATTTACTACGTAGAAACGGAAGCCCCCAAAAGTTACAAAACTGCGTTTTTTTTTTCAATTTTGTCGCACAATGATTTTTTTTCCGTTTCACCGTAGATTTTTGGGCAAAATGACTGATGTCATTACAAAGTAGAATTGGTGACGCAAAAAATAAGCCATCATATGGATTTTTAGGTGCAAAATTGAAAGAGTTATGATTTTTTAAAGGCAAGGAGCAAAAAACGAAAATGCAAAAACGGAAAACCCCCCGGTCCTTAAGGGGTTAAGAATGGTGTGAACTGCTGGTTATCATACTGTCTACAGACGAGTTTAAGCAGCAGATGATTTCTTGTGAAAAAAATACACAGAATTGTGTTGAAAAATCATTCCTGCCTCCTGTGATAAGGGTCATGAAGTTAAGGCAGCTTCTTGATATGTATGAGGCAACGAAAAGCTACCTGCCCCTCTCTGATAAAATGTTGAATAAAGTGACTGGGAGGTTAATGTCTAGCGTATAAATCGTTCTCAGTGACATCAAGCAAAGCACTGCACTGCTTTGTGATTAGCAGTTGGAAGTGGAACACTGCAGTATGATCAATTCAGTGTGTCTGTGTAACATGCAGTTGTCCTCTCTCTGCAGTGAATGGCATGAAATGAGCAGCCGCAAAATGGCTGCCGATAATATAGGGCTGTGACATCACAGGGGTCAATGAATGCTGATAGGCTGCATCCTGCATGGGATTCAGGGTCATCCCGCTTACCTCCCTTCCCGCCTTGCCTTCCCACCTTCCCAGCATCCCCTGCCCCATGTACTGACATGTGGATCTGCCATTTTAGGTGTCCTGGAGCCTGGAATGCTATAAAATGGTGTTCAATGAAGTGATTTGTGCGATTGAATTGCGAAGAAATTTGCATTCGTTGCAAATTGAATAAGTCCTGAAATTCATAACAAATTCAGGTTAGTCTGTTTCGATTCGCTCATCTCTAATGGTCTCCTCATGCTAATGCTATCACCTTTAGGCTCTCTCATTCTGCTCTATGGTCTCCTCATGCTTCAGCCAACTCCAAGCGTTTCATTGAATTCCAACACTCTCCAAATGATGCATCCACTAATGTTTCTGTAAAGCTCAAATTTGATATACTTTTTACTGTGCTATTCAGCCACTATATGGTCTCCTCATGCCTTAGCCACCTCCAGGCTGTACCATTCAGCCACTATATGGTCTCCTCATGCTTCAGCCAACTTCAGGCTGTGCCATTCAGCCACTATATGGTCTAAACATGCTTCACCACCTCCAGGCTGTGCCATTCAGCCACTATATGGTCTCCTCATGCTTCAGCCAACTCGAGGCTGTGCCATTCAGGCCACTATATGGTCTCCTTATGCTTTAGCCAAACTCCAGGCTGTACCATTCAGCCACTATATTGTCTCCTCACGCTGCCACAAACTTCAGGCTGTGCCATTCAACCACTATATGTTCTACTCATGCTGCTGCCAACTCCAGGCTGTGCCATTCAGCCACTATATGGTCTCCTCATGCTACCACAAACTCCAGACGGTCCTTCAACTACTATATGGTCTCCTCATACTGATGCCACCTCCAGGCTCTGTCATTGTGCCGCCATGTGACATGTGATTTGGTCCTTTGTAACCACATGCCAGAGCCCGGGACATTAAAACTTCAGAGTTTAATCTTAAATTTCAATTTTAGAATCTTAAATTTCAATTTCAGAATCTTAAATTTCAAAAAATCTATGTAATCTTTTTAAGACTGAGGCCCTATGGTCGTCGAGGTCATATAGTAGTTGTGAAATTAATGAGAATTCAATGAAACAGGTTGGAACAATCACAATGAACCATTATTGATTAAATTAAAGCAGTTCCACAAAAGAGTAGGACAAGGGGAGCCAGGGGCTGTAAGAGGCACGGGCTGGTACAGGTGGTAGCTTGCCTTGCGGCGAACCGCCAGCTCGATGCTCACCAGAATGGGTACTCAAAAAATGAAAATGAATTAAAATTAAATTAAATAAGAATTACATAAAAATATATTTACTCTCTTCAATTTCGATGCCATATGGTCTCCAAAGCCGACAGCATGTCTGGCTGTATTTCTAGCTCTTTTCCTTCACTCCCTCTCCTTCTTCCCATTCCCTTTCTCCTATATCCCTCTATATAACACTCTCCAAATGATGCATCCACTAATGTTTCTGTAAAGCTCAAATTTGATATACTTTTTACTTTACAGATCACTTTTACTGTGATATTAAAATACAACCTAAAAGTATGTCACTAGCACTGCTACACAGGAGGTATGTCATTAGCACTGCTACACATATTGCATATAATTAGATATAATTATACATTATTTATCCTTCTATGTCTCATGATCTCTCCTTACACACATAATTTTTACCTATAGAAATAAATTGACCAAAATCATTTAGCAGGCACCCCGTGCAAACTCCTGGGGGGTCCTGATTAGGAATTTGCGGTGATTCCGGGCTCATCGGGTCTCTAGTGACTCAATCGCCCAGAAAATAAGGATGATAGAAGCTTTCAGAGACAGCCCTGATCATCCTAAATGATAGGAGTGAGGTGGCAGGGGTGCCACCTCCTCCTATCCCCTGCGATTGGCCGGTCAATCGCAGAGCAGGGGCGGGGGGGTGCAAATTCAGATCCCCCACTCTGCCTGCCTCTGGACGTCCGGGCAGAGCGGAGGAAGATTTCGCCGATGGTGTGGTGGCTGTTGATGCGCAGGGGACCAGTGGCAGTTACCTGAGATCACGCAGGGATCGGGGACTGGCAATTTGAGGCAGCGTCAGCGTCAGAGGCAGCAGTGAAGATTGCTGTAAAGTGATCTTCACTGCTGCTTCTAGGAGTTTCAAAACTACAACTCCCAGCATTCCCAGACATTCAAGGAATGTAACAAGGGGTGCAGTGAGCATTTTCACCCCACAGGTGTCTTACAGGTTTTTAGAACAGTGGTCTGTGAAAATGAAAAATGTAATAGTTTTTTTTCTAAATGCGACATAGTTACATAGTTAGTATGGTTGAAAAAAGACATACGTCCATCAAGTCCAACCAGGGAATTGAAGGGAAGGGTTTAAGGGGATAAGGGAAAGGAATATACCCCCCAAAAACCATTTCAGCAAAATTCACTCTCCAAAATCCCATTGTTGCTCCTGCGGAGCCCTCTAGTGCACCCACAGAGCAGTTTATGTTCACATATGAGGTATTTCATTACTCAAGAAAAATTGGTTTACTCATTTTGGGGGGCTTTTTCTCCTTTTATCCCTTGTAAAAATTCAAAAATCTGGTCTACAAGAACATGTTAGTGTAAAAAAGTTAGATTTTGAATTTCTCCTTCACTTTGCTGCTATTCATGTGAAACACCTAAACGGTTAACAAACTTTCTGAATGTCATTTGTATATTTTGGGGGGTGCAGTTTTTATTGGGTCATTTACGGGATATTTCTAATATGAAGACCTCTCAAATCCACTTTAAAACTGAACTGGTCCCTGAAAAATTCAGATTTAGAAAATTTTGTGTAATAACATGCCAACGTTATGATGCCAACATAAAGTAGACATATTGTATATGTGAATCAATATATCATTTATTTGGTATGTCTGTTTTTCTTACAATCAGAAAGCTTCAAAGTTAGAAAAATGCTACGTTTTCAAATTTTTCATGAAATTTTGGAAAATTTCCCCAAGAAAGGATGCAACTATCGACAAAAATTTACCATTATGTTAAAGTAGAACATGTCACGTAAAAACAATCTTGTAATCAAATTCATAAATAAAAGCATCCCAGAGTTATTAATGCTTAAAGTAACAGGGGTCAGATGTGCAAAAAATGCTCTGGTCCTTAACCTCTTAAGGACTCAGGGTTTTTCCGTTTTTGCACTTTCGTTTTTTCCTCCTTACTTTTTAAAAATCATAGCCCTTTCAATTTTCTACCTAAAAATCCTTATTATGGCTTTTTTTTTTTGCGTTGCCAATTCTACTTTGCAGTGACATTAGTCATTTTACCCAAAAATGCACGGCGAAACGGAAAAAAAAATCATTGTGCGACAAAATCGAAGAAAAAACGCCATTTTGTTACTTTTGGGGGCTTCCGTTTCTACGCAGTGCATATTTCGGTAAAAATTACACCTTATCTTTATTCTGTAGGTCCATATGGTTAAAATGATACCCTACTTATATAGGTTTGATTTTGTCGCACTTCTGGAAAAAATCATAACTACATGCAGGAAAATGTATACGTTTAAAAATGTCATATTCTGACCCCTATAACTTTTTTATTTTTCCACGTACAGGGCGATATGAGGACTAATTTTTTGCGCCGTGATCTGAAGTTTTTATCGGTATGATTTTTGTTTTGATCGGACTTTTTGATCACTTTTTATTCATTTTTTAATGGTATAAAAAGTGACCAAAATACGCATTTTTGGACTTTGGAATTTTTTTGCGCGTACGCCATTGACCGTGCGGTTTAATTAATGATATATTTTTATAGTTCGGACATTTACGCACGCGGCGATACCACATATGTTTATTTATTTATTTTTTTACACTGTTTCATTTCTTATGGGAAAAGGGGGGTGATTCAAACTTTTATTAGGGAAGGGGTTAAATGACCTTTATTAACACTTTTTTTTTACATTTTTTTGCAGTGTTATAGCTCCCATAGGGACCTATAACACTGCACACACTGATCTCCTATTCTGATCACTGGCGTGTATTAACACGCCTGTGATCAGCGTTAACGGCGCTTGACTGCTCCTGCCTGGATCTCAGGCACGGAGCAGTCATTCGCCGATCGGACACCGAGGAGGCAGGTAAGGGCCCTCCCGGTGTCCTGTCAGCTGTTCGGGACGCCGCTATTTCACCGCGGCGGTCCCGAACAGCCCGACTAAGCAGCCGGGTCACTTTCACTTTCACTTTAGAAGCAGCGGTCAGCTTTGACCACCGCTTCTAAAGGGTTAATACCGCACATCGCCGCGATCGGCGATGTGTGGTATTAGCTGCGGGTCCCGGCCGTTGATGAGCGCCGGGACCGACGCGATATGATGCGGGATCGCGGCGCGATCCCGCTTCATATCGCGGGAGCCGGCGCAGGACGTAAATATACGTCCTGCGTCGTTAAGGGGTTAAAGGGGTACTCTGCCACTAGCATCTTATCCCCTATACAAAGGATAGGGGATAAGATTTCAGATCACCGGGGTCCCGCTGCAGCACCCCGCTTTCATTACTGCACAGAGCAGTATTGCGGGGGCAGGTCGTGATGTCATGAGGGGGCGGAGCATCGTTACATCACGGCTCCGTCTCCTTGTGACCTGTATTGCCCATAATTACTCACAGAGCGAGTTTGCTCTGTGCAGTAATGATTGCGGGGTGCTGCAGCGGAGATCCCCAGGGTCCCCAGGGGCGGGAACCCCGGGATAAGATGCTAGTGGTGGAGTTCCCCTTTAAGGTGAAAATGGGCTTGGTCCCTAAGGGTTTAAATATGATTCATTAGTTATTTACAACGTCAGTTAGGTTTTAAGTGTATTTTGACTTACTTAGATATTTGACAATTTCCCCAGATAAGATTCAGACACAAAAAATGTTTCATTTGTAACATTAAAAAATCCGTAAGAGTAAAGATCATTCTATAAAAAAAAAAAAAAAGAAAACATTAAAAAACTTGATTGGTCTTTCCTGAAACAGGCTGGGCCTCTTGGCATAGCCAAGCTTAAATCTATGGCTGCAAAATAAGATTAGAAAAATTATATATTATAAAAGTGCTGGGTTTCAATTTCAAAACCAAATTTAAGAGGTCTTCACATTTAGCTCTTAGCTGGTGAATCATAATGATAAAATTGAAACTGTTATTAGAAGGAGACAGTGTTTACAGCAACAGCAATTTTTGTAAAAAGATATGATTTTGGCCATAACACTAAAAACTTATCTAGCATAACATTACTATCATTTTTCTCTGCAGGTAAATATGTGAAAAAGTTCCATAAATTTAGCAAATACCACTTTTATTAAGGACAGAGACTTTCAGGTATCAGAACCATTTGTTAAAAAAGCAAGAAAAATGTTTCCTAGGTTGGACAAAAAGATGACTAGAATATGGGGAAAAGAACTATTTTCTGCGTATCAATCTTCCCAAATGTCAAATAGAGGTAAAAACAAGGTAATCTTCCCAGCATGTGCAGCCATCACCGTAAGAAAATGTCTTTTTATATTATACCACTTACATGTAAATGTTAAAAAGGAAATTGTTTTGACTTTTCTACTATAAAAAAAAAAAAACACAAATTGAGCCAGAGAAATGGCCTGAAAAATACAGTATATGTCGGCTTCCAATGAAGTGTAATTTGAGCACTTAACCTTTTTTCCATTTATGTTGTCTCAGGTGGTTATTGCAGCTCGCGGTCAACATATTGTATCCAGGACAATCACTAAAATCTCTGTGTGAACTTTATGTCAATGTCTATTAAAGCCTATACTTACTGTATCTACAAGTGAGAACTCCCACCAGTAATCTACTGTGAAAATAAGAGTTATTCTTAATTCAATGTATAAGAAACCGTACTGTCAACAAAGCTTCACAAAATTCCTTTGTAAACCCACATACAAAAATCATTATAAAGATAACCTTAAAATAACATTTGGCAAAATGGGGAATAATGTCAACTAGGAATTGTGGTAGTAACATGATGAGAATACATGTTTCATGTCTACAGTAATGACCGGACAGAGAGATGCTATTCAATATATATTTAAGATGTCTAAGGGGGATGTCACATATATGTAGTGATCTGGCTCAGTTTCCTTCCAGCGCTGTATACAGTAAAAGAGCTTGAGGAAAACTGATGATCAAACTGATCCCATTCATTTGAATACAACTGTTCAGATTTATCTGGCGCCAATTGGGATGCCAGATTGCTGAAAACATCGGGCCGATAAACATGTTTTGTAGTGTTCCCCCTCAAACCTGCAGAAATAACTAGAAGCCGTACCCATAGACAACTGATGCACTTTGTTATTGCAACATCGTTAGGCTGGGTTCACATCTGTGTTGGAGGCTTCAGTATATAATGGACTCAAGACAGAAACCTGACAGATCCCCATCAGGCTCTGTCATGGGTTCTGTCTGGGTCAGAATGATGCAGAGAGACTTGAGTCTCCATTGTGACCCTGGTAGCCATGGTTAAGCAGATGCATGCAAAGATTGACTCTAAATACCAAAATAATAAATGTTATTTAATTGAATATAATGTATAGACATATATTTTATATTCACACTCTGCATACAATTTACTATACACAGTATCAGCCATGAAGCACATGTTATTCTAACATGTAATAGAGTTTCATAATAGCACATAGTGTTGTTATTGTATGCACTTTGTCAGTACTCACACCTTAAATGGCATGGCATATTCTTAAGTATAGCATCACAGCCTCCATTTTAAATAGATCTGTAATATTTCACACAATCAAAGAATTGAATATAACTGTTTCACAATAACATCTTTCTTATAAACATTCATTTCTTCCCACAGCAAGAGAGATTGTTGAGGTTCCCAGAACACCATATGACAATGTTATGGTTTATTTTCATGAAGTTTTAGCTACTATACCCTTCATAGTCAAACATTAGCTATAGACAAAGGTGTTGTTGGGCTGCATTCACATATATCAGTTGTCTGGCATAGTTTCCCTCTGGCGTGCACAGAAGGGAAACTGATGCTAGAACTGATCCCATTCATTTGAATGGGACAGTTCACAATCATCCAGCGTCCCAATTTTGATACCAGATGGTTAGACATGCCAGACAGCTTGCTGCATTCCCCTGTCGGGTGCCAGAAACAATGGATGCCGGATGCCATGCAACTGAAGACAACTCATGCATGTTGTCATCAGTTGATGCATTAATTGAGGAATTAGTTGCGGCGAGATTTAGGCTAAGTTTACCTATGCCGGATGCCAACACATGTGAACCCAGCCTTACAAGGTCGTATCTCCTTATTTTTCTTATATTTTTAGTAATTGAATTATTTAACCTCTTGATCCCTAAATAGGGTCCCAGGCCTGAAATGTGGTGTTTTAGCGACACTTAGAAGAAATTGCAATGTCACTGTCTGGGGGGCTGCCTATGTCCCTATTGGTTAAGAGTTTCATACCCAGGGACATACATCATAGACAACCAGGGCTTATTAATATATCTCCAAACCAAAATTGGGGGGCGCATGGGAGATCAGAGGCCACCATGATGTGTCATGTAATAATAATAATAATAGTCTTGTAGAACATAGGGGGCCTTATGGGAATCAGAAGGCAGTAATAACATAGTCTTCCATGGAATAACATGGGTGACATTTATCAAGGGATTTAGAGCTTTTTTTTGAGACAAAAGTCGCACAAAAAGTTGCATGTGCACCTAAGCAAATTTTGGTGTGACTTTTGGCTGTAAGCAAAAAAGCTACAAAAGAGCTGACTAAAGTGAAGTTAATTTTTCACTTTACAGTGGTCAGGGATTAATCAAACGCAAAAGTCGCACAAAAAGTCACAACCCCTCAAAAACTCCGTAATTGTAAGTCAGACTTGACCTGGCTTACAAAATGGCATTTGAGAGCAAATTTTTATATTTCCCGCTGGCAGCATCACGGCTCCAGTGGAAAATATGATATTACTACAGTACAAAGGAGCCCTGGCTGGCCTTACTCTACAGCTGCCCAGGCTCCAACTGATGCTGCCCCCTCCTACTCTATTCAACATAATGAGGGGATGGGGACATTGGTTTACATACTCCCCCTGGTCTCCCACCCGCCCGCGCAGCACATCTCCCGCCCGCTACAAGACTACAACTCCCAGCATGCCCTTACAGGAGATGTGTGGCACGGGCGGGTTGAAGACAAAAGGGGGAGGTTTATGTAAAGCAGTGTCCCTGACCCCTCATTAAGTTAAATAGAGTAGGGGGGATAGCATAAGATGGAGCCCGGGCGGCTGCAGAGTGATGCCAGCTCCACAATGGCACCGACAAGTATCTCTATTCCCGTGGAATTTCACATTTCCCGTTGGGTCCCATAACTGGCCTGGACCTAGCAGCCAATCACAGGACCCGGTGGGAAATTTGATATTACAGTTGTAACCCCTGTGGAGTTGGCTGCATTATCTGAAATGCCCAGTAGATAGCGGATGGAGATCACAAATGATCTTAGTATGCTGTTAATAAAGGGTGGAGCTGTGATCATATGATTAGCAGCCCTTTTATGAGAGATGATGCTGATTGGTGGAGACTTCAGTCACATGATTTGCTCAGACTACCACGAGCTCAGCCAGAGAAAAGACGCGCTAGCTGTGAGAGACTGCACCACAGAGACAGTACCTAGCTGAGAGAACATGCTTCACACAGGACCACACATGCTGAGAGAGAGACCTGCTGGCAGAGAAAAGCACTAGACGTCTGGTGAATACAGTTAGAGGAGACTACTGCTGGACTGACCTAGTTAATGGTGTTGTGAGGGTAAGCCTAAAGCCTCTTCCCTGTTCCACTACAGGGCATCTGTCTCCTTACTCAAAGTAAAGACTCTGAGGTCCAGTAGCGGACATTACACAGCGCAGGCTGCTTTAGTGATGCTGCGGAGCAGGACTTATCAGGGCCCCATCACTCCTATGTGCACCAACTGCCATTAGGGCGAAGATAAGGGGGTGAGCCACAGGTGGACTAGTGGGTGGGTGAGGAAAATCCACATTTGCATTCCTATCCGTGTTACACTATTGTATTATCCTATGTATGTTTGTTCATTTGCTACTTACTAAATAAAGTTAGTTCACATTAGACTGTGTCAGTCTCATTGTAACCAGTATGTTCCCAGTGGGACCCCACATACCAACCCCAGATTCTCCACTGGGTGGAGGCACTGCCGCAGACATGTACCCCATCTCCCAGATAGTGGAGGCTCAGGATCCGCCTGTTGAGCGTAGTGAGGTAGCTAGGTTAAGGGACCCCAGAGACACTAGGGGGCGCTCCCAAAAATCCGCTAGACCGTAGATATAGAAACTCCGTTTCTGCAGCCGCTCGGGATTCTTGCAGACCTGCTGGGAGATGTGCAGGAGCCATCCTTGCCATCCATCAGTGCTGTAGTACACACTGAGGGACAGCAGGGATGGCTCCTGCACATCTCCCAGCCCGACTGCTGGAGTCCCGGGCAGCTGCAGTGTTATGTCAGCCCAAGCTCCCTTTGCTACTGCACCGCAGAGCCCCATGTCACTGGACCCGGCGGGAAATGGGAAATTACAGTGAATTTCTTATCACCGCCGGCCAGGGAACGTATTACCGCCCACTTCCCTGGCTTGCTTGTCACTCGCCTACCGCTGCAGGACTATAACTCCCAGCATGCCCTTATAGTAAGGACATGCTGGGAGTTGTAGTTGTGCGGTGCGGGCGGGTGACAAGCTTGTTACTTGCCCATGCAGCACAGCTACAACTCCCAGCATGCCTTTACTGTAAGGTCATGCTGGGAGTTTTAGTAGTGCGGTGCAGGCGAGTGACAAGCTTGTTACCTGCCCCCACCGCACAGCTACAACTCCCAGCATGCCTTTACTGTAAGGTCATGCTGGGAGTTGTAGTTGTGCCGTGCAGGCGAGTGACCAGCTTGTGACCTGCCTACCACAGCAGGACTACAACTCCCAGCATGTCTTTACTGTAAGGACATGCTGGGAGTTGTAGTCCTGTGGCACAGGAGATGTGCGAGTGGGTGACAATAAATGTATTAACTATTTTTTGTGTTTTTCTTCTCATATCAGATCCGTGTATCCCATGGAGTCCTTTGGACTTGGTGGACTACATGGATGACCAGTGTTTTTTTCTTTTTTTTTAACCCCTTAAGTACCCAGCCCATTTTCACCTTAAGGACCTGGGCATTTTTTGACCATATCTGACCACTGTTTAAAGGGGTACTCCACCCCTAGACATCTTATCCCCTATCCAAAGGATAGGGGATAAGATGTCAGATCGCCACGGTCCCGCTGCTGGAGAGCCCAGGGATCCCCGCTGCGGCACCCCGCTATCATTACAGCACATCGCTCTGTGCGTAATGATGGGCGATACAGGGGAAGGAGCAGCGTGACATCATGGCTCCGCCCCTTGTGACATCATGTCCCGTCCCCTTAATGCAAGTCTATGGCAGGGGACGTGACGACTGCCACGCCCCCTCCCATAGACTTGTATTGAAAGGGGCTGTCCGTGACGTCACGAGGGGCGGAGCCGGGACATAACGATGCTCTGGCCCCTGTATTGCCCGTCATTACGTGCAGAGCGAACTCGCTTTGTGCTGTAATGATAGCGGGGTGCCGCAGCGGGGATCCCGGGGATCCCCAGCAGCGGGACCGCAGCAATCTGACATCGTATCCCCTATTCTTTTGATAGGGGATAAGATATCTAGGTGGTGGAGCACCCCTTTAAGCATTAATACATTTGGGATGCTTTTACTTTTAATTCTGATTCCGAGATAGTTTTTTCGTGACATATTCTACTTTATGTCAGTGGTAAATTTTTGTCGATACTTGCATCATTTCTTGGTGAAAAATTCCAATATTTGATTAAAAATTTTAATTTTTTTTTTTTTACTTTGAAACTCTCTGCTAATAAGGAAAATAGACATAACAAATACATTATATATTGATTCCCATATGCAATATGTCTACTTTATATTTTCATCATAAAGTTGACATGTTTTTTACAATTGGAAGACATCAGAGGGCTTCAAAGTTTAGCAGCAGTTCTTGTAGCCCCAGTTTTTGAAAATTTACAAGGGGAAAAAAGAGAAAAATACCCCCAAAATGTGCAACCCAATTTCTCTCGAGTTAGAAAATACCTCATGTGTATGTAAAGTGTTTGGCAGGCGCAGAAGAGGGCTCAGAAGGGCAGGAGCGACAATGGGATTTTGGAGAGCGAAGTTTGCTGAAATGATTGCTGGGGGGGCATGTCTCATTTAGGAAGCCCTCATGGTGCCATAACAGCAAGAAAAAACCCACATGGCACACTATTTTGGAAACTACACCCCTCAAGGAGCGTAACAAAGGGTATAGTGAGCCTTTATACCTAACAGGTGTTTGACAAATTTCCACTAAAGTTGAATGTGAAAATGAAAAATTAGATTTTTGCACTAAAATGCTGGTGTTACCCCAAATGTTTTATTTTCACAAGGGGTAACAGGAGAAAAAGCCTCCCAAAATTTGTAACCCCATTTCTTCTGAGTATGGAAATACCCCATATGTGGATGTAAGGTGCTCTGCGGGCGAACTACAATGCTCAGAAGAGAAGGAGAGTTGAGCTTTTGGAGAGAGAATTTGGTTGGAATAGACTTCGGGGGCCATGTGCGTTTACAAAGCCCCTGTGGTGCCAGAACAGTGGACCCCCCCAACATGTGACCCCATTTTGCAAACTACACCCCTCACATAATTTTATAAGGGGTGCAGTGAGCATTTACACCTCATTGGCGTTTGACAGATCTTTGGAACAGTGGGCTGTGCAAATGAAAATTAAATTTTTCATTTTCACAAACCACCATTCCAAAAATCTGTCAAACACTTGGGGGGTGTTAATGCTCACTGCACCCCTTATTAAATTCTGTTAGGGGTGTAGTTTCTAAAAAGGGGTCACATGTGGGGGGTCCATTGTTCTGGCACTATGGGGGCTTTGTAAAAACACATGGCCTTCAATTTCGAACACATTCTCTCTCCAAAAGCCCAATGGCGCTCCTTCTCTTCTGAGCATTGTAGTTCGCCCATAGAGCACTTTACATCCACAAATGGGGTATGTTCTTACTCAGAAGAAATGGGGCTACAAATTTTGGTGGGCTTTTTTCCTATTCTCCCTTGTGAAATTGAAAAATGTAGGGTAACACCAGCATTTTAGTAACAAAAAACAATATTTTTCATTTTCACATCAAAATTTTTAAGAAAATTTGTCAAACACCTGTAGGGTGTAAAGGCTTCTTATAACCCTTGTTACATTCCGTGAGGGGTGTAGTTTCCAAAATGGGGGGTCACAAGTGAGTATTTTTTGTTTTGCGAATATGTCAGAACCACTGTAAAATTAGCCACCCCTGTGCAAATCACCGATTTAGACCTCAAATGTATATCACTTACCATAACTGGTCAAGACCGGTATATGGAGGGTTAACTTTGTTAATTTATTCCAATAGATTCCCCTTGGGGTAATCCAATAATACCCTAGTTTCCCATATACTTTTTTTTTTTATAAAATTCCCATAAGCTTTATTGATTTTTCACACACTTTAAAAACCTTCAAACTCTTGATAAAGCTACTTATGTAGCAAAACATGTCGAGGGGGGCAGAGTAGGAGATTTTAAACAAGAATTGTGCTGATACCCTGAATATAATTGAGTGTGACCTGCAGGCACACTCAGATTTTCTTTGCAATTAAGATAGCATAAATGAATGAGTCTTCTGTGAGAAAGAGAAACTGTATCTACGATCAATGCAATAAGGGTATATAGCACTATTGGTTTTTAAAGTGTGTGGAAAATCAATAAAGCTTATGGGAATTTCATAAAGAATTATATGGCAAACTAGGGTATTATTGGATTACCCCAAGGGGAATCTATTGGACTAAATTAATGCAGATCACTTTACACCCACAAATGGGGTAGTTCAGTACTCAGGAGAAATTGTGTTACAAATTTTTTCCCTTTTACTGCCTGTATTTTTTACACTTACATGCTGGTGTAGACCCCAACTTTACCTTTTCATAAGAGGTAAAAGGAAAAAAAAGCCCCCCAAAATGTGTAACACAATTTTTCTCGAGTACGGAAATATCCCATATGTGGCACTAAACTATTGCCTTGAAATATGATAGGGCTCCAAAGCGAGAGAATGCCATGCGCATTTGAGGCCTATTTTGGGTATTTGCATAAGCCACCAGAATACCCTACGGCAGTGTTTCCCAAACAGGGTGTCTCCAGATGTTGCAAAACTCCCAGCATGCCTTGACAGTCAGTGGTGGTCCGGCAATACTGGGAGTTGTTGTTTTTCTACAGCTGGAGGCTTTGTTGTGGAAACAGTGCCGTACAAAATGTATATTCTTTTTATTGGGGGGGGGGGACTGTGTAAGAGGGTATATATGTAGTGTTTTACTTTTTATTTTGTGTAGGTGTAGTGTTTTTAGGGTACATTCACACGGGCAGGGAATTACAGTGAGTTTCTCGCTGGGAGTTTGAGCTGCGGCGGAAAATTTACCGCATCTCAAACTTGCCGCACAAAACTCACTTTAAACCCGCCCGTGTGAATGTACCAGCTGTTGCAAAACTACAACTCTCAGCGTGCACTGACAGACCATACATGCTGGGAGTTGTAGTTATGCAACAGCTGGAGGCACATTGGTTGCTGTTAAGTTTGTTACTTAACTCAGTGTTTCACAACCAGTGTGCATCCAGCTGTTGCAAAACTAGAACTCCCAGCATGTACAGTCTCTCTGTGCATGCTGGGAGTTGTATTTTTGCAACAGCTGTAGGGACACTGGTTGCGAAACACTGAGTTAGGACTCCACTCCTACAACTCCCAGCATGCCCTTTGGTAGTCTGTGCATGCTGGGAGTTGTAGTTATGCAACAGCTGGATGCACACTTTTTCATAGAAAAACTGTGCCTCCAGCTGTTGCATAACTACAACCTTCAGCATGCACAGACTACTAAAGGGCATGCTGGGAGTTGTAGTTGGAACTCCAACTGTTGCAAAACTACAACTCCCAGCATGCCCTTTGGCTGTGCATGCTGAGAGTTTTTGCTAAGCAAGAGGAGGAGGTGAACAGGCCAAACCTCCTGCTGTATCCTGCCGCCGGGACCACCTCCGCCGCTGTTGCCACCACTCTTGCCGTCAGGACCGCTGCAGCCGCTCCCGAGGGGACCGCTGTCGGACCAGGGAGAGGTGAGAGACCCCCGCCGACCCCTGCTGGGTAAAGGGTGAATGGGGCTGTCTCTGACAGCCCCATTCATGCTTTTTTTCCGGGGCACCATTGACCTGGAATCGTCGCAAATCTCTGGTCTGAATTGACTGGCGATTTACAGAGATCGCCGACACTCAGGACCCCTCCAGAGGTTTGTACGGGGTGTCTGCTGAATGGGCGAACCAATTTTATTCTCAGCCAGATACCAACCAAGCAGCAACAGCCTGACATTACCAGGGTGGGCGAGCACCATTGTTACTGGCCATCCCCAGCCTAAATAATGCCAGCCTTTTACCATCTAGACCCAGGAGCGCCATTTTTGATGCTTCAGGCCTGTTGGTACCTGCTCTTCCCGGCACCCCTGTGGCAGTGGGTACTGGAATAATAATTGGGGGTTAGCACTAGCTGTTTTTGTGGCTAATGCTAAGCCCGGCTTAATAATGGATTCTGTCTACAAGATGGCTTCCACTACAAAGCCTGTCAAGTACAGTGGTCCCTCAAGTTACAATATTATAGTAATTGGTTTCAGGACGACCATTGTATGTTGAAACCATTGTATGTTGAAACCATAACTCCATGGAAACCGAGTAATTGGTTCTGAAGCTCCAAAATGTTATCCAAAAACAGGAAAAAGTGAGTAATAAAGAAAAATAAGTAGATAACTAATATAGATAAAGCAAGTCCTTACATATAAAAGTAAGAAAGAGCTGCTGGGAGCTGTAAATCACTGTCTATGTAGAGGACAGGAGCATCTTCAGGGTCCTGTACAGTACACACAATGTCCTAAAAAAAAAAAAAAGGAACATGGAGCCACCCTCACCTGCTGTCCAAAGGAGCAGCTAACTCTGGCACAGGTAAAGAGTAATACAGAACATGTAATACCTCCCTGTACTGTAGGAGGTGCTACCAGACACCAGTCAGTGCATGCACTTCAGTAATACAGGTGTTTTACCAGTAAAATGCCTATTCTGATTGGTTGGTTCCTCCAGCCATTGACATATTTCGCAGATCTGGGCTGTCCGTAGCATTGTATGTTGAGTCTTGTTCTAAGTTACAATGGTTAAAAAAGACCATTGTTTTTATGTTTAAAAAAAATGCATTCCAAAAAAACACTCCCCCACAAGCCCTCATTAACCATTATATTAACATAAAACCAAAATAATACTGGTCACCGTACTCCTCCGAATTGAAAGTAATCCACAGGATACATGGATCTGTAATGAGAAGTAAAAACAAAACAAAAAATTAGTTAGTACATTTAGGGTATGGTTACACTGCGGAATTCCTTGAGTGGAATTCTGCGCAGTGAACGTTACCATCAGTGTGATTGAGTCTTCTGCGAAACTCGTCCACACTGCGGAATTTCAATATCGGACAATTCTGCCGCTGAAATTGTTCCGCGCAAAGAAAGAACATGTTCATTCTTTGCGCGGAAGTCCGCAAGCACTGAATAGCCTTCAATAGTGACAGCACAGTGCCGCACGGTCCTAAAGCCGAATTATTTTCGGCGGCGGCCACTAGATGGAATCTCTGCTCGCTGAAGTCAGCGAGCAGAGATTCAGCAGTGTGAACATACCCTTAGAGAAAAAAGTGGTAAAAAAATGTAATAAACACACATATATATATCGCACAAAGCTGCAAAGTGGTGTTGTGAAGTCATTTATTGTTTTTTGCTTATGTGTGCTAAAAAATGGTATTCAAAAGCAATTTATTGGTTTTTGCTTATTTAAGCCAAATTTATCAACCCCCTGTGATAGTATGATAAACGTGTCATCAATAAGAACTACCAAAGCAATGATGATAAATGTCCTCGATAGTCTTCTTGAAAAGAGAACGGGGTCCGTCATGGAGGCAACTTGAGGCATAAAGGTATCATGGGACAAAAAGCCACTACTTAGAGTTAGGGGTCTCACATATCACATGTATCTGGTAACGTATTAATTCTTATTTGATCATTTTGAAATGTGGATTGAATTATACCAATTAGTATATATGGTGAAAAATCTTTCCTAATCTCCAGGTTGAGGTTGTAGGTTCTAGAATGCAGAGTGCTCCTCACTTCTTCTGCAGAGAACCGGATTGTGCTCTATGCATAATAATGCATACATATAATGCATATAACAGTTTTATCTTTCACCATCTAATTGGTATTAATAAAAATATATCCACTGGGAAACATATTTAAGTATTCCTCCAAATTAAGTAAGTGAGAGAGGATAATAAATATGGTATTGTACCTAAAGATGTACTTCCAGATATTTCCTCCAAATTTAGTACCACAGATTTCATATCTGTACTTAAAGGGGTACTCCGGTAGAAAACAGTTTTTTCTAATCAACTGGTGCCAGAAAGTTAAACATATTTGTAAATTACTTCTATTAAAAATTCTTTCCAGTACTTAGCTGCCTTAAATTAAAGAGGAAGTTTAGTAGTTATTTTCTGTCTGACCACCTCTGTCGTAACACAAAGCATGGCTACGTCCCACGCTCCCTGCCACTGCAGGACATGCTCCCATATACTACTTGTGCTGCATATCTGGAATCTATTTGCAAACACTGGACATCTGATTTGTTTGCAACAGTGTCAATGTGGTATGACAGCTGCCGATAGCCAATAAGCTTATATTTTTAATGCACAATTTTGTATTAGATATATATTTCCGTATACTACTTCCTGAGCTATATGTATTAGGATTCCCCTGAGGAAGTCCCCATGCATAAAAATAATTAGCATGTTGATAGAAACGTGTTGGGAATGATAATGCATATCCTGTTGTAAATAATAGCCCTGGAAAAATTGTCTTGCGCCCATATGCTACTAGGGCAGCCAAGATTAATGTTTTGTCTTTTGGTATCCACAATTTCTCTATCTGGTGGCTTTTAAAAATATTAATAAATATAATAGTTTTAGCGACACCCTTATATATTATTTTTTGATAATTAGAGTCTGTAGGGTTTCACATTTTGTTTTTTATGTGGCCAATATTTATCACATAATCATTATTGTCAAAGCAACCCTCTTCTCCCACTCTTCACACACTGATAGAAACACCGGAGGAGAAATGCTAGCATAGGCTTCCATTATCCGTAGTTTCAGGGCTGCAGAATGGGCAAAACAAAAATTGGAACAGGACCCTCAGTTTACGCAGAAGATTTTGTTCAGTGATGAGGCAAACTTTTATGTGAATGGTGAAGTTAACAAACAAAACCACCGCTATTGGTCTGACACTAACCCACATTGGATAGATCCCTCCAAGACTGTTGGAACACAAAAATTGATGGTATGGTGTGGTATATGGGGTACAAAGATAGTGGGGCCATTCTTCATCCATGGAAACCTCAAGGCCACTGGATATGCAAAATTGCAACATGATGATTATGATGTGTTTCCCTATTTATGCACTGAAGCTGGCACGTTCCCTGAGTTTTTCCAGCAAGATGGTGCACCACCACATTATGGGTGTCAGGTCCGAGCATTCTTAGATGAACAGTTTCCTGGAAAGTGGATTGGTCATCGTGGGCCAGTTGAATGGCCCCCAAGGTCTCCCGATCTGACCCATTGAGACTTTTATCTTTGGGTCATCTGAAGGCAATTGTCTATGCTGTGAAGATACGAGATGTGCAGCACCTGAAACTATGGATACTGGAAGCCTGTGCTAGCATTTCTCCTGCGGTGTTACTATCAGTGTGTGAAGAGTGGGAGAAGAGGGTTGCATTGACAATCCAACACAATGGGCAGCACATTGAACACATTTTATAAGTGGTCAGAAACTTGTAAATTACTCATGAAAGAATAAAATTACGTTAAAACCAAGCACATCATTGTTTTTCTTGTGAAATTCCCAATAAGTTTTTGATGTGTCACATGACCTTCTTCATATTGAACAAAAACAAAACAAAAGTTGGATTCAAAATGGCTGACTTCAAAATGGCCACCATCGTCACCACCCATCTTGAAAAGTTTCCCCCCTCACATATACTAATGTGCCACAAACAGGAAGTTAATATCACCAACCATTCCCATTTTATTAAGGTGTATCCTTATAGATAGCCCACCCTGTAGTTGTGGTAGATTGTGAAAAATGTTTACAAGTTGGGCTGCATCACATCCATCGGTTGCATAGAGGAATAAATCGTACATATAAATCGGCTAGGCTGAAGCATCCTACGCTTAGAGAGGTGTAGGACACTGAATATCATTCCTCTTTTGTGTAGCAGCGGTTAGTTAGTAACAAGAGCAAATGTAATCGCACGTGGTTAACCCCTTTCTACCCCAGGACGTATACATACATTCCAGTTTCCTACATATTAATGCAAATGGACGTATGCATACGTTCTTGCGACATCCTGCTCAGTGCGATGTGCTGTTAATACCAGCCGGGATCCTGCCACAGCTGCTTAGACTGGGATTGCACCAGTCTCGGCACCATTAACCCCATAGATGTCCTGATCATGACATCTATGGGATTGACAGGGGGAGAGTGCTCTACCTGTTCACCAACGGCGATCCAACAATATGATCATGGGGTCTTGTTGGTTGCCATAGCAGCAGGTGGCCAGCTGATGGCTTCTTGTCTGCCTAGTACGGCTGTAATGACCTTTTTTGCGTTTTTATGTCCTGGGGTCTGTTCAGACATTGGTTAAGGGCCGGATTAACAATGGTGCTCTTAGAGCTCGTGCTTCAGGCCCTGGGCACCCAGTCAAACAAGAGGGTCCCCGGATGTCTGACATTTTAAAAAAAAATAAATTCATTTGCAGCTTTGGAGTTCTTTTCACCTCACATCAATCGCGCTCCCCCTCCCCCCCCCCCTGCCCTTGGTATCTTCCCTCAGCCCCGGACTCATCTCTCAGCCTTTAGCTGTCTGAGAAGGAGGAGGGGGGGGGGGGAGAAGAGAGCACAGAGCTGGCTGTGAGGAAAGGAGAGCACCGCAGAGGCTGTACAACATAGGGCCTGACTAAAGTAGGTGTCTCTTCATTTATATATGTTTTTAAGCATGTGTGTGTCTGTATATATGTGTATGTCTATGTAATGCATGTGTGTGTTACTACTGTGGATGACTATATATAAAGTGCTTGTGTGTATCTATACCAGTGTACGGTGTCCATTTTAGGACATCTTCAGCCGTACCTCCGTCCTCTGTCAGGCAAAACACCATCCCGCGTCCTTTCTCGGACCAACCACCGCCAGTCGTCAGTTGCAACTATGTCCTCCGTTAGGCAAAACAGCGTCCTGCCTCCTCCCTCGAACCAATCGCCATCAGTCATCAGCCGCAACTATGTCCTCCGTCAGGCAAAACAGCATCACGCCTCCTCCCTCGGACCAATCACCATCAGTCGTCAGCCGCAACTATGTCCTCCGTCAGGCAAAACAACGTCACGCCTCCTCCCTCGGACCCATCACCAACAGTTGTCAGCTGCAACGCCCTCCTCCTTCAGGCAAAACAGCGTCATGCCTCAACCCTCGGACCAATCATCATCAGTTGTCAGCCAGAACTCCGTCCTCCATCAGGCAAAACAGCTCCCGCCTCCTCCCTCACACCAATCACTGTCATCTTCAGCCACAACTCCCTCATCCAAAAGTCCCTCATCCAAAACGCTGT
Organism: Hyla sarda; assembly: GCF_029499605.1. NCBI lineage: Eukaryota > Metazoa > Chordata > Amphibia > Anura > Hylidae > Hyla > Hyla sarda. The sequence continues at coordinate 98,474,991 of NC_079189.1, forward strand.
CATTCCTCAGGCAATTCTCCCTCAGACGCAACTTCCTGCCGCATAGCAGTGCCGACGCTGCACACCACTGTATAGCAGAGCCGACATTGAATAGCATGTACAGCAGAACCCATATAGCAGAGAGCCAACACTGATTCGGCTCTGCTACATGGCAGGAAGGTTTTTCGTTTGAGAGATGACAGAGTTTTGGATGAGAGACTTTAGGATGACAAAGGAGGGAGGAGGGAGTTGCAACTGACGCCTGACAGAGATTGGTCCGAGGGAGGAGGCGGGACATTGTTTTGCCTGACGGAGGACAGAAGTACGGCTGACGTCTGACGATGTCCTAAAATGGACACCGTACCAGTGTTTCTCAACCAGTGTGCCCCCAGTTGTTGCAAAACATCAACTCCCAGCATGCCCGGACAGCAAAAGCCTGTCTGGACATGCTGGGAGTTGTAGTTGTGCAACAGCCGAAGGCTCACTGATTGGGAAACACTGATCTATTATATGTGTGTATGAAGCATGCATGTACAGTATGTAATGTGTACAGTATGTGTGTTGTTTATATGAAGCATGCATATACAGTATGTAATGTGTACAGAATTTGTTGTGTATATGAAGCATGTATATAATGTGTACAGTATGTGTGCAAGATGCATGTACAGTATGTAATGTGTACAGTATGTGTGTTGTGGTGATGTACAGTATGTGTGTTGTGGTGCTGTACAGTATGTATTGTGTACAGTATGTGTGTTGTGTATGATGCATGCATGTACGTATATATGATCTGAGCCTGTAACCAAGTTTTACCTCATTAGCTCACACTGTGCTATGGGCCTTTTAATAAACGTTTCTACCATGTCTGTGCTATAGCTCACACCGTTAGCGCAATTCACATATTTAATTCAGCCATGCGCCCTATGCAAATTGTTTTATTGTCATCTGTACATAGGGTTCTGTGTTTAAAATCAATGTAACCAAGGGAATTATGGCAATATCTGCATAAAAATTGTCCTTATGCATTAGGGAGGACTATTAGGTGTACTGTGAGTCACTGTACAGGGTTAATATACACAATGATGTCACAGTACAGGGATAATATACAGTGACTTCACAGAAGAAGGATAATACACAGTGTTGTAATAGTACAGGAACAGGACTCAGGAAACAGTATGTGGGGAACAGACAAAGAGGTCTGGAGAAAGGGACAGTGGGTGATGATCTCTGGAAGAGGACTGAGGGGTTGGATAAGGAGGGAAGAGATGGGTCTGGGACTTAGGGGTCTAGGGGTGACTGAGGGATCTTTAGGAGGACTGAGGAGTCTTGGGGTGACTAAGGGGTCGATGAAGGAGGGGAAAGGAAAGAGGGGTCCTGAGGAGGACTGGGGGTGGCTGAGTGGTCTGGGGGGGGGGGACTGAGGCATCTGTAGGAGGACTGGGGGGTCTGGGCATGACTGAGGGGTTCAGGGAGGAGAGACATAGGGGTCTGGATGATCACTAAGGCATTTGAGGTGACTGAAGGGTCTGGGGGTGATTGAGGGTCAAGGAGGAGAAGACAGGGGTCTGGAGGAGGGGACACAGAGGTCTGGGGGGGGACAAAGGGGTCTGGAGGAGGACAGTAGAGGGGTGGAATTCAGCCAAACTGAGAAGAAACAGTGTGTGGTAGTACTTTCATTAGTGTTGAGCTGCATAGGCCATATTCGAATTTGCGATATTTCGCGAATATATGGACGAATATTCGTCATATATTCGCTAAATTCGCATATTTGTAATATTCGCATTTTATTTTCGCATATGCGAAAATGTGCATATGCAAAAATTAGCATATACAAAAATTAGTATATGCGAAAATTTGTATATATGCGAGAAATTAGCATATGCTAATTTTCGTATATGCGAAAATTAGCACGCCAGTCCGAAGCAGAGAGGGACGATCACTGTGATGTGTACTGTGAAAAAAAAAAAAGAATATTCATAATTGCGAATATATAGTGCTATATTCGCGAATACTCGTGATTTCGCGAATATGCGATATTCACGAATAAAATTTGCATTGCGAATATTCGCGAGCAACACTAATTTTCAAGGGCTTAGTATTTGGCAGGGTTATATTCAGGGGACACAGTGTCTAACAGGCTCATATTGATAATTTTTTCATATATATGATAAGGATCTGCTGACAAAGTGAGGAACCAATGATGTCTCGGCATCACACTCTGCAGAGGAAGATGTAGCTGGAAGCCACCACCCCATCTGGACCGGATGAAGGAGAAAATAGAAGACAACAGAGAAGACATCACCTGTGAGCCATTATATCATTGTGTATTCTGCCTGACTAGGTGATCATGAGTAAAACTGTACCCCAATCTGTGGCTTTCGAACTGTTGCAAAACTACAACTTCTATGATGCCTAAGGCTCTCAAGATATTATGGGAGTTGAAGGTTCTTAGCAGATGGACCCCCACCAAAAAATTTTCTGCACAGTCTGAAATGCCCATGCCTATGTGAAGGCTTGTTAATTGTCATCATTGAAAACATGCACAGGGGGGTTGAGGTTTAGGGATGTGCCTGTGTCGGCATTGGTTTATCTTCTGGGAGGGGGGCCCCATCATACCAAAGTGCTCCGTCCTCCAAGCAGCCTTAATGGCCCTGCATTATTTTTTATGCCTGAGCAGTTTTTAATTTAATTTTTCCTAGCCTTGGTAGAGTTAAGGTTGTCATCCTATTGCAGCACAGGTGTGTCTTTAAAACCCTAGCTCTGCTGCACTCTGGTTGCTGGTGATATGTGCAATTCTGACCATGTCTGCTTTATCATACACCTTGTATTTATCTTATAATATGTCTGAGTTTTAACCATGTTTAATAGTCTTGCTTATTATTGATTTTAGTTTGTAGTACATTTGTTGGTTTTTAGGATTATTGTATGTCCGTTCTGCTTTAGCCTTATTTCTTAGTCCGTGTTCACACTGTGAGAATCCTGACCTATGTTTCTCCACGTTGTGGAGTTTGATTTTAAATATATTCTGTCTTGTATCATGAAAAATATCCTGTCTAATAACCTGATCTGTGTTCCTTCCCATTGTGGAGTTTGGTTTTCTTGTATCCGTTTTTATTGAGTTCAAGATTGCTGATCTTTAGAGTTTATTGTACATGCACTGATCAAAGAGTACATGATCACTGATCTAGTGTTTCCTCTGTGCTTTACCATTGGTCTTTAGTGTCCTCTATGCTTACTGATCTGTGTCCTCTGAACTTAATCTGTTTGTTAGTTACCTTAGTCCAGTGTGAACAGTGTTCTATGTTCCTGAATAGTTTAGTGTGTAACATTCAGTTCTTCATCCCCTGCATTTCCTGGTTTCTACTATTTACTTGTTCCATACCTAGTCTTGTTCATTAAATCATATTTGCCTTTTAGCTGGCTAATTATTATTTTTTTTTAACTGTTTGTTAGTATACTATATTCTGCCCTGTTTGTTGTATTTATATTCTGTCTTTGGCTTTGTTCATTATTATTTGTTTTTGCGCCAACTGCACTTTAACTCAGGTATCGACCGACTCCGTGGTTGTTGATCTGCCGGATAGGGTGGATGGGCAAGCAGGAGAGTGTTATTAGGGACAGCTTAGGGCTCTCCCTGTCCTACACCGTTTCATGACAACAGCAGCCTGGGATGTTCAGCCATAGACTAGATCGCACAGGCCGCATGACAGCAGCCACACTCCCTCCCATAGGCTTGCATTGAGGGGGAGGAGTGTGAATCTCACAGGGGCGGAGCCATGACATCACGACACTCTGGCCCCGTGATCATGATTCATCAGACCCGGGTCGATGTTCACTCCACAGGCAGTGTCCTTAAGGGCTTAAGCAGGTTGGGCTCAGTGATCACCACATAAAACAGAACACATAACAAATCAAATTGTGCACAGACATTCCAATAGCATGTTGAAAGCATCAAGGGTGAGAGCTCGCAACCGGTAGACCCAGATTTATCAAATTGTGTGAAAGACAAAGTGGAAAAAAAATCCACAGCGTCCAATCACAGCTCAACAAGTGAAAGCTGAGCTGTGATTGGTTGATATGGAAAAATTACTCCACTTTTTCTCTCACACAGTTTGATAAATCTGGGTCTAAAGGGGAAATTTATTAAAACCTGTGTAGAGGAAAAGCTGGCCAGTTTGCCATAGCAACCGATCAGATCGCTTCCTTAATTTTTCACAGGCCTCTTTAAAATATGATAGAAGCAAGCTGATTGATTGCAATGGGCAATTGCACCACTCTTCCTCTACACAGGTTTTGATAAATCTTCCCAAATGTCTTTTTATAGGAAACAGTGTGAGGTGATTTGCTAATTTGGACACAAATGTAGCGAGGTAAGAGGAAGATTTATAAAGCCGTATTATATTAACCCCTTAACGACAATGGACGTTAATGTATATCATGGTGACATGGTACTTAATGCACCATGACATGCATTTACGTACACCATGACCGCGAGCAATGTCCCAGCTGCTATAAGCAGCCAGGGACCCGCCTGTAATGCCGGATTGCCCGGCTGTCTGCCATTAACCCCTCAGATGCCGTGATCAATACAGATCACGGCATCTGCGGCAGTGCGGTACTTCAAATGGATGATTGGATCACCCGCAGCGCTGCCGTGGGGATCCGATCATCCAGCATGGCAGCCGGAGGTCCCCTCACCTGGTTCCAGGTGCAGACCAGACCAGAGCAGAAGATCACCGATAACATTGATCAGTACTATGCCCATTGCAAAGGGCATAGCACTGAACATTATTAGCAATCAAATTATTTCTTTAAATAGTCCCCTATGGGAACTATTAAAGAGTAAAAAAAATTGTGAAAAAGTGTCAAATAAAAAAGTAAAACATTTGAAAAAGCCCCTCTCCCAATAAAAAGGTAAAACATTTGTTTTTCCCACTTTACCCCAAAAAAGCGTTAAAAAAATGTATAAACATATTTGGTATTGCCGCATGCTTAAATGTCTGAACTATTAAAATATAGTGTTAATTATCCTGTACGGTGAACGGCGTAAACGTAAACAAATTTAAAAGTCCAAAATTGCAGCTTTTTTGTCACATTTTATTCCAAAAAAGTTAAACCTAGGCAAAAGTGGTACCGATAAAAACTAAAGATCATGGCGCAAATAATTAGCCCTAATACCGCCCCATATACGGAAAATTTTGAAAGTTATAGGTGGTCAAAATAGGGCAATTCCAAATATACTTATTTTATTAAAATAGTTTGAGATTTTTATTAAGCGGTACAATTATAGAAAAGCATATAATATGGGTATCATTTTAATCATATTGACCCACAGAATAAAGAAAACATGTCATTTTTACCATAAAGTGGACAGCGTGAAAACAAAAGCTTCCAAAATTTGCAAAATTGTGGTTTTCTTTTAAATTTTCCCACATAAATAATATTTGTTTGGTTGTGCCATACATTTTATGGTAAAATAAGTTATGTAATTACAAAGTACAATTAGTGATGCACAAGCTCTCATATGCGTCTGTGGAAGGAAATATAAAAGAGTTATGATTTTTTGAAGGCGAGGAGGAAAAAACAGAAATGCAAACTAAAATTGGTCTGCTCCTTAAGGCCAAAATGGGTCTGGTCCTTAAAGGGTTAACATTGGTTGGGTTGCCCATAGCAACCAATCAGCTTTCATTTTATCAGAGCAATATGAGAAACAAAAGTTGAGCTGTGATTGGTTGCTATGAGCAACATATAATCTTACTTTAAATGTGTCTCCACCAAAATATAGCCATTAAATAAAAATTGTTATTTAATAGAAGTATATTTTAGTGACACACCCTATCTTCCCTCACTAACCCCTACTTCAGCTTTTTATTCTGCTGTAGAATATAACTCAAATGTATATTTAAAAAAATAGACCTAAGAAAAATAATGAGGAAATAAAAAAAAATTATTGCTGTATACTGTTAAAAGGGACTTCATAATTTCTACTGTATATTGATTAAAGGGATACTCTCATTTAAAGCAACCTTTGACATGTTGCTCAAACATGTAAAAAGTTGTGATCGCATAGGCTCCCACTCTGGTAGCATGCTCCTTTCCCTGGCCAGCCAGCAAATCTGACATTTCTTCTGCATAGACTTGAATCCATAAAATTGGATTCAACTGATATCCAGGGAGATAATCACCTCTTTCTCTGGCTTATGACTCAGGGCCACAGCTCACTCCTGAGACCCAATGCAATCACATCTTTTGGCATGTCTGAGCAACATGTAAAAGGTTGTTTTAAGTAATGGTTAACCGATTGCTGTCTCAGGACGATGGCAAACAGTGTATGGTGCGGGCTCATGACTCAAGCCCGCGCGATACCAGCTGGCCCCTAGCTGATTTCTGTAGCTGGGGCTGCCATTATTAGCCAACATGCGGGGGAGTGATCCACTTCCTGTGCTGGTCCCAGATCTGAGATTGATAACGCCTGGCTGGTCAGATTGACCACAGCACTGAAGGGGTTAACTGTCAGGATCGGAGGGCAGCTCCACTCCTGACAGCTGCGGCGGGTGCTTGGCAATATGTGATCACCGGCAACAGCCACCGATCACGGCCCGCATGCTTGTGGCGCTGTGATTGGATATGGACATATATATACGTCCATTTGCGTTAAGTCATGGAAAAAATGGACATATACAGTGGTCCCTCAACATACGATGGTAATTCGTTCCAAACGAGCCATCATTTGTCGAATCCATCGTATGTTGAGGGATTCGTGCAATGTAAAGTATAGGAAGCTGTACTCGCCTGTCCCCGCCGCTTGCGATGGTGTCCCTACCGCTCCCGATGGTGACCCCGGGCCTCTGCTGGGCTCTCCTGGTCTTCTCCGGTTCTCTGCTGTCTTATCCGGTCCTCTGCTGTCTTCCGCAAGGCCTTACTGGGCCTGCGTAGCGACATCATTACGCTGCTGCGTACGCCATTCCTATTGGATGACGTGCACAGCAGCATATTGACGTCATCGGAGAGGGCCGAGAAGACACCGGAAGACCAGCGCTGGACCCGGAGGGCACCCCGGAGCATCGTGGAGGGGTAAGCAATACTTACCACACCACATGGGGAACATTAAGCTGCTATATGGCAGCAGCTTAAGCATTTGGCGCTGCCGGATAGCACTTAACACGATGGCCCTGACATAAAAAAGCATCGTATGTTGATGCTGACATTGACATGCGATGGCCTCTGAGGCCATCGTATGTCGATTTGATCATATGTCGGGGCCATCATTGGTCAGGGGGGGTCACTGTATATACGTCCATTTTTGGCAAGGGGTTATAGGGGTGCTCTGGTGGAAAACAAATGATCTGATCCCAGATAGTTATACAGTGCAAATCCCCATCGCAAACCCCTCCTGCTCTGGAAAGTTCCTGACATGGACAGAGGTGTCAGCAGAGACCACTGTGGTCAGACTGGAAAGAACTACACAACTTCCTCTGTTGTATACAGCAGGTGATTGGTTAAGGTAATTAGTTAGGGTTAAGATTTCCAAATCAAAGTGATTACAAATCTGTTTAACTTTCTGGTACCAATTGATTTGACTTTTTTTTTTTTCAAACAGAGTACCCCTTTTAAGATTATATTTCGGGTGGTGGGGGATTGTTTCTAAGTAATATTTTGGTATGTAGTCTTCTCTATATAAAATGTTTTAGAAATAAGCAGCACCAAGCAGTTAGAAGTCTATCATTATGTCAGTTAAATAGCACTACTCCTACAGTAACTTGAATAAAATGTAATTTTGAGACCTCTTTTTTATAATAATTTGCTTTGTTTTTGTATTATTATAAATTATTATACTTTACAGCATGTTCTTAATTTTTTTTTTATAACTCCTAAAGGTCTATTATAATTGCATATTTTCAAATATATACATCTTAAATAGAGGACATAAAGTTATAGTATTGCCTAATAGATGACTTTATTTTGCTTTCTGAAAACCTGCAAAATTATAAAGAAATTTGGTTCAAATGACTGAATAGTAGAGTTATCATGGATGATAATAGAATAGTACAAGCATTCATCAGGAATGGCAGCTGTTCTGCAGTCCATTAGTCCCTATGAATGCTTTGAAGCAGATCATCCACATATATTCTATATTATCTAGCACCTTTAAATCCATAATTGCTGTGTTTATTACACATATAAAACAATCATTTCCAAATACAATTACCAAAAAATCGCTGTTAAAGGAAGTTTGCATCTCTAAAATACTGTTTCAGACTCTAGGATAACAGATTTTTATACATCTGTTAACCTGCTGGTAATGGTTTAATGTAACTTTTTTATTTTGATCTTTTTACCTTTTTCCTTTTCTTATTTGTTTTTGAAACACTGAATTTTTGTATTGAACAATTTGCGATCACAAAGTTGAAAAAAAGAAAAACAGATACTTTGTCACATACAATGCATTGATATAAAGAGGAATAATGACATATGATAAAACACTGTTTCATGTAAAACCCCCTCAAAAGACAAGAAGGCACTTCCTCCATCTGGAGAAAAAAAAGATTTAGTCTCCAGGAGTGACACTCCTTCTTTCCCATGGAACTGTGAATTTATGGAACAGTCTACCTCAGGAACTGGTTATGGTAGAAACAGTTGATGGCTTCAAAACAGAGTTAAAATACATTCCTAGAACAAAATAACATTAATCCTTATGCAGAAATATAGAATCTTCCTTCGCTTCATTCATGCATACCCATTCCCTTCACTTCCTTAGTTAAACTTGATGGACATGTGTCTTGTATGAACTATCCTAACTATGTAATTTGTAGTGTTTAGTGACCATGAGAGTCCTATAGAAAGGGGGTTATGTGTCCATATCTATTAATAGCAGAAAAAGACAACGGTCAGGCATCACTTGAGAAATAGTCATCTCTGAGATGAATTTAAATACTTTTTACTGTTGAGTATTCCACCAATTATATTATAGGGTAAACTTCTCAAGGTACATTTTTAGTTGTGCCTTCATTCATTTAGAAAATCTTGGAATATCTATTTCGGCACACTTATCTCTACTTTGGTTGGAGTTACCCAATTTCTCATGAAACCAATTCAACACATTAGGAAGGTTTGCTATCAGGACACTCAAAAGGCTTAATCTACATATGAATTACTTGTGATTTACACACAGACAAACACATCATTCACATCTCCATACAGATTGTCACCAAGTCCAGGGGTGGACTGACCAGCCGGTCCAATCGGACATGGTCCAAGGGCCAGGCCTGGTAAATGGACCACTGCTGCCGCCGCTACTGAGGATCCAGGGCGCTTGTCCCAGATCCCAAGGTAGACAGAGCTGCCTTCACACACACATACAGCAGAAGGCGTCCCCTCTGTGTGAGCCGCATCTGAGAGGAGACGAGACCTCCGCCCCCACACAGAGCAAGCACCAATGATGTCACTAATCGGCACCTGCACTGGGGAGGAAGGAAGATGTGGCCCCTGCTGTGCTCCAAAGAAGAAGATGGCTGCGTGGGACATCAGGTTAGCATACTTTTTTTTTCAACCTGGGAAGGGGGGGGGGGGGGGACTCTGCTGCCTACATCTACTGGGGGCATCCTGCTGCCTAAAACTACTGTGGGGGAACCCTGCTGCCTACAACCAACTGTGGGGGGACCCTGCTGCCTATAACTACTCTGGGGAGGAACCTGATGCTGACACCTACAGTGGGGAACCCTGCTGCCTTCACCCACTATCAGGAGACCCTGCTGCCCACACCTACTGTTGGGGGACTCTGCAGCCTTAACCTACTGTGGGGGAACTCTGCTGCCTACATCTACTGTGGGGGAACTCTGCTGCCTACACCTACTGTGGGGGAACTCTGCTGCCTACACCTGCCGTGGGGAAACTCTGCTGCTAACACCTACTGTGGGGGAACTCTGATGCCTACACCTACTGTGGGGGAACTCTGCAACCTACACCTAATGTGGAGAAACTCTGCTGCCTACACCAACTGTGGGGAAAATCATGATGCCTACACCTACTGTGAGGGAACTCTGCTGCCTACAACTAATGGGGGGGAATCTGCTGCCTACACCTAATGGGGGAAATTCTGCTGCCTATACCTACTGTGGGGGAACTCTGCTGCCTACAACTACTTTTGGGAAACTTTGCTGCCTACAAACACTGTGGGGAACTCTGCTGCCTACACCCACTGTGGGGAACTCTGCTGCCTACACCCACTGTGGGGAACTCTGCTGCCTGCACCCAGTGTGGGGAACTCTGCTGCCTACACCTAATGTGAGGGACAATCTACTATGTTCCTGCCTAGCTAACATGGGGACAAACTACCAAACTAATAGGAGGGTTTTCATACAGGGGGCAGCTATCTGGGGTATTTACCTACAGGGGGCATGATTACCTACCAGGGGGACATTAACTACTTGGGGGCATGATCTCCTAGGGGCCACTACCTCCTGGGGACATTACCTAACTGTAACTTCTGTAAGCAACACCTTATTTTCTGTCTGCTAACACAAAATACTCTGATAGTGCCCCTCCCAAGACTAGACTCTGGATCAGCCACTGGGTGAAGGGCGTGCTGGCACCCTACTTGACTAACTACCTGACTACCTAACTTTATACCTGGATGCCTAACTACTTACCTACATACCTGGCTATCTAACTACCTACATACCTGGCTGCATAACTACCTAACTACATGTCTTGCTACATACTTACCTACCTGGCTACCTAATTTTGTACATACCTGCCCTTCATACATGGCTGCCTAACTACCTAGCTAGCTAACTACCTACCTACCTGGCTAGTCACCTACCGACAGATCTGGATTCCTGATCTACCTAACTAGTTACCTATTTACCTGGCTACCTACCTACCTGCCCTTTTACTGTGCAGGACACATTATTACAGTTTGTGGGCCTATAGATATGAAGATTATGTAGAGGAGGGGAGGCACTGGAAAAATGCAGAGTCTAACATGTTTGTCCTGTAGATGTTAAAAAATCGACTTGGCAGTCTAATCCGGACAGAAAAGAAAAGGAAAGAGGACACCAACGATCAGAAAATACGTAATTGTGAGTCCCATGATGTAACTGCAATCACTGGCATACACATCCTGTGTACAGCTGATATCTACTGCCATATGATCCTGTATATAATCACTTATATTGTATACAGATCTCTGTACAGCTGGTGTCTGCTTCTATATGGTCCTGTATATAATCAATTATACAGTATACAGATCCTGTATAGTATACTGGTCTGTGTATAGTGGTTTTAATTAGTACAGTATGGCGGTAGTATCCAATTATTGTGTTGTGGTATATATTTACTTCTTGTATACTTGTAATATTGGTCATGGAAAAGTATTTTACCTACATTAAAGTGTTTCCTATATATAAATATGTATAAAATTTTGTTTATTTTGTGTGTCAGGGTGGTGGAGGGATTTGGATGGCCAGCAGCGGAGCATCACAGGGGGTCCTTGCTTTTTTTGGCCCTGAGTGTTGTCATTCTCCCCCTGACCAAGTCATGTTGTGGGGAAAAGCTGCTAATATTGCATTAGAACATGAAAGGATGGGGGCACAGCCTGCAGTCATACTGAGCAGACATACTCTCCTTCAGCTACGGTCAATAGGCTTGTTTTTGTTTTTACTCTCTACAGCTTCTATAATACCTATAACTCATATGTCTCTGGTTCTGCCCAGACCAGACACAGACATTAAATTACCTGTGTTGAATCTGCAGTCTGTACTGAGATCACATGACAGTGGGGAAGCATTCAACACAAGCATGTGGTGACATACAGATGGGCCGCACACATCATCAGGGGGCTGGATTGTCAGGCAAGATGAGAAGAAGCCAAGCCCCCTGTGATCAGCTGTTGTCTCAAGCCGCACATGATCTCGGGAATGGCTTAGGAGGACAGTAATATATAGTGCCAATGAATGTTGAACCTAGGGGGAATGAAAATACAAAAAATGGTGCTACATGTACATTGAACACATAATCAACTTGGCATTAGGGACACATTATTTAAATGTACAAAAAAGCTGGAATACCTCTTTAACCCCTGAAGAACGCAGCTCATTTTCACCTTAAGGACTCAGCCCTTTTTTGCAATTCTGACCACTGTCACTTTATGCAGTAATAACTCTTGGATGCTTTTACCTTTCATTCTGATTCCGAGATAGTTTTTTCGTGACATATTCTACTTTAACTTAGTGGTAAAGTTTTGGGGTTACTTGCATCCCTTCTTGGTGAAAAATCCCCAAATTTAGTGAAAATGTAGAAAATGTATCATTTTTCTAACTTTGAAACACTGCTTGTAAGGAAAATGTATATTCCAAATAAATTATATATTGATTCACAAATACAGTATGTCTACTTTATGTTGGCATCATAAAGTTTACATGTTTTTACTTTTGGAAGACATCAGAGGGCTTCATAGTTCAGCAGCAATTTTCAATTTTTTCACGAAAATTTCAAAATCGGAATGTTTTAGGGACCAGTTCAGTTTGAAGGTGATATGAGGGGCTTTCCTGTTAGAACTACCCCATAAATTACCGCATTATAAAAACTACACCCCTCAAAGTATTCAAAATGACATTCAGAAAGTTTGTTAACCCTTTAGGTGTTTCACAGGAATAGCAGCAGATTGAAGGAGAAAATTCAAAATATTCATTTTTTACACTCGCATGTTCTTGTAGAGTCAATTTTTTTAAAGGGGTAAAAGGAGAGAAATCCCCCCAAAATGTGTAACACCATTTCTCTTAAGTAAGGAAATACCTCATATGTGGATGTAAAGTGCTCCATTGGTGCACTAGAGGAGCGACAATGGGATTTTTTAGAGTGAATTTTGATGAAATGGTTGGGGGGGCATGTCACATTTTGGAAGCCCCTATGGTGCCAGAAAAGCAAAAAAAAAAAAAACATGACATACAATTTTGGAAACTAAACCCCTCAAGAAATGTAACAAGTGGTACATTGAGCCTTAACACCCCACAGGTGTTTGACGACTTTTCGTTAAAGTCAGATTTGTAAATAAAAAGTGAAAATAAAATTTCACTAAAATGCTGTTTTTTCCCCCAAATTTCACATTTTTACAAGAGGTAATAGGATAAAATGCTCCTCAAAATAAAAAATGTTACACTAAGAGGCTGGTTTAGATGGCAACTTTTCCTTTTCATATGGGATAAAAAAGAAATAGCCCCCCAAAATTTGTAAAGCAATTGCTCCCGAGTACGGAAATACCCCATATGTGGCCCTAAACAGTTTCCTCGAAATACGACAGGGCTCCGAAGTGAGAGAGCACCATGCACATTTGAGGCCTAAATTAGGGATTTGCATAGGGGTGGACTCGGATGCAAGCATTGCAATTGGCTTCGTTATCAAAAATATTCTATGCCAGTGATTCCCAAACAGGGTGCCCCAAGCTGTTACTAAACTTCCAGCATGCCTGGACAGTCAATGGCTGTCCGGAAATGCTTGAAGTTGTTGTTTTGCAACAGCTGGAGGCTCCGTTTTGGAAACACTGCAGTACGATACATTTTTCATTTTTATTGGGGGGGGGGGGGGGGACAGTGTAAGGGGTGTATATATAGTGTTTTACCCTTTCTTATGTGTTAGTGTAGTGTAGTGTTTTTAGGGTACATTCACACGGGCGGGGGTTCACAGTGAGTTTCCCGCTAGGAGATTGAGTTGCGGCAGAAAATTTGCCACAGCTCAAACTTGAAGCAGGAAACTGAATGTAAACCCGCCCGTGTGAATGTTCCTTGTACATGCACATGGGGGCCAGCCTCCAGCTATTGCAAAACTACAACTCCCAGCATGCACTGACAGACCGTGCATGCTGGGACTTGTACTTTTGCAACAGCTGGAGGCACACTGGCTGGAAAACCTTGTACCTAACTCAGTATTTTCCAACCAATGTGCCTCCAGCTGTTGCAAAACTACAACTCCCATCATGTACTGATCGCCGAAGGGCATGCTGGGAGATGTAGTTATGCAACAGCTGGAGGTACGCAACTACAACTTCCAGCATGCCAAGACAGTCCTTTGCTTTTCGTGCATGCTGGGAGTTGTAGTTTTGCAAGATTTAGGGGGCCACGGTTTAGAGACCACCACACAGTGATCTCCAAACTGTCGCCCTCAAGATGTTGCAAAACTACAAATCCCAGCATGCTCAGACAGCAAACTGCTGTGTGGGCATGCTAGTAGTTGTGGTTTTGCAATATCTAGAGGGCCACAGTTTAGAGTCCACTGCACAGTGATCTCCAAACTGTACCCCTCTAAATCTTGCAAAACTACAAATCCTAGCATGCCCAAACAGCTGTCTGGGCATGCTGGGAGTTGCACTTTTGCAACATCTGGATACTGCATAGTGGTCTCCAAACTGTCACCCTGCAGATGTTGCTAGGCAACTACTCACCTCCTGCCACACGCCGATCAAGCTGGAGGTTCGCCGCCCGCCACCGCTGATTTCCGCCGGTAAGGAACCTCCGCCACTACTCACATCAAAGTTCCCCTGCTCTGCCCAGACTACCATGGGTGGGCAGAGCAGGGGAACCAAACTTTAACCCCCCACCCCCGATCTGCTATTGGTCGGTCGCTTCTGCATACCTTTCCTTTTGTTTGATTAAAAAAAAAAATTGAGTCCATTTATAAAAAATTAAGCTTTAGCTAATGCATATCCTCAATACTTACTTGTGGTCTGGTGCGGAGGAATGTCTGTAATTGGGGAGCAGCACCTTAAATATTGTTTTGCTGTATCCATATTTGTAAAGTGTTGATGTGGCACCATGGTTAATCTACTCTGATGCATCAGGCATTGGTGGGTGGAAATCCTGGCTGATTCATGCCTGATTCATCTTGACAAAGGTCAGTTTCTCCTCATTTTTGGTGGACGGGCAAGTTCTCCTTGAGGTTGTTATGGCCCCCGCCGCACTAAACATGCGCTCTGATGCCACACTGCTGGCCGGGCAGGACAACTGTTGCCAGAAAGTTAAACAGATTTGTAAATTACTTCTATTAAAAAATCTTAATCCTTCCAACACTTATTAGCTGCTGAATACTACAGAGGAAATTATTTTATTTTTGGAACACAGAGCTCTCTGCTGACATCACAAGCACAGTGCTCTCTGCTGACATCTCTGTCCATTTTAGGAACTGTCCAGAGCAGCATATGTTTGCTATGGGGATTTTCTCCTACTCTGGACAATTCTTAAAATGGACAGTAGATGTCAGCAGAGAACACTTTGCTCATTATGTCAGCAGAGAGCTCTGTGTTCCAAAAAGAATAGAATTTCCTCTGTAGTATTCAGCAGCTAATAAGTACTGGAAGGATTAAGATTTTTTTTTTCAATATAAGCAATTTACAACTGGTTTAACTTTCTGGCACCAGTTGACTCAACCCCTTAAGGACCGGAGTTTTTTCCGTTTTTGCATTTTCGTTTTTTGCTCTTTGCCTTTAAAAAATCATAACTCTTTCAATTTTGCACCTAAAAATCCATATGATGGCTTATTTTTTGATCCACCAATTCTACTTTGTAATGACATCAATCATTTTGCCCAAAAATCTACGGTGAAATGGAAAAAAAAATCATTGTGCGACAAAATTGAAAAAAAACCCACAGTTTTGTAACTTTTGGGGGCTTCCGTTTCTACGTAGTACATTTTTCGGTAAAAATTATACCTTATCTTTATTCTGTAGGTCCATAAGATTAAAACGATACCCTACTTATATAGGTTTGATTTTGTCGTACTTCTGGAAAAAATCATAACTACATGCAGGAAAATGTATACGTTTAAAATTGTCATCTTCTGACCCCTATAAATTTTTTATTTTTCCATGTATGGGGCGGTATGAGTGCTCATTTTTTGCGCCCTGATCTGAAGTTTTTAACGGTACCATTTTTGCATTGATAGAACTTATTGATCTTTTTATTCATTTTTTAATTATATTAAAAGTGACCAAAAATGCACTATTTTGGACTTTGGAATTTTTTTACGCGCACGCCATTGACCGAGTGGTTTAATTAATGATATATTTTTATAATTTGGACATTTCCACACGCGGTGATACCACATATGTTTATTTTTATTTTTATTTACACTGTGTTTTTTTTATGGTAAAAGGGGGGTGATTCAAACTTTTAATGGGGAGGGGTTAAATGATATTCATTCACTTTTTTTCACTTTTTTTTGCAGTGTTATAGGTCCCATAGGGCACACACTGATCTTCATCATTGATCACTGGTTTCTCATAGGAAACCAGTGATCGACGATTCTGCCGCATGACTGCTCATGCCTGGATCTCAGGCACTGAGCAGTCATTCGGCGATCGGACAGCGAGGAGGCAGGTAGGGGCCCTCCCGCTGTCCTGTAAGCTGTTCTGGATGCCACAATTTCGCCGCGGCTATCCCGAACAGCCCACTGAGTTAACCGGCAGCTTTCACTTTCCGTTTTAGCCGCGCGGCTCAGCTCTGAGCGCGCGGCTAAAGGGTTAATAGCTATTAGCGGCGGGTCCCGGCTTCACTATGATGCCGGGCCCGCCGTGATATCATGCGGGGTTACCGTGTAACCCCGCATTATATCAGGGGAGCAGGACCAAGGACGTACCAGTACGTCCTTGGTCCTTAAGGGGTTAAAAAAAAATTCCGCCAGAGTACCCTTTTAAGTTCTATGCATAGGTATAGCACTGATAAGTACAATCGGCAATCTTCTTATATAGTCTGACAGACAACAGACCATACAATAAGATTCTCTGAGGGTGGCAAATTGCAGATATGGAGAGTTTCTTTGCCATCTTGACTTCTCGGACCACTAACTGTGGGTGGTCCAATGAGTCTTACAAAGCCACACTAATGCTTTAGATGTCCTGAGCAGCATTGCTCATAGCATTTAAAGGGTTAATGGCAGGCAATTAGTGTAATTGCAG
Organism: Hyla sarda; assembly: GCF_029499605.1. Taxonomy (NCBI): domain Eukaryota; kingdom Metazoa; phylum Chordata; class Amphibia; order Anura; family Hylidae; genus Hyla; species Hyla sarda. The sequence goes on from NC_079189.1 coordinate 98,491,915, forward strand.
ATGTCCGCCATTAAAGGCGGGTCCCCAGCTGCTCATGGAAGCTGAGACCTGCTATGCCGGAAGCGATCACAGCTTCTGCGCTTGCTTCATGCTCGTGACGTAAATGTAAATAATCGTGTCCTAGGTACCAAGGCACCATGATGTACATTTATGGGTCCTCTAGGGGTTAAAATGTAATGCATTCTAATTCTTAGTGTTATTGTGTTAGAGATTAAGTATATTTGATAAATCCTGATATTACAACATATTGTTCTGATTTATTTTTTTATAATAACACAAAATTAATTTTTGTGTAATTGATGAATAAAGACATTAATCCAAAAAAGGAACATAGACAAACTAAACAGTAAACAAATGCTGACAGAATTAGTCCTGAGATAAAAAATAAATGAAAAAATAGTTGCACATTCATTATTCTTGGTTGCAGTTCTCCTAATCTTTCCCCAAGGTTACAAATGAGCATCCTTAATGGTTTGTGATTCTTCTTTTACTTTTCTATTATCACAGTAATTATGTTCACCTAGCAACGCTGCACAAAGCAGTCAGGAGAAAATGCACAGTAACGTGTAGAAATAAAATGGGTTTATCCTGGTTTAAAACGGAAAACAAATGAAGACTATGTAATCTAAAATGCTCAATATTTCATGTCAACTTTATAAATTACTATTCATAAATAACTTGAGGAAACGCTAAATAGGAAAACAGCGGAACAGATTTAGGTGTTATCAAGACATCTAAAATGCTAAATTCTTACCTATATTTTGTATATTAAGCAGCAGCGATACCAACTATCCACCATGACATTGCAACTTCAGTTAAAGCAAAGCATAAGCTGATCCATGTTATATAGATTCTAATGCATTCCTCTGAAGTATGATACATGCTACCATTTAAATTAAATTTTGATATGTTGCATAGATATGTCAAACGTTAAGATCGGTCAGGGCCTCAATGCTGAGAACTCCTTCTCTCAATGTTAGCTATAGCTGGGTGAAGCCTGCAGCAACACACTTTCAACCTGGTACTTAAGGACCAATGGCGTACCTGTACGCCCATGGGAATTTTCGATCCCCGTCTGGCTAGCGGCGGGGATCGAAAATTCCCATGGGCGTACAGAACGCGATGCCTGCAGAAATCATTCAGCAGGTTTCCCGTGCAAATGCCTGACAAATCCCCCCCCCCCATGTCAGCGATCGCTGCAAATCGACGATCAATTCAGATCAGCGATTTGCGTTGCGTCAGAGACAGCCCCGATCATCCAAAAGGATAGGAGCGAGGTGACATGGTGCCACCTCATCTATCCCTACAATTGGCCCATCAGGACTGACCAGTGAATCGCAAGGCTGGGACAGGGGTGAAAGTTAATTTCCCCCACTTTGCCTGCCCCTGGATGTCGGGGCAGAGCGGGGGAAGATGGTGGCGATGTGCGGGGGCCATGGATGCGGCGGGGACTGCAGGCAGCAGTTACCTGGGTTCATGCGGGGACCAGGGACCAGCGGCTAACAGGAGGCAGCAGGCAAGTGGAGGCAGCAGCGGCGGTGTCCCAGATACAGCAGTGAAGATTGGCATAAAGTGATCTTCACTGCTGCTTCTAGGAATTTCAAAACTACAACTCCCAGCATGCCCAGACAGTCCAGGCCTGCTAGGAGTTGTAGTTCTGTAACATCTGGCCCTTCAGATGTTTCAGAACTGCAACTCCCAGCATATCTGGACAGTCTCAGCTTGCTGGGAGTTGTAGTTTTGCAACATATGGAAAGGCACTGTTTGGAGACCACTATACAGTGGTGTCCAAACTGTAGCGCTACCGATGTCATTCAAAGCATGCCAAGACTGTCCAGGAGTTGTCGTTTTGCAACATTTGGAGGGCCACAATTTGGAGACCACTGTCCTTCCAGATGTTGCAAAACTACAACTCTCAGCATGCCCATACAGTCCAGGCATGCTGTAAGTTGTAGTTCTGTAACATCTGGCCCTTCAGATGTTGCCGAACTACAACTCCCAGCATGCCTGGGCAGTCTGGGCATACTTGGAGTTAAAGTCTTGCAACATCTGGAGGGCCACAGTTTGGAGACCACTACACAGTGGTCTCCAAACTGTTCTCCTCCAATTGTTGCATAAATATAACTCCCAACATGCCCTTTGGCTATTTGGGCATCCTGGGAGTTGTAGTACTGCAACAACTGGAGGCACACTGGTTGGGAAACATTGTCTGTTTCCTAACTCAGTGTTTCCCCACCCGTGTGCCTCCTGCTGTTGCAAAACTATAACTCCCAGCATGCACTGACAGACCATGCATACTGGGAGTTGTAGTTTTGCAACAGCTGGAGGCACATGGGTTGGAAAACACTGAGTTAGGAAACAAACAGTGTTTCCCAATCCCAATCAGTGTGCCTCTAGATATTGCATAACTACAACTCCCAGCATGCGAGGTCTGACAGTGGATGCTGGGAGCTGTAATTTTGCCCCCCCATGTGAATGTACAGGGGGTTTACAGCAAGTTTCATGCTTTAAGTTCGAGAAACTCCCTGTAAACCCCCGTCCGTGTGAATGTGTGAATGTACCCTAAAAACACTACACTAACTCTAAATAAAGAGTAAAACACTAAATGTACACTACACCCTGACACTGTCGCCCCCCCCAATAAAATGTTTTAATCTCTTGTACATTGGTTTTTACAAAACGGAGCCTCCAGCTGTTGCAAAATAACAACTCCCAGTATTGCCGGACAGCCATTGACTGTCCAGGCGTGTTGGGAGTTTTGCAACAGCTGGAGGCACCCTGTTTTGGGAAAACCGACGTACAGTATTTTTGGTGGAGGAGGCAAGTGTAATGCTTGCATCCGGGTACACCCCTATAAAAATCCCTAACTTAGACCTCAAATGCGCAGTGCATTCTCTCACTTCAGAGCCCTGTAGTATTTAAAGGCAACAGTTTAGGGCCACACATGGGGTATCTCTGTACTCGGGAGGAATTGCGCAACAAATTTTGGGGGGCTTTTTCTCCTTTTACCCCTTATGAAAAGGTAAAAGTTGGGGTCTACACCAGCATGTTAGTGTAAAAAAATAAAATTTTTTACACTAGGAACTGGTCACAGCAGGAAAAATTAACAGCTTTAAAACAGGATTTGCACAGGGGTGGCTGCTGGTTACAGCGGTTCTGACATAAACACAAAAAAATAAATACCCACATGTGACCACATTTTGGAAACTACACCCCTCACGGAACATAACAAGGGGTATAGTGAGCCTTAACACCCCACAGGTGACTGACAGATTATTGAAACAGTGGTCCGTGAAAATGAAAAATGAAATTTTTCATTTGCACAGCGCACTGTTACAAAGATCTGTCAAACACCAGTGGGGTGTAAATGCTCACTGCACCCCTTGTTACGTTCCTTGAGTGGTCTAGTTTCCCAAATAGTATGCCATAGGGGGTGTTTTTTGCTGTTCTGGCACCAAAGGGGCTTCCTAAATGAGACATGCCCACCAAAAACCACTTCAGCAAAATTTGCTTTCCAAAAGCCCAATGTCGCTCCTTCCCTTCTGAGTCCTCTAGTGCGCCCGCAGATCACTTTACATCCACATATGATATATTTCCTTACTCGAGAGAAATGGGGTTTCATACTTTGGGGGACATTTTCACCTATTACCCCTTGTGAAAATGAAAAATTTGGGCTAATATCAGCATTTTAGTGAAAAAAATTACATTTTTCATTTTAACGTCCAACTTTATTGAAAATTTGTCAAACACCTGTGGGGTGTCAAAGCTCACTGCACCACTTGTTATTTTCCTTGAGGGGTGTAGTTTCCCAAATAGTATACCATATGGGGTGTTTTTCACTGTTCTGGTACCATAGGAGCTTCCTAAATGCGACATGCCCCCCAAAAACCATTTAAGCAAAGTTCGCTCTACAAAATCCCATTGTCGCTCCTTCTCTTCTCAGCCCTCTAGGGCACCCGCAGAGCACTTTACATCCACATATGAGGTATTTCCTTACTCAAGAGAAATTGGGTTACATATTATGGGGGGATTTTTCTCCTTTTACGTCTTGGAAAATAATAAAAATGGGTCTACAAGAACATGTTATTGCAAAAAATGAAGATTTGGAATTTTCGCCTCCACTTTGCTGCTATTCCTGTGAAACACCTAAAAGGTAAACAAACTTTCTGAATGTCATTTTGAATACGGTGAGGGGTGCAGTTTTCATGATGGGGTCATTTATCGGGTATTTCTAACATAAAGACCCTCAAATTCTGAAAAATTCTGATTTTGAAATTTACTTGAAAAATTGCTGCTTTACTTTGAAGCCCTCTGATGTCTTCAAAAAGTAAAAATATGTCAACTTTATGATGCAATCATAAAGTAGACATATTGTATATGTGAATCAAAATATAATTTATTTGGTATGTCTATTTCCCTTCAAAGCTTCAAAGTTATAAAAATGCAACATTTTCAACTTTTTCATGAAATTTTAAATTTTTCACCAAGAAATTATGCAAGTATCAATGAAAATTTACCACTAACATAAAGTAGAATATTTCATGAAAAAAATATCTCAGAATTAATTACAAATTTTAATAACAAGAGATATTATTGCTTAACCCTTTAACGACCACGGATATACATGTACGTCCTAGTATGGAAGGACTTCGCACACCAGGACGTACATTTACGTCCTGTGTATGACCGTGAACATTGGAACGGTGCACGCCTCATACACGGCAGGTTCCGGCTGCTAGCAGCAGCCGGGGACTTGCTGGTAATGGCCGACATCCGCGATCGCGCGGATGTCCTCCATTAACCCCTCAGATGCCGTGATCAATACAGATCACGGCATCTGCAGCAGTGCGATACTTTGAATGGCTGATCGGATCGCCCGCAGCACTGCCGCGGTGATCCGATCATCCAGCTTGGGGGCCGGGGGTCCCTTCACCTGGCCCCGGCCTTCTCCCGGGGTCTTCTGCTCTGGTCTGAGATCGAGCAGACCAGAGCAGAAGATCACCGATAATACTGATCAGTGCTATGTCCTATATATAGCACTGAACAGTATTAGCAATCAAATGATTTCTATAGATTCCTATGGGGACATAAAAAATGTCACAAAAAAAAGTTGGAAAATGTAAAAATAAAAAGTAAAAAAAGTGAAAAATCCCCTACCCCAATAAAAATGAAAATTGACAATTTTTCCCATTTTACCCCCAAAAAGTGTAAACATTTTTTTTATAAACATATTTGGTATCGCCAAGTGCGTAAATGTCCAAACTATCAAAATATGATGTTAATGTTCCTGTAGGGTGAATGGCTTTTTTTTCACATTTTATTAAAAAAATTAATAAAAAATTATCTAAAAGTGATAAAAAGTAAATATGAGCAATCATACCGACCTTTATATGGACAAATGAAAAAGTTATAGGTGGTTAAAATAGGGCAATTTTAGATTACTGATTTTGTACAAAAAGTTTTAGATTTTTTTAAGGGGTACAAAAATATAAAAGTATCTAGCCATGGGTATCATTTTAATTGTATTGACCCACAGAATACAGAACACGTGTCATTTTTACCGTAAAGTATATAGTGTGAAAACAAAACCCTCCAAAATGTGCACAATTGTGGTTTTCATTTAAATTTCCTTCCTAAAAAATATTTTTTGGGTTTGCCGTACATTTTTTGGTAAAATGAGAGGTTTCATTTCATTCAAAGTACAATTGGTCACGCAAAAAACAAGCCCTTATATGGGTCTGTAGATGGAAATATAAAGGAGTTATGGATTTTAGAAGGCGAGGAGGAAAAAACGGAAAGGCAAAAATAAAATTGGCCTGGTCCTTAAGGTTAAAATAGGCTTGGTCCTTAAGGGGTTAAAGTGACAGAGGTCAAAATTGCTAAAAATGCTCTGTTCTTTAGGGTCAAAATGGGCTCGTCCCCAAGGGGTTACTCCGGTGGAAACCTTTTTATTTTTTAAATGAACTGGTGACAGAAAGTTAAACAGATTCGTAAATTACTTCTATTAAAAATTATTAATCCTTTCAGTATTTATTAGCGGCTGTATACTACAGAGGAAATTATTTTCTTGTGGGGTTTCTTTTCTGTCACGACCACAGTGCTCTCTTCTGACACCTTTGTCCATGTCAGGAACTGTCCAGTACAGGAGACAATCTCCATAGCAAACATATGTGTTACGCCGAGCGCTCCGGGTCCCCGCTCCTCCCCGAAGCGCTCGCAGCATCCTCTCATTCGCAGCGCCCCGGTCAGACCTGCTGACCGGGTGCGCTGCAATATCTCTCCCAGCCGGGATGCGATTCACGACGCGGGAGGCGCCCTCTCGCGATGCGCGTCCCGGCTCCCGTACCTGACCCGTTCCCCGTCTGTCTTGTCCCGGCGCGCGCGGCCCCGCTCCTTAGGGCGCGCTCGCACCGGGTCTCTGCAATTTAAAGGGCCACTGCGCCACTGATTGGCGCAGCAGGCCTAATTAGTGTTATCACCTGTGCACTCCCTACTTATACCTCACTTCCCCTGCACTCCCTCGCCGGATCTTGTTGCCATTGTGCCAGTGAAAGCGTTCCCTTGTGTGTTCCTAGCCTGTGTTCCAGACCTCCTGCCGTTGCCCCTGACTACGATCCTTGCTGCCTGCCCTGACCTTCTGCTACGTCCGACCTTGCTATTGTCTACTCCCTTGTACCGCGCCTATCTTCAGCAGTCAGAGAGGTTGAGCCGTTGCTGGTGGATACGACCTGGTTGCTACTGCCGCTGCAAGACCATCCCGCTTTGCGGCGGGCTCTGGTGAATACCAGTAGCAACTTAGCACCGGTCCACCAACACGGTCCTTGCCAATCCCTCTCTGGCACAGAGGATCCACCTCCAGCCAGCCGAATCGTGACAATATGCTTCTCTGGACAGTTCCTAAAAAGGACAGAGGTGTCAACAGAGAGCACCAAAAGAAAAGAAATTCCTCTGTAGTATACAGTCGCTAACAAGTACTTGAAGGGTTAAGATTTTTTTAATAGAAGTGATTTACAAATCTGTTTAACTTTCTGGCATCAGTTGATTTAAAAAAAAAAAAAAAAAAACGTTTTCCACTGGAGAACCCCTTTAATTCCCTGACTTTACTCTCAATGCAGTAGAAAGGATCTCTAAACTACAGAGTGGGCCATTTATATGGATACACCTTAATAAAATGGGAATGGTTGATGATATTAACTTCCTGTTTGTGGCACATTAGTATATGTGAGGGGGGAAATTTTGGGTGGTGACCATGGTGGCTATTTTGAAGTTGGGCATTTTGAATCCAACTTTTGTTTTTTCAATAGGAAACTTATTGGGAATTTCACAAGAAAAACAATGATGTGTTTGGTTTTAACATAACTTTATTCTTTCATGAGTTATATACAATTTTCTAACCACTTATAACATTTGTTCAATGTGCTGCCCATTGTGTTGGATTGTCAATGCAACCCTCTTCTACCACTCTTCGCACACTGATAGCAACACCGCAGGAGAAATTCTAGCACAGGCTTCCAGTGTCCATAGTTTCAGATGCTGCACATCTTGTATCTTCACAGCATAGACAATTGCCTTCAGATGACCCCAAAGATAAAAGTCTAAGGGGGTCAGATCGGGAGACCCTGGGGGCTATTCAACCGACCCACGACGACCAATCCACTTTTCAAGAAACTGTTCATCTAAGAATTCTCGGACTTGACACCCATAAAGTGGTGGTGCACCATCTTGCTGGAAAAACTCATGGAAAGTGCCAGCTTCAGTGCATAAAGAGGGAAACACATCATCATGTAGCAATTTAGCATATCCAATGGCCTTGAGGTTTCCATTGATGAAGAATGGCCCCACTATCTTTGTACCCCATATCCCACACCATACCATCAATTTTTGTGTTCCAACAGTCTTGGAGGGATCTATCCAATGTGGGTTAGTGTCAGACCAATAGCGGTGGTTTTATTTGTTAACTTCACCATTCACATAAAAGTTTGCCTCATCACTGAACAAAATCTTCTACGTAAACTGAGGGTCCTGTTCCAATTTTTGTTTTGCCCATTCTGCAGCACCTAAAACTACGGATACTGGAAGCCTGTGCTAGCATTTCTCCTGCAGTGTTGGTATCAGTGTGTGAAGAGTGGGAGAAGAGGGTTGCATTGACAATCCAACACAATGGGCAGCACATTGAACACATTTTATAAGTGGTCAGAAACTTGTACATAACTCATGAAAGAATAAAGTTACGTTAAAACCAAGCACAACATTCCCAATAAGTTTGATGTGTCACATGACCCTCTTCCTATTGAAAAAACAAAAGTTGGATTCAAAATGTCTGACTTCAAAATGGCTGCCACCACCCATCTTGAAAAGTTCCCCCCCTCACATATACTAATGTGCCACAAACAGGAAGTTAATATCACCAACCATTCCCCCTTTATTAAGGTGTATCCATTTAAATGGCCCACCCTGTATTATGAAATCTGTCTCCTGCAATGATTCGCACTGTGTGCTGAGTCGTGAACTGAAGCACACTGCAAAAGTTAACAATCGGCGGAGGTCTCAGCAGCAACCGATCTTAACTTTTGACATGTATTTATGTTCAGAATTACACACTGTATTGGGTTTGTAATGAATAAATGAATGAATAAAGTCTAAGATTGTACGCTTTGTGCAATCAGTTAATTATAGGAAAAAAAACTGGACCAATTAATTAGACCTGTAATTCCAACAATATCCCTGAAAGAGTGCAGAACCTAAAAGATAACATCAAATAATATAATTTAAAAAAAAAAATCAGCAAATAAAAACCATACCAAGACAAAAACAATACTAAGTGCCATAAACAATATGCCTAAATCTGGACTGTTAACAAAAATGAGATGAGAGGCTAGCCAATGTGATTACTATAATGCTCTGACTGCCCAACTAAACTGTAATACTTTACCAATTTAGGCCTATGGGGATGTTCTTTGTCCTAGGAAGGAATCCTAGGTTTGTTCCTGAACCCTGCCTTCCTCAAAGCTGTCACGCCCCCTCCCGTAGGCTTGCATTGAGGGGCGGAGCGTGACGTCACGCGCCGTGGGCCCTGTGGTCGCCAGTAATCAGACCCGGAGCGAACACGCTCCGGGGACTGATTACAAACGGGGTGCCGCGTGCCAGATCACAGGGGTCCCCAGCGGCGGGGACTCCCGCGATCAGGCATCTTATCCCCTATCCTTTGGATAGGGGATAAGATGTCTAAGCACCGGAGAACCCCTTTAAATGGTCCTACTATCTTAAACCATCCTAGGTTTAATGCATCCCATGAGAACTGGGCAAAGCTATCTAAGCTTGTGACAGCATATATTACTTTAAATGTGTCCTGAAATTCATATAAATATAGAGAAAATTCACAGCAAGAAAAATTCACATCTTATAAGCAGGCTTGGTGATGATAACTCAATATTTATTTTTGACGTCAGATAAGTCCCAACGTGTTTCAACTGCAAAGCACCTTTAGGCCTTTTTTTTTTCTGGCAGTTTTTGGAATACTGCCACTGTAGTTTTTGCGCCAAAGTCAGAAGTGTATTCAAAAGGAATGGGAAAAATAAAGGAAGAACTTACACTTCTCCTCCCTTATAGATCCACTTCTGACTTTGGCTCAAAAACAGCAGTGGCAGTATTCCAAAAACTGCCAGAAAAAAAACCAAGTGGAAACTTAGCCTTAGGGGACTTTACATGCTATAGGACAGTGTTTCCCAACCCAGTCCTCAAGGCACACCAACAGTCCAGGATTTTAATTTTTCCCTATTCTATTCCAATGGAGTAACTGAAAAAACCCGGAATGTTGGTGTGCCTTGAGGACTGGGTTTGGAAACAATGCTATAAGATATTAAATCCAAGTATCCAATGTTGCCTGAATCCATGTGGAGCCAAAGTGCCTGAACTGAATAGATGTGCATTAACTGTTCACCTGGTCACTGGTAATGATAGGTAAAATCTAAAAGTAAGGCGCATAGCCCCAATAAAGTTGCCTTTTACTTGCAGTATGCATCCCCAAATTATAGCTAGTTTTTAGCAAAAACAATGTTACAGTCCTGGACAAAACAATTGGACACTTGCCTGAAGAATACATCCTCTAGCTCTAATCACATTGGCCTTTTTACTATTTGATCAGTCTGCAGCTTTATACTTGCAGTGGAAAATGCTGAAGCAGAAACCTGATGGACCCTATTATATGCTCAGATTTGTCAGTATTTGTTTGAAAATAGATCAAGCAGAGCTGTCATGGCTCTGCCAGAAAGGAAAACCATGCACAGAGTTTAATATGTGCTCCTTCTGTCATTTCTTTTCTCTCTTCAGATTTATTCAGTGCAGGTAATAGTAATGTATGTAGTGTATAAAATGAATTATGTAAAAATATAATTTTGTTTTTTCTTTTTTTCCTTTCCTCTATTTTCATTTAAACACCAGGTATATATTACTTTTCAATTCAAAATGAGATTACAAATCACCTTGTGAATATTAATAGTTTAAATTCTCTCTAAAAGAGATTGCTGGAAGAGAGGAAAAAGTCTAGGTGGAGATCTGACATTGCTTTCTTTTAGGAAAGGTGCCTCTTTGTAAAGAGAACGGGGAAGATTTATCAAAATCTGTGCAGAGGAAAAGTTGACCAGTTACCCATGGCAACCAATCAGTTTGCTTCTTTCATTTCCCAGAGCCATTGTTAAAAAGGAAAGAAGCAATCTGATTGGTTGCAATGGGCAACTGGTCAACTTTTCTCTCCACAGATTTTGATAAATCTCCCCAAACATTTCCATTTAACTCTGAGGCAAATCACTAATATTTACTATGCAAATGGAGTAGGAATAAGGGTAAGAGTAATGATTGTCTTTAACCCCTTAAGGACCAAGGGGGAGATTTATCAAAACCTGTGCAGAGGAAGAGTAGTGCAGATGTCCATAGCAACCAATTAGATCGCTTCTTTCATTTTTAAAGAGGACTGTGAAAAATGAAAGAAGTGATCTGATTGGTTGCTATGGGCAACTGCACCCCTCTCTCTCTCTCTGCACAGATTTTGATAAATCTCCCGCCAAGTGTTTATCTGGTTTTGCCCTTTCATTTTTTCTCCTTACCTTTTAAAAATCATAACCCTTTCAATGTTGCCCCTAATAAACCATATGAGGGCTTTTTTTCTTGCACCACCAATTCTACTTTGTAAAATCTACTGCAAATTGGCAAAAAAATTATAATTGTATGACAAAATTGAAGAAAAATAAGCCATTTTGTAAATTTTGTGGGGTTCCGTTTCTACGCAGTAAATTTTTTGGTAAAAATGACACTTTATCTTAATTCTGTAGGTCCATACAATTGAATTGATACCCTACTTATATAGTTTTGATTTTGTCGTACTTATGGAAAAAGGAAGAAGGAGTGCCATTGGGCTTTTGGAGAGAGAATGTGTCCAAAATTGAAAGCCATGTGTGTTTACAAAGCCCCCATAGTGCCAAAAAGCCCCCATACTATCAAACTCCAGTGGTGTGTAAATGTTCACTGCAACCCTTATTAAATTCAGTGAGGGGTGTAGTTTCCAAAATGGGGTCACATGTAGGGGGGGTCCACTGTTCTGGCACCACGGGCGACTTTGTAAATGCACATGGCCTCTCACTTCTATTCCAACCAAATTCTCTCACCAAAAGCTCAATGGCGCTCCTCGTCTGAGCATTGTAGTTTGCCTGCAGAGCAGTTTACATCCACATATGGAGTATTTACATACTCAGAAGAAATGGGGTTGCAAATTTTGGGAGGCTGTTTCTCCAATGATCCCTTGTGAAGATTAAAAATTTGGGGTAACACCAACCTTTTTCATGAAAAAAATGTAATTTTTCCATTTTCACGTCCAACTTTAGCAGATATTTGTCAAGCACCTGTGGGGTATTAAGGCTCACTGTATCCCTTGTTACATTCATTGAGGGGTGTTGTTTCCAAAATAGTATGCCATGTGTTTTTTTTTTTTTTTTTTTGCTGTTCTGGCACCATAGGGGCTTCCTAAATGCGACATGCCCTCCAAAAAAATTTCAGCAAAATTTTCTTTCCAAAAGCCAAATGTGACTTATTCCCTTCTGAGCATTGTAGTGTGCCCGCAGTGCACTTGACATCCACACATGGGGTATTTCCATACTCAGAAGAGATGGGGCTAAAAATTTTGGGGGGCATTTTCTCCTAAAACCCCTTGTAAAAATTAAAAATTTGGGGGAAAACCAACATTTTAATGAAAAAAATAATAATTTGCACATCCGACTTTAACGGAAAGTCGTCAAACACCTGTGGGGTGTTAAGGCTCACTGGACCCCTTGTTATGTTCCTTGAAGGGTGTAGTTTCCAAAATAGTATGTCATGTTTTTTTTTGCTGTTCTGGTGCCATAGGGGCTTCCTAAATCTGACATACCCCCCAAAAGCCATTTCAGATAAACTCTCCAAAATCCCATTGTCGCTCCTTCCCTTCTGAGCCTTGTAGTGCATCCACAGAGCACTTGACATCCACATATGAGGCATTTCCTAACTCGAGAGAAATGGGGCTACAAATTTTGGGGAGCTTTTTCTCCTTTTACCCCTTGTAAAATTTCAAAAACTGGGTCTACAAGAACATGCGAGTGTAAAAAATGAAGATTTTGAATTTTCGCCCTCACCTTGCTGCTATTCCTGTGAAACACCTAAAGGGTTAACACACTTTCTGAATGTCATTTTGAATACTTTGGGGGGTGCAGATTTTATAATGGGGTCATTTATGGGGTATTTCTAATATGAAGACCCCTCAAATCCACTTCAAAACTTTCGATTTTGAAAATTTTGTGCAAAATTGGAAAATTGCTGCTGAACTTTGAAGTCCTCTGATGTCTTCCAAAAGTAAAAACATGTCAACTTTATGATGCAAATATAAAGTAGACATATTGTATATGTGAATCAATATAAAATGTATTTGGAATATACATTTTGCTTGCAAGCAGAAAGTTTCAAATTTAGAAAAATGCAAAATTTTCAAAATTTTTATGAAATTTGGGGATTTTTCACCAAGAAAGGATGTAATGACAAATATTTACCACTATGTTTAAGTAGAACATGTGACGAAAAAACTATCTCGGAATCAGAATAATCGGTAAAAGCATCCCAGAGTTATTGATGCATAAACTGACAATGGTCAGAATTGCAAAAAAGGGTTCAGTCCTTAGGGTGAAAAAGGGCTCATTCCTTAAGGGGTTAAAAATTTTTTTTCCTTTTTTGTTTTTACATTTTTAGCCTACTCAGGGGACTTTTAGTAGGAATCATTTGATTCCTCATACAGATCAATGTGTTTCCATAGAACCACATTGATCTGCGTGCTCTGAGCTCGATTGATAAAGCCTGGCCCTGCCAGGCTTTATCATTCCGAGTGCAGGAGCCATCATTACAGGAGAGGTAAGTCCTCAGGCTACCTCAGCAGTGTATTGCCCCCCCCCCCCCCGAATGATTGTGCTGCGGGGGGGGGGGCAATCCACCCCACTGGACCACCAGGGATGGGACAACTTTGACAGCGGCGATCTAAACGGTTAATAGCCGACCACGGCGATCACTGCATGTCGGTTATTAACGCCGGCCCCCAGCTACAGGAATCAGCTGGGGGCCGGCCGGTATGACGTGGGCTGTACCCCTTAACGGCACATGTACGAGTATAGACATCCATGGTCATTAACTGGTTAAACAAGTCTTACCAGGGGTGTAGCTATAGAGTTAGCAGAGGTAGCAGTCGCACCGGGGCCCTGGTGCCTAAGGGGGCCCCAAAGCATAGCTGCCCCATAAGAGACCAGAATTATATTTGGCATATGGGGCCCTGTTGCAGATTTTGCATCGGGGCCCAAAAGCTACAAGTTGTGCCTTTGGGTCCTACAATATACTTGCTAAAACATTCTCACAGATCCAGAGGTGGATTCATCCTTAATTAAAGTACAGTATTATTTATAACCAAGTTTATACTCATGTATAATATGTATGCACCAAAGGGCAATTTAAATTTATCAGGAAGAAACTAAAACCCATGAGGAATAATGTATTATTGCAGAACACTTTAATATAATCCTAGATGAGGATCTTGGGGGCCCATTTATCATTGTAGGTGTAAGCGAAGCATTTTTCTACACCTTTTTTTGTGTGCTGGTAATGTGTATGAGCATCAATCTCACTCTTCCCATACACCAAAAAGCTAAGCTAAGTCTGGGCCGGTGTAGTTTAGAGACTTTTCGGTGGTTTTGCGCCTTTTTTTGCACCTATTCAAAAAAAGTCTCAGTTGATAAATTAATTACCACTGCATAAGACTAACCTTAACAGCTGGTCTGTACACGTTTGAACTAAAAAGGTACAGAAAAATTTGCCTGGGATGCTGCGCTGCGCCAAATTTGAGGCAAATCTACACACAAAAACTGCTCTAAAGACAATAATAAATGCCCCCTTTGATTCTTTGAAAATAACCCTAAAAACGAATGGAAATCCTGAATATTTTGAATTTTTTTTGCCAGTCAGCAGTCATAATATAAATTCAAAAAAGATTTTCTTCTTATGGATTCTGCTTTATTATATAATGTTTGTGTTTCTAAGATAATAAATAAAGTATAGACAGGTCGGGCTGTGGAACACTTGCAGGCATTAGAAATTTAGCATAATTGTTGCATTAGGCACTCCGGACGCACATGCTGGCCGTGAGCGCATGGTCCCGTTACCTGCTGCTGCCGGCTGGGCTGGGACTCGCATCGTTGGATGCGCCCACATGCGAGCCCCAGTCCGTCACTCACCTGGTGCTTCTCCTGCCCCCACCTCTGCCTCTCTGCTCTCATGTCCCCGTCCCCTTTAATAGTAATAGCACTGCTTTTTAGCAGTCCATGAGGGTTTATTCATTCTATAGTGTTGTTATTGTTTGTCTATTTTAAATGGTATTTACCCTCCATTTTCATTTTTCTTTTTAGTGTTTTGGCATGGTTTACGGAGTGGCCATTATTTGCTGGAGGATCATGGTAGACAACCATAATATATTATGAGATACATACAAGAGGGCTGTTATTTTCGGTTCTTTTGTTTATTTAGTATATAATGTTTGTGTTTCTAAGATAATAAAGTACAGACAGGTCAGACTGTGGAATACTTGCAGGCATTAGAAACATAACATAATTGTTATGTTATGCGCTTTGGCTGCACACCGTGTATCTGATCCTTTGATCTGTGACTTGATCTTGCTCCTCTGCCGCCTGCCTACTCATCTCCTGCTACGTCCTGACTATGTTACTTTGATGCCTGCCTTGACCTTCTGCTTTCCTGACTACGAGTTGCCTTATCCCTCCTGTGCCTCGCATCTCCTCAGCTGCCTGTGTGGCCGAACCATTCCAGGGGTAGCGACCTGGGTGCCACCTGCCGCAGCAAGTCCATCCCGCTTTGCAGCGGACTCTGGTGAAAACCAGTGGCACCTTAGACTCCGCTCCCTGGTAAGATCCGAGTCATCTGCCAGACAGGTCCAGCGGATTCACATCCACTGGAGTTCCTGTCTTCTGAAATGTGAATGTTACAGTAAGATCCAGCCATGGATCCTGCTGAGGTACCCCTGTCTGAAGTTGCGGATCTTCCCTCCGTTGTGGTACGTCAGTTACAGCAGTTGGCCCGACAGGCGCAGCAACTTTCTCAACATTCAGCTTTGATGCAACAGCTTTTGGCCCTGCAACAGCAGCAGGTACCACAACCTGGTCCACTCCCACCACCAGCTCCTGCAGTGTCTTGTGGCTCCCAGCTACATCTGCCTTTACCTTCCAAGTATAAGGTGGATTCCAAGTCAGGCTTCGTTACACAGTGCTCTATTCCAGTGCTATACCACTTTGGGACCGGTTGGATCCAGTAGCTTCCAAATTGATGGCTTTTCTGGCAGAATTTTGCTGTATCTTTGAGGAAACTGCACATGCCTCTTCTGCTGAGATGGCTTTGCTGAACCTATGTCAAGGGAATTCTTCCGTTGAGGACTATGCGGTTCAATTCCGCACTCTAGCCTCTGAATAAGCATGGAATGATGAGGCCTTGTTTGCCACATTCAAAAAAGGACTGTCTAGCAGGATTAAAGATGCCCTTGCTGCACGTGATCCTCCATTTTCTTTCACTGAACTTATCTACTTGACCACACGTATTGATGTGCGTTTTACCGAAAGGCAGGAAGAACTGCGCTTAGAGAGGGACCAGCCCGAACACGGAGATATTCTCGCCTGGCACCTGTGTTTCAACGTCCCCCTCTACAGTTTCCTGCACCTCTTGCCAAAAAGGCTATGCAAGTAGATCGTTCCCGTCTTACGCAACAGGAGAGATCACGATGACGCAGAGAGAATTTGTGCTTGTATTGTGCTAGCCCCGAAGACACTTCCTTAAAGACTTTTCTGTTCGTCCACAGTATCTGGTAAAATGCTCACACCTGGGGCACATGGGAGAGGCATCCCTAGGTGTGCATACCACCTCTCCTCGCTTAACTATTTCTGTGCAAGTCTTTCCTTCAACCAACTTTTCCTTCAGTGCTACAGCATTTTTGGATTCTGGATCAGCAGGTGACTTTATTGATGCTTCTTTGGTCCACAAGTATCATCTTCCTGTCACTCGGCTTGCCAAGCCCTTGTTCATCTCCTCTGTTATTGGACAAAATCTGGACTGTATGGTTCACTTCTGTACAAAATCTCTTGTCATGCAAGTGGATGTATTGCATGAAGAAAAGATTGAAATTTATGTACTGCCACACTGTACTTCAAAGATTCTTCTTGGCCTTCCTTGGCTGCAACGCCATTCTCTGCACTTGGATTAGAGAACTGGAGAAATTATTCACTGGGGACAATTCTGTCAAAATATTTGCCTCCAATCAGTTCAGTCTAAAATAGTTGTTCGTCCTTCTCCTTTACCTGGTCTGCCTCCACCTTACCAAGATTTCTCTGATGTTTTCTGCAAGAAACAGGCTGTCTCTACCTCAATGATTGCCTATTGATCTTCTGATTCGTACCACTCCTCCTCGAGGAAGGATTTACCCTCTCTCGGTTCGTGAGACCAAAGCCACGGCTGAGTATATCCAGAAGAATCTCAAAAAGGGATTTATCCGTAAGTCCTCTTCTCCTGCTGGAGCTGGTTTCTTATTTGTTGGAAAGAAGGATGGCTCACTCCGTCCATGCATTGACTACAGGGAACTTAACAAAATCACGTTCAAGAACCATTACCCTCTACCTCCTATCTCAGAACTTTTTGACCGTCTACGTGGTGCCAAGGTTTTCTCCAAATTGGACGTATAACCTAATTCGTATCTGCAAGGGAGATGAATTGAAAACTACGTATCTCGTAATGCCTTTTGGTCTCTGCAATGCTCCAGCCATTTTTCAAGAGATTGTCAATGATATCTTCCGTAATCTTCTCTACACGTGTGTTGTCGTATACCTAGATGACATCTTGATCTTCTCTTCCAATTTAGAGGAGCATCATACTCATGTTTGTCTGGTTCTTCAGCGATTACAGAAGAATCATCTCTACGCCAAACTGGAGAAATGCCTGTTCTATTTCTTGGGAACATTGTCTCTCACCAGGGCCAGCAGATGGATCCAGATAAATTGTCTGCAGTATTTGATTGCTCTCGTCCTTCAGGCCTACATGCTATTTAACGCTTTCTGGGTTTTGCAAACTATTATCGTCAATTTATCCACCATTTTTCATCCTTGGTTGCTCCAATTGTGGCTCTCACTAAGAAGGCATCTAATCCTAAGTCTTGGCCTCAAGAGGCTGAAGAGGCCTTCTCCCGTTTAAAGTCTATGTTTGCCTCTGCTCCCTGGGAGGGGTACGGTCCTGAGGAGAGATATTGGGAGCTTGAGGAGAATGTCCTGGACCGTGACCTTTTCAGGAGTTTTATGACTAGTAAAAGGAGGGGGAGACCAAAGGGGGTGGGGGGTACTGTTATGTTATGCGCTCCGAACGCACACGCTAGCCGTGAGCGCATGGTCCTGTCACCTGCTGCTGCCGGCGGGGACTTGCATCGTGGGACGTGCCTGCATGCAAGTCCCAGTCCGTCACTCACCCGGTGTTTCTACTGCCCCAGCCTCTGCCTCTCTGCTCCAGCACACGTGTCCCCGTCCCCTAGGGCGTGCGGGCGCCGGAGCTTTAAGATTTAAACGGCCAGTGCGCTCATTAGTGTAATTTCCCTGTGGCTCATTGATAAATTCCTCCACCCTCCTCACTTCCCTGACCAATCTCTGTTGGCTTGTGCCTGAGAGAAAGCATTCCTGAGAATTGCCTTACCATGTATCTGATCCTTTGCTCTGTGACTTGACCTTGCTCCTCTGCAGCTTGCCTACTGACCTCCTGCTACGTCCTGACTACACTACTTTGTCGCCTGCCTTGACCTTCTGCTATCCTGACTACTAGCTGCCTTATCCCTCCTGTGCCTTGCATCTCCTCAGCCACCTGTGTGGTCGAGCCGTGCCAGGGGTAACGACCTGGGTGCCGACTGCTGCAGCAAGTCCATCCCGCTTTACTGCGGGCTCTGGTGAAAACCAGCGGCACCTTAGACTCCGCTCCATGGTACGGCCCGAGTCATCTGCCACACTGGTCCAGCGGATCTGTCTTCTGAAACGTGAGTGTTACAATAATGACTATCCAAGACCAACAATCCTATCAGAGTTCACTTTTTTATGCTCATAAGTTAACACTTTACCTATTTACTTTTAAATATAAATCTTTATCTTCAAAAATAATCAACAATACAAATTTTTAATATTTTCCATTCATATTCTCCTCCCACATCTCTCACCTCCCGCCCTACCGATGGCCACCCCCCCCCACACACACACACTAATGTTACTTTTTTTAACCTATTACATTGATTTACCAATTAGACCATTTTTTTTTACTTAACTTCCCCTCTCTTTGATTTTTTTGGCCAGCTTAAATGTGAATTGTCTAACCATCTCAAACTCTTCCAGTCCCTAAGTCTGGGACAATTTGTAACAAACCATTGTCTTATTATTTATAGTTATTTAAAGATGGACCCCCAATATCTTCAAAAAATATAAATTATTGTTAGGGAAATATAATAATGTCTAATGGAAGACCAGGCAGTAATTTATCATAAGGAGATAGATTTAAATAGAAGGATATATCATTCTAAACCAGGATTGTGTTTTTAATGATGTCAGTCAAATGTGTATTATATTATCGAAAACTGTACAATTTAAAAGGGCATATTGAGAATATAACAGAAGAAGAAAAAATAGTAACCTGAACTCTTTAACACAGAAAAAGAGAAACTTTGAATTTTCTTATTAGTTTGAAAGACTACCGTATTTATTGGCGTATAACACGCACTGGCGTATAACACGCACCCCCATTTTAACAGGGAAATTTAAGTAAAAAAAATAAAATGTAAAATAAATGACTTGGACTAAATGCCATATCACCCCCCCCCAACTTTGTTTTCTTCTGCACCTTAGTTTGATCCTGTCCCCTCCAGTGCCACATCATTCCTTCCCTTTTATCAGTCCCTGTGCCACATTTACCCCTCTCATCGTCAAACCCCATGTCTCATCATCCCCCCATGTCTCATCATTTCCCCCTGTCATAGACCACCACTAGCCATATAGACATTAAGCATTTAGTGCCTCCTCCACCATCATTTCCCCCTGTCTCATCATCCCCCACCCTGTCTCATCATGTCCCCCATCATTCCCCCTCATCATCCCCCACCCTGTCGCATGTCCCCCATCATTCCCCCTCATCATCCCCCCACCCTGTCTCATCATGTCCCCCATTATTCCCACCTCACCACCCCCCCACCCTGTCTCATGTCCCCCATCATTCCCCCCTCATCATCCCCCCACCCTGTCTCATGTCCCCCATCATTCCCCCCTCATCATCCCCACACCCTGTCTCATCATGTTCCCCATCATTCCCCCCTTATCATCCCCCACCCTGTCTCATGTCCCCCATCATTCCCCCCTCATCATCCCCCACCTTGTCTCATGTCCCCCATCATTCCCCCTCATCATCCCCCCACCCTGTCTCATGTCCCCATCATTCCCCCTCATCATCCCCCCACCCTGTCTCATCATCCCCCCCTCATGTTCCTCCTATGAGTGGTCTTCAACCAGCAGACCTCTAGATGTTGCAAAACTACAACTCCCAGCATGCCCGGACAACCAACTGCTGTCCGGGCATGCTGGGAGTTGTAGTTTTGCAACATTTGGAGGTCCGCAGGTTGAAGACCACTCTTCCCCTTTCCTTACCTGGCTGTGCTTCGGCTGTCTTGCGGGGTCAGTGAAGCAGATGAGTGACGTCCTCTCCCGACTCCTTGCGTGGCATCAGGGATCTCACTTTTTGGCGGCGACTACAGGAAATGAAAAGTGACGTCCTAATGCCGCGAAGAGAATAAACGCCACTGGTCACTGATTTAAAGTGGCCGCGGCCGTGCTGCTAATACTTAACAAGCAGTTGCTGCTGCGGCTGCTTTAAATCAGTGACCAGAAGATTTATCGGCGTATAACACGCAGGCAGGCTTTTTGCCTTAAATTTTAGTTTTAAAAGTGCGTGTTATACGCCGATAAATACGGTATATGCAACATTGGAATTACAATCATTGTTGTGCATTTATGGCCGCATCTCTGTAGACATTCATAAAGTACATTATTAGATTAAAAATGTCAGTTTTTTTATACTGATTTAATGGCTGTACTGTATTATGCTTTTAATTTTGGAAGAATATCGGTCCCGTGGTCCCGAGAAAAAAGAGAAGTGCTTCTGTGGGCGCTCACCTCCGTCACAGATGTAATCCGTCACAGGTATGTGGAAGTTTCCGAGAACTTGGTAAAATAAAACCGCTTGGACACGAATGTATTTTGGAAAATAAAAAGAAGGTTTATTCCTTCAGCATGCAATACAGCAATGCGTTTCGAGGGGCAGGGACACCCTCTTCATCAGGCTATCTGATTGGGCAGTGTGGATGTCCTTTATTTATACCTAATTTACCCGCGAAAATCACATGTGTGTGTTACATAACATGAAAATAAAACAATAAAGAAAAAAAAATTTAAATAAATAAATAAATAATCAAAATAAATAAATAAAATCCATAGAAAAGAAGACATTTACATTAAAAATGGAAGTGAGCATTCTGTAAAATAACCCACAGATGGTCAGTTTGACTAACCATTATATTATGCACCTTATCTTGTATTGCATATGTGATATGTAATAATTCTGCAGACGTCGGGCCATTTCAAATGCTCTCCCTTCGTAGATCTACAGTGGCTGGGTGAGAGGTCTGAAGCACCGACCGCCGGTCTGTCCACACATCCGTCCTCCTGGCCGCTTATTGGATGGGGGACCGGCGTCAAACCCATTTCCCCACACAGGGATGATTACATTTATTTAATGCATATGTGTATGTGTATGTACATACACACACATCCATACGCATGGTGGATGGATGTGTACTTATCAGCTGTTTGTTTTGTTTTAATTCAGTTTGTTTGTTGTGGTTGTTGTGTCAGTTGTTAACTATCTCATTTTTTTAAGATATTAATTCCACCGCTTCATTCCGGCCATGTGGTTGTAATGTCTGGAGGCTGTAAATCCAGAACATTTCTTTGCGTGACAGGATTTCAAACCTATTTTTCTTTCCCGGTGGAATGTGCTCAATTGGGGTTATGGATATGGCTGTCATGTTTCCCTCATGCATCAGGCTCAGATGTCTAGATAGGCTATGGTGCATGAATCTCTTCTTTATGTTGGACCGATGATGATTCAATCTCAAATGTAATGGTTGTGTTGTTCTTCCAACATATTGTTTACCACATTGGCACTCTATGACGTAGATGACATATTCCGTTTGGCATGTCATCAGATGTTTGATGGGGAAGGTTTCACCTGAATGGGTACTGGAAAAACATTTTTGGTTATGGCGTATGGTAAAGCAACATAGGCATCTAGGTTTTCTGCATTTGTATGTTCCCACGTTTCCAGTTTTGTCGTTTTTCTGGGAGGATTTGTTGTGGCATTTGAGACTGCTTGGGGCTATCATACCCTTTATGGTTGGTGCCCGCCTGAAAGTCAATCCTGGATTTTTTGGGAGAATTTTTCCTAGATGTGGATCACTTAGTAGTATTCCCCAATAAGACATTTCTTTTTAATCCTAACCCTGGGACACCATATTATTACCATCTACCAAAAGTACACAAAGACACTCAAAACCCCCCGGGCAGACCCATCATTTCTGGGATACATAGTCCCACATGTAACATGTCCCAATATCTAGATAGGATATTGCAGGAATATGTGGCAGATCTACCAAGTTACCTGAAGAATGCAGATCAGCTGATCACCATCTTAAATGATACACCCTGGGAAGATGACATGGTTTTACTCACCATGGATGTAACGTCGTTATACACGAATATCCAACATGATCTGGGAATTCGATCCACCATTTCCTTTCTGGAAAAAGACAAAAACATCCCAAACGAACAGGTAATTTTCCTTACCAATTGTCTGAAATTCATTCTGGAATACAATTTTTTCTCATACAATGGCACCCTATACCATCAAATAAGGGGGACGGCCATGGGGACCAGAGTGGCACCATCATATGCGAACCTCTTTATGGGTTGCTTTGAAGAACAGGTGATAAAAAAACATCCCCTGTATAAAAAACATGTTACTATATACAAAAGGTATATAGATGATTTGTTTTTATTATGGCGTGGCCACCCAGAGAACATCAAATCTTTTGTCACGGATATTAATACCAACCACTGGGGTTTGACATTTACCCCCGTTTTTTCCTCCACTTCAATTGAGTTTTTGGACCTCCACATCACCCATAAAGGGGATAGATTCATCACATCCACCTTTTTCAAGAAAGTTGATTCCAATAATTATATATCCTTTACCAGTGGCCACTATAAGAAGTGGAAACAAAACATCCCCTTTGGACAATTCAAGAGAGTAAGAAAAAATTGTACAGATATTGCCACCTTTTCCGAACAGTCCAAAATCTTAAAGTCCAGATTCATAGCAAAAGGATATCCGAAAGAATTAATTGAAAATGCATATGAAAAAACCTGTGCACTTACCCAAGAGGAATGTCTTGAGGCAACGGACCCGGGAGCCTTCCACCTACAAAAGAAAGAAAAAGAAAAGGAGAATGAGGAAAAAAACAGATGCAATTTCATCACCACATATTCAGCGGGTCAAACAAAAATCAGAAACATCATGAAGAAATATTGGGGAATACTACTAAGTGATCCACATCTAGGAAAAATTCTCCCAAAAAATCCGGGATTGACTTTCAGGCGGGCACCAACCATAAAGGGTATGATAGCCCCAAGCAATCTCAAATGCCACAACAAATCCTCCCAGAAAAACGACAAAACTGGAAACGTGGGAACATACAAATGCAGAAAACCTAGATGCCTATGTTGCTTTACCATAAGCCATAACCAAAAATGTTTTTCCAGTACCCATTCGGGTGAAACCTTCCCCATCAAACATCTGATGACATGCCAAATGTAATATGTCATCTACCTCATAGAGTGCCAATGTGGTAAACAATATGTTGGAAGAACAACACAACCATTACATTTGAGATTGAATCAGCATCGGTCCAACATAAAGAAGAGATTCATGCACCATAGCCTATCTAGACATCTGAGCCTGATGCATGAGGGAAACATGACAGCCATATCCATAACCCCAATTGAGCACATTCCACCGGGAAAGAAAAATAGGTTTGAAATCCTGTCACGCAAAGAAATGTTCTGGATTTACAGCCTCCAGACATTACAACCACATGGCCTGAATGAAGCGGTGGAATTAATATCTTAAAAAGATGAGATAGTTAACAACTGACACAACAACCACAACAAACAAACTGAATTAAAACAAAACAAACAGCTTATAAGTACACATCCATCCACCATGCGTATGGATGTGTGTGTATGTACATACACATACACATTAAATAAATGTAATCATCCCTGTGTGGGGAAATGGGTTTGACGCCGGTCCCCCATCCAATAAGCGGCCAGGAGGACGGATGTGTGGACAGACCGGCGGTCGGTGCTTCAGACCTCTCACCCAGCCACTGTAGATCTACGAAGGGAGAGCATTTGAAATGGCCCGACGTCTGCAGAATTATTACATATCACATATGCAATACAAGATAAGGTGCATAATATAATGGTTAGTCAAACTGACCATCTGTGGGTTATTTTACAGAATGCTCACTTCCATTTTTAATGTAAATGTCTTCTTTTCTATGGATTTTATTTATTTATTTTGATTATTTATTTATTTATTTATTTAATTTTTTCTTTTTTCTTTTTTTTCTTTATTGTTTTATTTTCATGTTATGTAACACACACATGTGATTTTCGGGGGCAAATGAGGTATAAATAAAGGACATCCACACTGCCTGATGAAGAGGGGGTCCCTGCCCCTCGAAACGCGTTGCTGTATTGCATGCTGAAGGAATAAACCTTCTTTTTATTTTCCAAAATACATCCGTGTCCAAGCGGTTTTATTTTACCAAGTTCTCGGAAACTTCCACATACCTGTGACGGACTACATCTGTGACGGAGGTGAGCGCCCACAGAAGCACTTCTCTTTTTTCTCGGGACCACGGGACCGATATTCTTCCATTCCAGTGACCGTCCTCCGCCGGTGAGAACGGGTCTAGTGCCGGCTGCACTCCTCCAATCTGTGTCCCCCAGAATAGTGGGAAACAAGCGTCTACTGGTGTTTTGCCCACGGTACAACACAGAAAGGTGAGCAAACCTAACATAACAACTGAAAACACGAATCTGGAAACGACTGCTCCCCCCCTTCCTTGGAGCCGACATCCATTTTTTATTTAATTTAATTATTTTCTTTTACACTCAGATTATCTATATATATATATATATTTTTTTTTTTACTACGCTTAGATGCGCATTGTGTCTCCTCTGTCTTTTTTTTATATATTTCTGATGCTTTTAATTTTATGATGTGTGAACCTAGCCTAAATGTAAATATGATGAAATGGTTATAATTTTACATTACAATGTCAAAAATTTAATCTTTTCCCGCCCCATGATGAATATTGTTTCATGGGCCAAAAAGTACATATTGAGCAGAATCTTAACTGCATCCAGCTTCATAAGTATCAGCCTCAGGCAGATTTTAGTAACCAGGGGCCACCTCCAACAGATGGTATATGGTGTTCTTTTAACCTTTTAGATAACCACTGTCAAAGTTGACAGTGACATCTAAATGGGCTTTAAAACTTATTAGTGGTGCAGGGGTCTGGATCACCCCCACCTCTTCAGGGCAATTGCTAGCAGGGCAATCTATTGCCATGGCAGCACAAGGCCTTACCTTCTATTGACATAGCGCAAATGTCATGGATCAATGTAGGACATATGTTCTGTATTGATCTGTTTGAGCCATCTAATAAACTAATTAAGTGCAATGAAATACAATAAAGATTTTACACTTAATAAAAGTTTAACTTATTAAAAATAAATATTCAGTATTTGGTATTGCCCTCTGTGGAATTGCCTGAATCAATTAAATTTGACCTTATTAGTCTTGCATGATTAATGGCATGAACAGAAAACATACCTAATGCCAACATCGCTTTTTTATCACATCACACTTTAGAAAAAATGGAAAGTCCCATCTGAACAAAAATTTTACCAATAAAAAAAAACAGATCAAGGCACAATAATTCGGCCCTCAAAAAGCCCCGCATACAGAAAAATTAAAAAGTTATAGAGGTCAGAATAGGGCAATTTTAAGCATACTGGTGAGCTCAACAAAAATTTTTTTTTTTTAAGTAGCAAAATAAAAACTAAATAAATTGGGTATTGTTGTAATTGTATTGACCTACAGAATTAAGATAACTTGTCATTTTAACTATAAAGTACACAGAGTAAGAACAAGACCCCCAAAAGAAGTAAAATTGTGTTTTTGCATTTTCTGTTAAAAGTAGTTAAACTTGATCCACAGTTCTCACTTCTAAATATAAATATGGATTAAATACAGTAAGGGTCAGGAGCATTCTAGGTGCTGATTGTAGGATGTTATTATTCATACACTGGAAATT